>NC_142168.1:16045096-16354498 GCF_029865625.1 Vigna umbellata | reverse complement strand
AGGCTGAATCCCGCCAAATGTACATTTGGAGTGAAATCCGGGAAATTGTTGGGCTTTATTGTCAGCCAGAGGGGGATAGAGGTGGATCCAGACAAAGTGCGAGCGATAATGGAAATGCCTGCGGCTAAAACGGAAAAAGAAGTTCGAGGGTTTTTGGGTAGATTGAATTACATTGCTAGATTCATCTCCCACTTAACTGCTACTTGTGAACCACTGTTCAAGTTGTTACGAAAGAATCAGGCTGAGGTGTGGAATGAGGATTGTCAGGCCGCTTTTGAGAGAGTCAAACGATACTTACAAAACCCTCCTGTATTACGTCCACCAGAACCAGGAAGGCCACTCATTTTGTATTTGACTGTATTGGACAAGTCAATGGGTTGTGTGTTGGGTCAGCATGATGAGGATGGCAAAAGAGAGCACGCTATATATTACTTGAGCAAGAAGTTCACAGACTGCGAACAACGATATTCATCGTTAGAGCGGACTTGCTGCGCATTGGCGTGGGCCGCTCATCGTTTAAGGCAATACATGTTGAGTCATTCCACATGGTTGATATCCAAGATGGATCCTATCAAGTATATTTTTGAAAAGCCTGCTCTTACTGGAAGGATAGCTCGATGGCAGATGCTATTGTCAGAGTACGACATCGTATATGTCACTCAAAAATCTGTCAAGGGTAGCGCACTAGCAGAATACCTGGCTCATCAACCCCTTTGTGATTTGATAACTCTCCAAATTTGCATTATTTTCTGTGTTTAGAAGATTTTGTTAGTGCATTTTTGTTTTTAATTTCTTAGAATTAAATTAGTTTTATGTTTTTCTTTTAATTCTTTAGTTTTATAAAATTTTAGTTAAAAAGAGGTTTTTAGGTGTAATTTTTAGCTTTTGTTAATAATTAGGAAATTAGTATTCTTCTGAAATTCTATCAATAAAAATGTTTTGTTTTAATTGCATAATTCCTCTTCTTTTTCTTAATTGTTGTTTGATTTTTTTTACAGATTGGGCCAACATTTGGGCCATAATAGAAGTTGATTGAGAGGTGCTGAATAGAAATAAGCTGCTGAAATGGAAATTGGGCTTAGTTGACAAATGGGCTATTGAAGCTGATTGGGCTGATTGGAATTTAATTTGGAAGCTGCTGCACAAGCTTTTGGCCAACGCATGCTGGAACTGGGTCGCCGCTGGTTTAATGAAAATGAATGTGGGCTTAAGTGAAACGGTGAGTTTTGGTGGAGGAAGCTGTTTGGGGGTCATTTGAGTAGTAACTCATTTGGAGAAACACACTCTTACGTGCACATTCACTCTGGAGAAAGAGTTAGGGCATGTGCTGGACAGTGAAGATGGACGAGCTGACCAGCGAGAAAAGGGAGATGACCAAAGCTAACTGGCACTTGACCGTGTGAGGAGCTGAATCGGTGGAGAGGTTGAAGATGATCGGAGGGTTGGTGATCAAAGTAGATAAGAAGGGTGGCCGTCCGATTAGAAGCGCGAAGCGTCACAGCAAGGTTCTCCATCTCCCAATTTTTTTCTTTTTCCCCTTTCCTTTTCCCTCTTTCGTTTTCTTTTGTTTTTCTGACCCTATAAAAAGGGCTTTCACCTTGTAAATAGATACTTTTTGCACACTTCGAGATACATTTTCTGTTCATAGTTCTAAGCTCTGTAGATTAGGGTTCTTTTCCATTTTCTATAAAGTAGGATCCCGTTCTCCTTGCTTTTAGAGCGCATATCACGGTGGTGACAACCGCGGTGATTCTGATTGAGCTTGTATTCGGTACAATTTTTGTAAATTTCTTCTCTCGTTAATAATACAGTTTGTTCTTGATGTTTCATATGTCCAGTATTTTGATATTCTGTTATGTTTCGTGCTTGTGTGTTTCTTGTGTTGTTTCAATGAATAAACGAATTGGACTGTGACTCTTTGCATTCTATATTTCCTTTTGGAATCAAATGACTCTATTTTGAGCATTCACTTTCGAGATGTCTTCTCGAGCCAAAGATGAGTCCAGTAAATAAAAACTCATTCAGTTTTGTGTTTTTATTCTTTTTCTTCTGTTATTTTTGTATGTGATTTTAAATCTGGAATTGAATTTTATTTGAGATTTGTGAAGGAAAATATCCGCATTTCTACATCTGTTTTGGATGTAATGTGACTCCATAGTGAGCATGACTTATCAAGAGGTCTTCTTGAGAGATGTTAAGCTTCATAATTGTCAGATTAAATTCAATTTCAGTGTTGTTATATTGTTCTTGTTTTGTTTCAATTCTGATTTCTGCTCTTATTTTCTATTTGATGATATATAGATTAGGTTCAGTTTTAGATTTGTTTTTATTGCGCTGTTTTAGTTTTAGTTTGATTTTCCTTGTGCTGTTAACTGTTAGCATTCACAGGTTAGTTTTAATTGCATTCAGTTCTCATTTTAGTTTAGGTTCTGTTCTGTTATACTTAGATTCTATAGTTTAGTTTAGGTTTTATTTTCTTACATTTTATTTTTCTTCTTTTCTTTTTAAAACAGTTTTAGTTTCTTTACTGTTTTCTTTTAAATTTTCTTTATTTTAATTCCGTTTCCCCACCTGTGAGTTAGTAGTTAGTAAATAAAATACAAGAATTAATTCTACACTTTAAGCTTAATTTTAGCCGAGTCTTTGGATTGATACCTAGGTTGTCCCTATACTTCATTAGTGGGGAAACTTAGTTTGTTCTGGTTTTAGGCGACAAAAATCGGTTTAACAAATGGCGCCGTTGCCGGGGACTCGGCGAGTTAAGTTTTAGAGTGTTAGGTTAGTCTTGTTTAGGTCTTTTTTCTTACTTGCATTTCTGTCTGTGTTCATATAGCTTAGGCTTAGGAGTGTAGAGTTAGCCTTGTTTACATATAGCTTGTACAATTTTTCTTTTCTTTCATAGATTTTTCTTTGAGTTTTGTAATATAGGATTTAGTGTTCTGATTGGTTTTCTTCCAGTAAGCCTTGGGTAAGCATGAGTTACTATTCTCCATATGATAATTTCTCTTTCCCTTATAATGCTCAACCACAAGGTTTTGACCCGTTCTATGAGTCTTTTCATGAGAATTTCATGCAGCAACCCCCACCCTATTTTCATCCAATTTGTGAGCAGCAACCTTGGAACCAATATGCTGAACCAAAGCTGGAGGAATTCCAATCAGTGCAGCCATGGCAAGATCAATTCTGTGATCAGCAGCAGGGGATTCCAGTATCTGAAATTCAAGGACTAACCAATCAAGTGGCAGAGTTAGTAGCTGTAGTTAACAAGTTGACTGGGAGAGTTGAAAAGGAGAAAGAGGCAGCAACCAATGAAGCACCATTGATGGTAGCTGCTGCCACAGAGTTTCAAGAGATTAAGTGTCCAACCACCTCTGTAACTGTATACTCTAATCCTTCTTTCATTGATTCACATTCTACTTTAAATTTTGATAATGATAACTCCAATTCTCTGATGAGTGGTGATTGTATGAATGCATCTGTTGATTCTGAATCTGTATGTGAACTTTATGTTGGTGATGAGAGTACTGAACCTCATTCTGAAATTGATTGTATTGTTGATTTGAACTCTGATTTGAAAATTGAACCTGCTGAACTTGAGGTACAAATTGATTTCAGAAAGTCTAAAGAGTATTTGAAAAAAATGAAGGAAGCTGCTGACCATGTTTTGGTGCTTCAGTACTGTGAAATGGATTTTGATGCTTATGTGTGTGAGCTTGAAATTGATTTCAATGTGTTTGATCATATGCATGATGTGCCTGTAGAAGTTGTTGATTTTAGTCCTTGCTTTGATCATTCTAATATCATAAAATTAGCATTTTCCATTGATAGAGTTCATATACCTGCATCTAGTGTACTTGATGATTGCACAGATTTAAATGCACTTCTTGATGATGAATCAGATGCTCATGATGATAGATATGCAGTTTTTGATGATGTGAAAGTTGATGTGGCTGATTTTGAAAATGCTTGGACTGATTTAGGATTAGAACTTGAACTTGAGTTTGCTGAGTTCTTAACTTCTTTGGAATTAGGCAATGAAAAACCCACTAGATGTACATGCCTTGGGGGTGGTTGTGAAATTTGTGAAGAAATTAGTTCTGCCATATGTTCTGCTTCCAACTGTTTTTCAGGTGTAAAGGAAGAGTACATTATGTTCAAGCTGGATGGAAATGAATCTGAAAAGGTAGCTGGTGAATCAAGAAAGCAGGTTTTCTCTGAACTTAATATTCAAATTAATATTGATGAGGTTCAAATTCATTTTAATGCTTTTGATCTAGTTAAAGTTGAACCCATAAAACCTGCCATTGATACTGCTGTTTTGATGCCTGCACACACTCACATTTTAGATTCAGTTTTTCACGCAGAACACATTGATATACCTGATACTGTTTATGATGTGTGCACCGAGCCTGATCACAGTTTTGATGATAATGTTGTGCAATGTGCTGACTCAATTGATTCTGTTGCTGTTGCTGAAGACAATTTTTATGAGTCAATACAGGTTTATTCTAACCTTGAAACTCCCACTGCCACATCTGAATTTCCTATGCCATTTGATGCATTTGACTGTATGTGCTTAGATCTTATAGAGCCTGTTGTTAACACTGTTCAACTTATTGACTCTAAGGTTATTAAAGCAGCAGTTGAAATTAAGCATATTGATGTGCCTATTGCTGTTACAGAGTTATACACTGATTTTGACACTATTTCAATTGATGGTAGCTGTGCAGAATGTGATGTTGTGGCCACTGAATCCTCTCATACTGGTGAGGTTGTCTTTGATGAATTAGTCCAGGTTAACTCTGAATTTGATATTGCTACTGCTATAGCTGAAATGCACACTATTTTTAATCCCTTGCTTGAGTTACCTGTTGTGCCTGATGCTCCTTATAATTCTGAATTGGTAGAAATAATATTTGCTGTGAGTTATACAAATGCATCTACTGATGGGTGCTTTGATTCTGATGCTTATATTCTGGATTATCTGTTAAATGATTCTGATTTTTCCTGTGACAGTTCTGCTCAATGGGATGATTCAATTGTTCATATTAACTTTGATCTGGATGTTGCTGATGATATACTTAGTGCAGGTACTGATATTGAGGAGGTTGCATACACTGAAAGCACAAAGGTTACCCTGGTGGAGGTAGGAAAGAATCTCAATGATGCTCAAAGAACCTGGACCACACAGATTGAACAGCAAAAGCATGAGGAGGGCTGGTTGATGCAGCAAGGTGCTTGGAAAGTGCAGAACCAGCTGAAAGCCTTGAATGGAAAGCTGTTATTGCTAAAGCAGAGAGCTGGGAAGGAGCTAATGCACATCTTGGCTGACAATGGAGAAAATCCAATAAGCTTTTTCTTTTCCCTTCTTTTAAATAATAGTTATAGGTCTTTTATAGTAGTTTACATAGCTTTAAGTAGCATAGTAAATAGTAGAGTAGAACATATGTTGTTTTTCATAAAACTAAAAAAAATTAATTTTGATCTTTGGCCAATTTGAATAAATTTTCTTCTTATTGTAGCTTGTAGTTTTATTTTTCTTTTCCCAGCTTTGTTCTTGTACATATTTCTTATTAAATTCTAGTTCTGCCTGTTTGATCTGTACATGTGTTTGTGTTTGCTCTGTGCTGATTAGAAAACCTTACTCACTCACACATTGAGGGCAATGTGCCTCTTAAGTGTGGGGGTGGGAAGGTATAGGTTGGTTTAATTTTTTTTTTTTTTTTGTTTTGTTTTGATGTATATAGCTTTGTTAGCATCTGTTTTAGTAATAAAATAGGGGTATTTTTTTTCTGAACTGTTTTTCTCTTAGTTTAGGTCTGGTTTGGTTTATAAATCCCTAGAGTAGTTTTCCATTCTTGTTTTAGTCTGTAAATACCTATTTTTCTTACTGATCTGTTTTAGTTTAGTTTTTAGCTTTGTTGTTAATATTTCTTTAGGTTTTTACAGTTCATTCATTTTCTGGTTTATGTTGTTTTAGCTTAAGTTCGTTTACTGTTTTTGAATCTGTTTTAGAACTTCTTTTAGGTCCCTTTTCTTTGCTTATTTCTATTATCTTGTCTTCCTTATGCTAGTTTCTTGCTCTGTTTTAGTTCTTCATTAGTTTCTATTCTTCATTTTATTTTCATGCTTTGTTTCAAGTTTTAATTAGGATTCTTTTCATAATTAGGTTCTATTTTCTTTTTGCTGCTGTTTTTAAAATTTTTCTGAATCTGTTTAGCTTTTTCTTTTTCAATTCTTTGGTTAATTTGTCCTTGTTTAGATAGCTATTAGGAATAGGTTAGGTTTATCTTCTGTGAATATATCAGGTAGTTTAGGACTGATTCCAGGTTCCTTTTAATTCTCTAACCCTTGTTTCTATTCTTTAGGTCCTGTTTTAGTCTTTGCTTAGAATTCCCTTTAGGTTTTTCTTGCTTTAGTTCCTTCTTTCTTTACATTTCCGTTTTGATTGTTTAGGTTTTGGTTTAGGTTCATTGCTTTAGGTATCTTGTTGCCTCTTGCTTTTGCTTATTTCTTTTCCCTGTTATTATTTCTTTTTGCATAGAAGTGTTAGTTAGGAGTTGTTGTAGGTCATAGTTGAGTCTGTTCTAGTTTGATTTGAGTTCTTTTTGGTTACATTCTGTTCTGTTTTAGTTTGTCTAGGTTGTAAATAGCTTTAGGTAATTTTGTTTAGGTATTTCTAGATTCTATTTCACATTTTACTTAACTTTTTGCTACCTTACTTAACCTCTTAGCTTTATTTCTTTAAGATAGATTGCCAATAGTGTCTTTAGCTCTAGATTTGAGTAGATGTAGCTCTAGCAGTAGTTTTTGCAGTTAGTTCAGACTAAATAATCAGTTTTTGCATGATAGAGAGTAGCAATTCCATTTTCGACAAATCTTTAACCCTGGAGAGTTTTGGGCCAATTTTTTCTTTCTAGTGTGAATGCATGCATGTATAGTAGCCATAGTTCTGATTTTGTATTAATTCTCTTTGAGTGTGCTTGATCTTGGTAGAACTTTAGAGATGATCTAGGCCTTCTTTCTTCTTCCCATTCACATTTCTTTCCATTGTACCCTCATTTGAGCCTTAGCCTTTTCTTTGTTTTCCATCCATTACAAACCTTTCCCCCAATCATACACATAAAACCTTGAGAGATTTGTGAGAAGTAGGGAGAATTTAGAACTCAGAAAGCAAAAAAAAAAAAAAAATGAGGCCAGAGGTGAAGTTGAGAAGAAAAAAAAGAAAAAAAGCTCTAAAAAGAGAAAAATCTGATCTGAAAAAGAGAAGAAAAAGGTCTGGAAAAGAGAAAAAGAGAAAATTGATTGAGAAAAAGACCTGAAAAAAAAAGAGATTATGGCCAAGAAAAGAATGCAATACCTGCAGTGAGTTCTATTTGTCCTCTTTCACATTTCTCTTATCCATTCCAGTTTCTGCTTTTATTTCCCATACATCTAGCCTTTCCATCCTCCATTACATTACAAGCCATGAAAGTCCTAGTGATCTAGAGTTATCTTGATTCAAGCAGTGTCAATTAGAATTTTTCCAAAGTTGTGAATTGTGGTCTATCATGTTATGTGGAGTGAAACACAGGCTGACCTAAACACTTGAGTGCTTTAAGAGAAACACTTTATCCTGTGAGGTTGAACTTGGGCTGCTACTTCTCTGAATTGTATATTTCTGTTTGTTTTGATTGAATCTAATTGTTGTTTACTTGTTAGAGTTACTGAAACTTAGATTTAGAGTTGGTGATTCTGTTTGTGCAGTTCTTATTAGAGAAAATAGCTGGTAGTTGTGTAATCAGCAGAGTTGAATTTAATTGTGATAGAGTCTAGTGTTCCTAGTTATGTGTTTAGTCTTTTCCTTTGTAGATTGAGTCTTTCTTTTAATTTTGTCTTTCTTGTTTGTCCCTGCCCAGGAGGGCAGTTGTCTAAGTGTGGGGGTGTGATAACTCTCCAAATTTGCATTATTTTCTGTGTTTAGAAGATTTTGTTAGTGCATTTTTGTTTTTAATTTCTTAGAATTAGATTAGTTTTATGTTTTTCTTTTAATTCTTTAGTTTTATAAAATTTTAGTTAAAAAGAGGTTTTTAGGTGTAATTTTTAGCTTTTGTTAATAATTAGGAAATTAGTATTCTTCTGAAATTCTATCAATAAAAATGTTTTGTTTTAATTGCATAATTTCTCTTCTTTTTCTTAATTGTTGTTTGATTTTTTTTACAGATTGGGCCAACATTTGGGCCATAATAGAAGTTGATTGAGAGGTGCTGAATAGAAATAAGCTGCTGAAATGGAAATTGGGCTTAGTTGACAAATGGGCTATTGAAGCTGATTGGGCTGATTGGAATTTAATTTGGAAGCTGCTGCACAAGCTTTTGGCCAACGCATGCTGGAACTGGGTCGCCGCTGGTTTAATGAAAATGAATGTGGGCTTAAGTGAAACGGTGAGTTTTGGTGGAGGAAGCTGTTTGGGGGTCATTTGAGTAGTAACTCATTTGGAGAAACACACTCTTACGTGCACATTCACTCTGGAGAAAGAGTTAGGGCATGTGCTGGACAGTGAAGATGGACGAGCTGACCAGCGAGAAAAGGGAGATGACCAAAGCTAACTGGCACTTGACCGTGTGAGGAGCTGAATCGGTGGAGAGGTTGAAGATGATCGGAGGGTTGGTGATCAAAGTAGATAAGAAGGGTGGCCGTCCGATTAGAAGCGCGAAGCGTCACAGCAAGGTTCTCCATCTCCCAATTTTTTTCTTTTTCCCCTTTCCTTTTCCCTCTTTCGTTTTCTTTTGTTTTTCTGACCCTATAAAAAGGGCTTTCACCTTGTAAATAGATACTTTTTGCACACTTCGAGATACATTTTCTGTTCATAGTTCTAAGCTCTGTAGATTAGGGTTCTTTTCCATTTTCTATAAAGTAGGATCCCGTTCTCCTTGCTTTTAGAGCGCATATCACGGTGGTGACAACCGCGGTGATTCTGATTGAGCTTGTATTCGGTACAATTTTTGTAAATTTCTTCTCTCGTTAATAATACAGTTTGTTCTTGATGTTTCATATGTCCAGTATTTTGATATTCTGTTATGTTTCGTGCTTGTGTGTTTCTTGTGTTGTTTCAATGAATAAACGAATTGGACTGTGACTCTTTGCATTCTATATTTCCTTTTGGAATCAAATGACTCTATTTTGAGCATTCACTTTCGAGATGTCTTCTCGAGCCAAAGATGAGTCCAGTAAATAAAAACTCATTCAGTTTTGTGTTTTTATTCTTTTTCTTCTGTTATTTTTGTATGTGATTTTAAATCTGGAATTGAATTTTATTTGAGATTTGTGAAGGAAAATATCCGCATTTCTACATCTGTTTTGGATGTAATGTGACTCCATAGTGAGCATGACTTATCAAGAGGTCTTCTTGAGAGATGTTAAGCTTCATAATTGTCAGATTAAATTCAATTTCAGTGTTGTTATATTGTTCTTGTTTTGTTTCAATTCTGATTTCTGCTCTTATTTTCTATTTGATGATATATAGATTAGGTTCAGTTTTAGATTTGTTTTTATTGCGCTGTTTTAGTTTTAGTTTGATTTTCCTTGTGCTGTTAACTGTTAGCATTCACAGGTTAGTTTTAATTGCATTCAGTTCTCATTTTAGTTTAGGTTCTGTTCTGTTATACTTAGATTCTATAGTTTAGTTTAGGTTTTATTTTCTTACATTTTATTTTTCTTCTTTTCTTTTTAAAACAGTTTTAGTTTCTTTACTGTTTTCTTTTAAATTTTCTTTATTTTAATTCCGTTTCCCCACCTGTGAGTTAGTAGTTAGTAAATAAAATACAAGAATTAATTCTACACTTTAAGCTTAATTTTAGCCGAGTCTTTGGATTGATACCTAGGTTGTCCCTATACTTCATTAGTGGGGAAACTTAGTTTGTTCTGGTTTTAGGCGACAAAAATCAGTTTAACATGATTATCAACCAATGCAACCGGAATTTCCCGATGAGGATATCATGGCTTTATTCGAAGAGAACAAAGAAGACCGAAACGAAAAAGCATGGACGGTGTTATTCGACGGAGCCTCGAATGTGATGGGACATGGAATAGGGGCAGTGCTTATCTCCCCAGAGCGTCAGTATATACCAATGACGGCAAGGTTGTGTTTTAGCTGCACAAATAACATCGCTGAATATGAAGCCTGTGCCATGGGTATTCGAGCAGCAATTGAGTCTAAGGCAAAAATTCTGGATGTGTATGGAGATTCGACTTTGGTCATCCATCAACTGAAAGGAGAATGGGAAACTAGGGATACAAAATTAATTCCCTACCAAGCTTACATCAGGGGATTAATGGAGTATTTCAATTCCATCACATTTAACCATATACCTAGAGAAGATAATCAATTAGCAGACTCACTGGCCACCTTGTCGTCAATGTTTGAGGTTGATCAAGATGCAGAATTACCAAAAATCAAAATGAAAAGCCATGCAGAGCCAGCATATTGCCACTTCATCGAGGAGGAGTTAGACGGTAAGCCTTGGTACTTTGATATCAAGCGTTATCTTAAAACCCGAGAATACCCTGAGGATGCATCTGAAAACGATAAAAGAGCACTAAGAAGGTTGGCCGACAGTTTCATCTTAAGTGGGGATGTTTTATACAAGAGAAACCATGACATGGTTCTCCTCAGATGTGTGAATGCAAAGGAAGCCGAGTTGATATTGAAAGAAGTGCACGAAGGTACATTTGGTACACACATGAATGGACATTCGATGGCTAGGAAGATCTTAAGAGCTGGTTACTTCTGGTTGACCATGGAAAACGATTGTTGCATACACGTGAGGAAGTGTGAGAAATGTCAGATATATGCAGATAATATCAATGTGCCACCCACTGCTCTGAACGTGTTGTCTGCACCATGGCCATTTTCGATGTGGGGAATAGATGTCATCGGAGCTATAGAACCAAAAGCGTCAAATGGACATCGCTTCATACTAGTCGCAATCGACTATTTCACCAAGTGGGTTGAGGCTGCTTCGTATGCCAACGTGACTAGAAAGGTTGTGGTTAGATTCATAAGGAAGGAGTTGATCTGTAGGTATGGGCTACCTAACAAGATCATCACTGATAACGCTACCAACCTGAACAATCAGATGATGGCGGAGTTATGTGAGGAATTCAAAATTCACCACCATAATTCCTCTCCTTATCGTCCAAAGATGAATGGGGCAGTAGAGGCTGCTAACAAGAACATCAAGAAGATTGTGCAGAAGATGGTGGTCACCTACAAGGACTGGCACGAAATGCTTCCTTTCGCTTTGCACGGATACCGCACATCAGTACGAACATCAACTGGGGCCACGCCGTTCTCGCTAGTGTATGGGATGGAAGCGGTACTTCCATTTGAGGTCGAAATTCCCTCCTTACGCGTGTTAATGGAAACTAAGTTAGAGGAAGCTGAGTGGGTTCAAACCCGATTCGACCAACTCAACCTTATCGAAGAGAAAAGGTTAACAGCAGTGTGTCATGGACAGCTGTATCAAAGGAGAATGAAAAAGGTGTTTGACAAAAGGGTGCACCCAAGAGAGTTTCATGAGGGCGAACTGGTGTTGAAGAGGATTTTGCCCATCCAAAAAGATCATCGAGGCAAGTGGACCCCAAACTATGAAGGACCGTTTGTGGTGAAGAAAGCATTCTCTGGTGGGGCACTAATTCTCACAAGGATGGATGGGGAGGAATTACCGTTACCGGTTAATTCTGGTGCGGTCAAAAAGTTCTACGTATGATGATTCTGTGATAGGGGTTGTCGTTAGCGAATATTAACATTGTCTTTTAAATTGTTGTAATCTGTGTTATTTCGTTCAATAAATACCGCATATTAAATTTTTGTTCATACTTTCTGAAATTATTGCATGTCGCGCTGAGCTGTTTAGGTAAATAAAGAGGAATGAAAACGAAAATAATTGAACGAATGTCAATAAAAGCATCACGGGTATTCAGTCGGCTCAGCTCGGTCCTGGTGGGTGTCGTAAAAAAAAAAAAAAAAAAAAAAAAAGAAAGCAAAAGAAAGGACACATGTTGAATTCGTTGTCAATGAGGTTGTCAAGGGCGTAGTGTTTTCGAAAAGCAAAAGCAAAATAAATTTTGAAAATACCAAAGTTGGGTCTTCTCCTGATGCAAGGTTTCGGGGGTAACCATCGTTCTTTTCCGGCTAGAGCATCTGCATTCATACTACTTGAACCCTCAACCTTTTCATTTCCCATTAAAACAAGGGGTTGTCATGAATACAATACTGGGGCAGTGTTCATCATGGTACACATCCCCAACAATCTGTTGATTGGGAGATAAAAAAATAAAAAAAAAAATAAAAAAAAAAGAAAGAAAAAAAACAACGAAGTCGATGTGTCAACCACTACCGAGTTTTATTCCAGGGCTAAGGTCGCGAGAAAGTAAGGTAAGCAAAGATTCAGAGTGACGTGTGGCCATTTTTTCTTTATCCAAACGTTAAAAGAAGTTTATCCAATTGCACCCCTTTTGAGCCATAAATTATATTTGTTTTCATCACCCCCGACAAGAATCATTAGCACATCGATGTCAACCTAAAGGGTACATCAAGGGCATCCGAAATCAAGGAGGGGATTTCTGAAAAAGAAAAGAAGAAGGAAAAAGAAATAAAAAATATATAAAGTCTCAAAGAAGTACACA
Organism: Vigna umbellata; assembly: GCF_029865625.1. Lineage (NCBI taxonomy): Eukaryota > Viridiplantae > Streptophyta > Magnoliopsida > Fabales > Fabaceae > Vigna > Vigna umbellata. Next base: position 16,341,829 of record NC_142168.1, on the reverse strand, counting down.
ACAGAGACAACGAAGCAAGCGACCCAAAAGGGGAAGAAAAGAAAGAAAAAAAAACAGCAATGAAAATAAAAGGATGCCCGAAGTCTCAAATCTTTAGGGATAGTTGACTCCACACCTTGCAAATGATTCTTGTTGAAACAATTTAACCGCCAAACACTTATTTGAGCCTTCATTATCCATTTCTTTCAAAACCCTTTGACCTTTAGCCACGGTACAAGCCAATAAAAGTCCACGCTGACTGAAGACTGTTTGTCCTAATCTTTCTCACGATTTTAACCCTGAAACGAAATGATGTGGTGAATGACACAATCACTCAAAAGAAAAGAGAAAAAATGAAGGAAAGAAAATGAAACATCGAAAAAAAAAAGACAAAAAAATGTGAAGTCTCCCCGTCAATCAAGAATCGTCCAATTGGGGCAATCCTTCCTACCCGAACCTTTCCACCTCTCCAAATCAAGTTTACTATACGCAACAAAGTTGGGGCAGCCCTTGCGGGCCATGCATGTGTAGATACTAACAACACCTCCCAATGTAAGAAAAATTCAAATGCTAACGTTACCCACAGGTAGTCATTCAACCATCCACCTTTCATACTCATCTCCCGCACCTTTTCAGGTTCAAGCTAGTGCTAGAGGGAATTTGAACCCCTAGTTACGTTCTCTTCCTTGCATCAAAGAACCCACTGCTTCTTGACATTATTTTGATTGAATGCATTTCGAACGTACATCGCGTTTGACGTCAACATTGACAACGGATTCCAAGCATAGAATTTTCACAAAAAAAAAAAAAAAAAAAGAAAAAGGTGCAAGAAAGAGAAAGCGAGAGCAAAAGAAGGGAACGAAACCACTGGCTCATATGCATTCATGCACCATCATAACATAACATCATTTCATAGAAAGCAAAGAAAATTGTTCAAAAATCCGTAAAGGGAAAATGATGTGGTGAAAAAGGTTAGCAGACCTTTATATCTAAATCTCTCTAATGTTTTGCTCAGTATTTACCAATGTTTCTTCAAAAAAGATCTGAATCCAAGAGTTTCTTCTGCGATAGCTCACCTCAAGGCACTCGTCGAGCCTATTGATCCTCATTCCATTCATCCATAGGGTTTGTACACCCTCCACGAGGTTAGTACACCTCACATCATTCATCCATAGGGTTTGTACACCCTCCACGAGGTTAGTACACCTCGCATCATTCATCCATAGGGTTTGTACACCCTCCACGAGGTTAGTACACCTCACATCATTCATCCATAGGGTTTGTACACCCTCCACGAGGTTAGTACACCTCATATCATTCATCCATAGGGTGTGTACACCCTCCACGAGGTTAGTACACCTCACATCATTCATCCATAGGGTTTGTACACCCTCCACGAGGTTAGTACGCCTCGCATCATTCATCCATAGGGTTTGTACACCCTCCACGAGGTTAGTACACCTCACATCATTCATCCATAGGGTTTGTACACCCTCCACGAGGTTAGTACACCTCATATCATTCATCCATAGGGTTTGTACACCCTCCACGAGGTTAGTACACCTCATATCATTCATCCATAGGGTTTGTACACCCTCCACGAGGTTAGTACACCTCATATCATTCATCCATAGGGTTTGTACACCCTCCACGAGGTTAGTACACCTCGCATCATTCATCCATAGGGTTTGTACACCCTCCACGAGGTTAGTACACCTCATATCATTCATCCATAGGGTTTGTACACCCTCCACGAGGTTAGTACACCTCACATCATTCGTTCAAGGTTAGTACACCTCACATCATTCATCCATTAGGGTTTGTACACCCTCCACGAGGTTAGTACACCTCACATCATTCGTTCAAGGTTAGTACACCTCACATCATTCGTTCAGGGTTTGTACACCCTCCATAAGGTTAGTACACCTCACATCATTCATCCATAGGGTTACACCCTCCACGAGGTTAGTACACCTCACATCATTCGTTCACGGTTTGTACACCCTCCACGAGGTTTGTACACCTCGTTCCGCTCAAGTACGGTTTTGGTTCAGCGTTTCAAGCCCAGTCTTGTCTGGCGCCTCTAGTTTTTCTGTGATTTTGGGCCCTCTGCTCGGCAATGGTCGTTTATGTTGCAATTTCACTTATGTTTCGTATTCATTTTACTTCGTTTTGCTTCCTTAGAAATCCAGACGAAATTAGTATTTCTATCTTTACTTATCTTTTACTAAATAATATGAAGACATCACTTTGTCATATCATCTAGTAAAATCTAAGTAAAGAGGGGCAGCTGTCAATACCGAATTTCGTCCGGATTGATTTTTTTGGCTTTATTGTCTCCTATGTTTTGTTTTTTTATTTATTTTTTATTAGTTTATTTTATTTTTATTTTTATTTTTCATTTTTTTATTTTCGTTTTTTATTATTATTTTTATTTATTTATTCATTTTTGTCATCTATTATTATTGTGTTTTTATTCTATCTTTATAAATTATCATATTTTATTCTCCCTTTTATTTAGTATTTCTTTTTTTTTTGTTTTGTTTTACCTTTTTATATTATATTTTAATATAATTAATATAATTTAAAAAAAAAAAATGTGTGTGCGGAGCGTGAGGGGACAGAAACTGTTTCTGCAGAAAGCCGAGGTGGTGGCAGAGACGTTTTGGAGGAGAGCAGGGTGGCAGACGCGATTTGGGTGCGTACGAAGTCAGTACAAGGATTTTTGGCGTAGAAGAAGGCACAAAAACAAGCACAGAGAGAGAGCGGGGGGGATTATTATTCTGGTTTTGGAGAGAAAAGAGAGGAGAGTTTGGAGGAAGAAAAGGAAAAAGAGGATTGGACACTGCTTCTGAGGTCCACCATTGTTGGCACCTGCAAAGACAAAGGTTAGCTTGAACGAAGGAGGAGGGGGCATCGGATTAGCGGAGCTAACGACAACCAGTGGAGCTCCAAGAGGTAAGTAGACTTGCTCACTCGTATAGTCATAAGTCTTGGATGTATTATGCTTCATACTGGATGTTGTTTCATTGATAATGCATTGTTGTGTGAATGTCCGCGTTTCTCCATCATCATCCAGTGTATAATTACATGTTGTCTTCGATCTTAAACCTCCGATATCGTCCGCCACTCACTAACCTCCCCTTCCATTCATTCTCTGTTTCACCACCCCAGCCTCATCCTACCCTTAACCATCTTCACCCATTTCCCTACTCCAACCTTTGTCTCCCTCCCTCGCAAGCTTCCATCAACCCCTTTGATTCTCCACTTCTCTGATCGTGTTTCTCTCCTCCAAGCAAATCCATTTCTCGACTTCACTCATCATTTTCTCATGACCCAATCAATACTCAGAGCAGGACAAACTCTTCATTCACGATTCATACTCGTACGCACACAAACACATTCCAATGCATAATGAAGCTATAGAAATCCATTTTCGATCTCCCCTTTTCAAAGACATGGAGCAGCACGAGCTCTGGTTTTCCACAGTCTTCAACGTTTCTGTTCCTCAACCAATTCCACGCAAAATCAGATTTGAACCAGTGAATAGCAGCCAATAAGAAAACCAAGACGGAGAGGGAGGAAAGTGACACTGGTGGCGCCGGTGAAGAAGCGCGCTCCAGCTAGAGGCGACGGTGGCCGGCTCTGGCAGAGGCGGCGGCAGGAGGTGCCCAAGGTGGAAAAGCCTCAACCCTAGGCTAGTGCGAGAGAGAGAGGGGGAGAGAACGCTGTGGCCGGCCGTGGTTCCGGTGGTGCTTGGGGTCGCCGCCGACGCCGAGACGGGTGGAAGGTGGTGGCGCGGTGGCTGGTTGGAAGAAGTAGTGGCGTAGGTGTTCAAGGGAGGCAATCCCAGCCCTAGGCTAGTCCGATCAGAGAAAGGGACCCTGGGTTTCTCATGTGCTGATTGTGAATGAGAATGGGCAGGCAGAACCCCTAAGGGAATTCTAGGTTAGAAATTACCCGGGTGGGCCAAGCCCATAATAAACGCACGTTTTTCGGCCTTTTTCGAACGTTCGTCATTTACCTCCCCTCCGAACGTCCGTCCAGCCACTTCTTGGACGGACCGTTTGGGTAACCATCTCCCAACGAACGCTCGTCCACAACGAGCGCTCGTCTTTCAGCCTCGTTTCCCAGCGTCCGTTTGCCAATTCCCCAACGAACGCTCGTCCCCCAACGAGCGCTCGTCCTTCAGCCTCGTTTCCCAACGTCCGTCCGGCCACTTCTTGGACGGACCGTTTGGGCGACCATCTCCCCAACGAACGCTCGTCCGCAACGAGCGCTCGTCTTTCAGCCTCGTTTCCAAGCGTCCGTTCTCTAATTCCCCACCGAACGCTCGTCCCCAACCGAGCGTTCGTCATTCAGCCCGTTTCCGAGCGTTCGTTCGCCAATTCCCAACGAACGCTCGTCCCCAACGAACGCTCGTCCTCCAACGAGCGCTCGTCCTTCAGCCTCGTTTCCAAGCGTCCGTTCGCCAATGCCCAACGAACGGTCGTTCCAAACGAGCGCTCGTCATTCAGCCCATTTCCCAGCATCCGTTCGTCATCGCCCAACGAACGCTCGTCCCAAGGAGCGCTCGTCATTCAGCCCGTTTCCCAGCATCTGTTCGTTGGGAACGAACGCTCGTTCCGAACGAGCGCTCGTCATTCAGCCCATTTCCCAGCATCCGTTCGTTGGGAACGAACGCTCGTTCCGAACGAGCGCTCGTTATTTCACTTCATTCCCAACGTCCGTTCATAATTCCCCCAACGCTCGTCATTTCACTTCATTCCCAACGTCCGTTCATAATTCCCCCAACGCTCGTTATTTCTCTTCATTCTCAACGTCCGTTTATGATCCACCCAACGCTCGTTATTTTTATTTGTTTGTTTTTCTTATTTTATTTTATTCTATTTCATTTATTTTTGTCTATCTTATTTCATTTGTCTTATTTATTTCTTTTATTTTTATTTTTATTTTTATTTATTATTTTATTTTGTTCTATCTACTTATTCTAGATATTTACTTATCCTAAAATATATATTTAATAATGCAATATTTACAATTTAAATAAAGGAATTTATAAAAATATGTTTTAAAGGTTTTGGCACATGTGTGATCGCACGCATCGTCCTTGTGCTGAAAACCTTTTATCTTTCATAATTAAAATTACAAAAAATATGTTTTAAAGGTTTTGGCACATGTGTGATCGCACGCATCGTCCTTGTGCTGAAAACCTTTTCTCTTTCTTAAATAAAATTACAAAAATATGTTTTGAAGGTTTAGGCACATGTGTGATCGCACGCATCGTCCTTGTGCTGAAAACCTTTTCTCTTTCTTAATTAAAATTCCAAAAATATGTTTTAAAGGTTTAGGCACATGTGTGATCGCACGCATCGTCCTTGTGCTGAAAACCTTTTCTCTTTCTTAATTAAAACTCCAAAAATATGTTTTAAAGGCTTAGGCACATGTGTGATCGCACGCATCGTCCTTGTGCTAAAAACCTTTTCTTTTCCTTAAGTAAAATTAACAAAATATGTTTTAAAGGTTTATGCACATGTGTGATCGCACGCATCGTTCTTGTGCTAACAACCTTTTCTCTTTCTTAAACAAAATACAAAAAAGGTATAAAATCTTCAAAAAAAAACCAAAAAACATCAACAATTTTAAACAACAAACAATCTTCCTACCCAGAACTACGTGATCCTTGATTCTCCATCAAAAGTTGAGATACGTAGGAGCAAGGCTAGCCCTTGTCAGGTTCACTTTCCCAAAAATCCAAATTTATCCATAATCATTTTCCAAACAAAATTTTCTAAACAATTTTCAAAACAAATTTTCAAGCAGTTTTCTAAAAGAACTACGTAACCCTGATTTCTCATTTTGAATGAGAATACGTAGGAGCAAGGTTAATCCTTGTCGGGCCCAAAAAACTAAAAAAATATGTTTTGTCTATTTTAGAATTTTATTTTAAGGGATAGTTAAACATTTTGAAAATCACATCATATTCGTGCATTTAGTTAAAGGTACTGCCTTAGGGCAGGCGTTGTGGGGTGCTAACACCTTCCCCACGCGTAACCGACTCCCGAACCCAATCTTTGGTTTTCGTGGACCATGCTTTATCGTTTTATGGTTTTCCCGTAGTTTCCCATAATAAACTATGGTGGCGACTCCAAATCTCTTTTTAAAACCCGCGTTTCCTTTTTTGGATCGTCGTCCCGTCGCGATGCCGGTTGCGACAGAACTGTTCAAGGATTTCATAAGAGGAGTGACACTAAGCTAGGGAGGTCTGGACAACCTCAAAGACTTCCAAAGGGAAAACATGAAAACTATCACAAATATGGGTCACCTTTCTCATTTCTAATGTGACCCCTAGCTCCCATGTACCTAGCTTCACCATTGCTTAAGCCCAATTCATATACTACATCAAAAGAGGATACTTGTTGGACATAACAGATGTCATAATTGAGGAGATTTCAAAGTTTCATGTTCTGAACCAAATGGCTTGGCCTGGAGACAGACCCTTTTAAATGGGGGAATCTAGTGTAGTTATAGTGGTAGAAGAGCAACCACAACCATAACAACTAACACCACCATAAAAAAAACTTAGTAAATTCCAACACCAGTACCTCAACAACAACAACAATAGCCATAACAGGACACCTCTTGAGAGCATACTTAATTTGTTAGCACTACTCTACAAGAAAAAGTTCCTTATAATGAATGAACAAAGGAAGGAAGATCTGAAGGAAGCAAGCTAGAGTCTTCTGAACCAGAGGACTTCTTTGACTTTAAGATGGATGCATTATCTTGAGGAATCATTACTCAGGCTCTTTTCTTTACTTTGAGATATCATATAACAACATAGTATTAATTTTTATTTATTTATTTTTTATAGTTTGATGGGATGAGAGAAAAAGAAGATAAAGATGAGAACTAAACACACCAACGTATCTTTATCTTAACACTACTCTAATTGTAATAACTATCTCCATTATACCTAACTCATCATTTTCAATCCAAATCCATATCACTTCCTGTTTACCTCTTTTCTACCAATATTTTCCTTCCCACCACTTCTCATTCTAAACCTAACTAATAAATCAATTCAACTCCTCTTCTGTAACATCTTTACTCTAACTCTATATATCTCTCTCTCATATTTTATATATATATATATATATATATATATATATATATATATATATATATATCTATATATATATATATATATATATATAGATATATATATATATCTATATATATATATATATAGATATCTATATATATATCTATATATCTATATATATATCTATATATATATAGATATATAGATATATATATATATCTATATATATAGATATCTATATATATATATAGATATATATATATATCTATATATATATATATAGATATACATTGATATGTTTATTTAATTTGTTTACTTTCTTTAGCAAGTAAAAAGGGAAAATGTAGAGGAATGAGTTTTTATACAGAGGTGCTCTCTCGATTTTCTCTTGGTAGAAATAGGTTTCAATGTGACTATGGGAAATGATGGAAGTTGAAATAGTAAACTGGGTGAAATCTCTATAAAAAGTTATGATTTCTACTATCATAAGCCAGAAGTTAGAGAGTTGTTACCTTGTGAAAAGTGGTTCTTCAGCATGAAAGTTGAGTGCTCCAAGTCTTAGCTAGTTGTGCATTTCTTTACCAGTCAGTTTATATATTTTAGTAGTGTTTATTATTCATGCATTCTAGTTTCTTAACACTACTCTGAGAATACCTTTTGGAAGTACATTGCATATTAAAAGTACTTATTTCGGTCATATTTTTTTATAAGTTTTCATGGTTAACAAAACAACAAAGTGCTAAAATTTTAGTTTCTTATAATTGACACTTACATTCTTCTTATGCTACATTTTAGGGGAAATATATTGACTAAAGTTTAATGAGACATGAGGCTTTACCATAGAAGGATAGTGTGGTATGATATGGTCCAGCGGTGAAAGATGTTAAAATCTTTTCCTAATATTCTAACAATACAGTCAACACTTATGGATTGAACCTCTACACTCAATTATTTCTTCACTATGGGTCGACATTGGAGAATTGAACTTTTAATACTTAAATGAAATGACTCCTAAACAATATCAGAGGAACAGTTGGAGCGATCTTCTAATATTTCCTATATGGGTGTTGGATTTAAAAAGGAGGTTATGTCATATTTCTTTTTACTACTACATCAAATTCATGAATGTTTGTTTCTTTTTGTCTCAAACATCTTTAGGAGATGATTGTATAACCTTGGTACCTAAAGGTGGTCTTGCTAAAGGAATGTCTATGCCAGGATCAACCATAATTTCCAATATGCCAATATCTGATTTGCTTCCTATGCCTAAAGACCCTTATATAATGCCAACAAGTCTTAATGGTCAGACTAATTCATCAGAGCGCACACAATATAACTCAATGGAAGATCTTGGGTCAAGACGTGGTACTAACACAATATAATAGGTTATAAAACATGTACTAAACCACATCATTTCCACTAACAACCGAGACACACAACAAACAATTGTACTAAAATAGACGGTCATCATGAGAAGACAATACCCATTTTCAATCATATCTAATAAACACAAACCCAAGTCTAACGAATAAAAACCTACCAGGTGCAGAAGGCAATTGGAGCTCCACCTTATCTCTTCCAACGGGAACAAACCAACCTAGGGTTTCACAAATCGGGATTTCCAACCTCCAAAGAAACAAGAACAATAATCGGTCAATGTAACATTATAGATACTATGAAAATGAAGGAAATTTGGATTACTTACCAGATGAAGGTTTCAACTAACCACGGAGGTCGTCCTACAGTGTTTGCTGAACGAGATTGTTTTGGCAATGACGCACAACCACATTTAGGGAAAACGCTTCCATGCCCTTTAGTGTGTTCGATAGAAGAGCCTTTCACTGCGTTCGACAGAGGAGCAGTAGCATAGAGAAGAACGCTCCATGAGGGAGAATAAGCCTCAACGAGGGAGAAGGTTGTAGTGAGTAAGGAAGATTAATGACGAGAAGGAGGCATAGGTAGGAGTGGAGAAGGACGAATAGTTAGGGCTCAAGAAGGGGAGAAACTTGGCTTGAGGGAGGGAGGGAGAAAAGTGATACAAGAGTCAGGTTCTATATTATTTAGTTTTATTTTTTAATTATTAATTATCTCCATATCTGTATAAAAAATCAACGGATAAATAGTTTGTCAACTTACATACGGTCTTACATACGAACCTATCCTTGGAAAAGTTCTCGCTAACACGCGTCAATTTTACCCGCCGATATTATATACGGATAATCTGTATATAACATTTTACCCCATTATATACGGATTTTTCTGTATGTACGACTCCACAGATCCGTATATAACATCCCTATTATATACGAATGAAAATCCGTATATAATAATCTATATATAATTGCCATTTTTCTTGTAGTGTGGCATCATCTGGGTGGTTCAATTTGTTAATGGTGGATTGTCACGTGACATGATCTGGTGAAGTCTGACCAGTTAGTGGTAGGAGGGGTATGGGTAGGAAAATTTAGGGGTGTAGGAGAAAAGGCTTAGTGTTTTGGCTTGATTGTTGGCCTATTTTAGAAACAGGAGTGTATGTAGGAATTTTAAGAGATACAAGGGTAAAGTCTGTCTATTGGCCCATCTATACAATATTTATGAAAGAAAATATGATTTTGGGCTTTAATTTGCAATTTGAACTAATAAAACTTTAATTTCAGCTGTACAAATAAATATTAGAATATTCAAGAATAATTTATACGCTAAAACTCACTTTTTAAGTCTCTTTTTATTTCCAAACTCAACAATTCCAATCATAAATTATTATTTACTTTTTATTCACAAGTAAATTATTATTTTCCAATCCAAAAGATTCTTACCTTATATAAGGTCGTGGTGTACTGTTTTATTTGTCAGATTTTTGAAGAGGCATGCACTAATTTGTTACCAAATTTGTTGTGTGAATACAAATTTATTCGAAATATTTACAAAGAGGCATGCACTAATTTGTTACCAAATTTGTTGTGTGAATACAAATTTATTCGAAATATTTACAAAGAAATTATATCCTAATTGTCATGTATACCTCTGAAGGCATTAACTTGTCATATATATATATATATATATATATATATATATATTGCTTTTAAAAATTTTCTCTAATAATAAAATTAATTTATTTCTGGCTTTTGGGACTGAGATATCATTTAATAACACGTGCTATAAATTGTTGCAAGTAATACGTACACAGTTTTTGGTGGCATAATAATAGAGCGGGCAGTTGCCAACCCTATAAAGACAACACTATTAGTTTCTTGGATTGAGAACTTTGTAATTTATTGGTGTCTGCCATATATGCAAGATGTACCAAAGCTTATCCAAAGCATAAATCTATATACTCTATATATAATTAAATTTTGAGTTAGTATTTTAAGACAAACATGAAACCTTTATCAAAACTTTTCCTTCTAATAGCATTCATGGTTATATTCTACTTTTCATCATTATCTAATGGAGGTATAATTTACTTTTTTCTTTTATTTACTTCTCTATTATATGATCAAGGCTTCTCTAACCTAATCTTGTTTATGTTCATATAGTGCATGCAAAAGGTCTAAGAACAAACCCTTTTGGAGTTCATGCTACTCATCTTGGTCATGACAATCTTGAGAAAGAACAGAAACTTAAAGATCATGAAAGAGATCTAGTTTCAGTGGATTATGCACCACCAACAGATAATCCACCTATTCATAACCCACCTATTCATAACTAAAGTTCACAAATTTAATTAGCGTGTTCGTTTTCTATTGGGATTTCTTCAGTGCCATGCATGGGTCTCTTTCTGTCAAAGCAACGTTATAATAATAAGTCTATTTATTCTGTATACATTGATAAATAGATAAATAAATATTTGGAGACCATTTCTACATGTTTTCGACTACTTTTTTGTTGTTTATATTTGCCCAATATATACGTGCCATAATATGCACATATTGTTTTAATAGTTTGCATATTATAATTTTCTTTCAAAATGTTTTTTTTAAAACAAAAATGCCCACTATATTAACTACCTATATCTTCTGTAAGATTCTCACTCATTTTTTGTTTAAACTTCCAAAATGGCCACATAGATTTGTTTATAGAAGAAAAATAATTAATTGGAAACATTATATATCTGGTAATGGTATCATTAATTTAATTAATAGGAAACCATATTACGGGCTAAACAACCTAATAGCACATTGGTTTTTGTTTTAAAACAATTTTAAAAAATATATATAATCTTTGTCGTGATTGATTTATCGTTGTCAACAGGTTCACCATTGTAATATCAAGTAACTTGTATATATATTACCTTAATTATATTTTGGACAAATCTTAAGATTGTACATGTCAATTTTAATAATTTAATTTACTTACTGTGACTAATGACAGTTGTTTTAATAATACCGTGAGCTATTTAAACTGCCTCAGTCGAAGGTTTTATATCAATCCATAGTATATATAATTAAAATCATATCATTTAATGCTAAGTGTTCGTGAATTCGTATAAAATTTATAGAAGTTAATATATAAACTAATTTGTAGAAGTTCATATGTGTTTTTTCTTTATTTTAAACTTGTAAATGAAATTTATAAAAAAAAATTATTTATGTATTTCTTAAAAAAATACCTATGATGAATTTTTTGCAAATGGTAGTGGCTACAACTAAGAAAAAGAAAAAATACCTTAAATTAAAATATATAAAATAATACCCTAAAGATAGTGAAAACATCATGATTCATTCACATTTTTTTAGAAGCTTGTCACTTTGGAAAATTGCATATGTTGCCTTTTAAAAGCTCTTCCTCACATGCTAATGAAATTTTACATTTAATTCATACTAATATTTGGGGTCCTACCTCAATTTTGTCTCCATTTGAGTTCAAATATTATGTTCATTTTATTGATGATTTTAGTAGATTCACATAGATTTTCCCTTTAAAGAAAAAATTTGAAAATTATACCTGCCTTCACTATTTTTAAAGCTATGGCTTAAAATCAGTTTAATAGAAAAACTAAAGTCATTCAATGTGATGGAGGTGGTGAATTTAAACGTATCTAAACGATTCCCTCAGAATCATAAATTGTTTTTAGAATGTCTTGTCCCTACACCTCTCTACAAAATGCTAGGGCTGAGAGAAAACACTACTGGTGGGAAGCTTTCTCTATTGTTGTTTATCTTATCAATAGACTACCATCATCAATAAATCCAAACAAAAATCCATACTCCCTGATTTACAAGAAAGAACCTGACTATGGAAACTTGAAACCTTTTGGTTGTGCCTGTTATCCTTGTCTTAAACCATACAATAAACTTCAGTTTCATACAACTAGGTGTGTGTTTCTTGGTTACAGTAACTCATACAAAGGATACAAATGCATTAACCCTACTAGGTGAATTTCCATCTTAAGACATGTGATTTTCAATGAGAATCACTTCCCCTTTCATGAAGGTTTCATTGATACAAGAAATTCTTTAAAAGAATTAGCTAAACCTATGTCAATTGTGCTTCCATATTACTCTCTAGGTACCACTGCCAACAATACTCTTGAACCAGACAACAATACTACAAGTCATCAGGAAGAAATCACAAGTGATAGTCCTACAAACAATGTTACAAATGAAGGAGATCTTGGTGAATCTTTTACTGATACACCAAGAGAAATTCAATAAGAAGGTTCAACATCAGCAGAGTTAGTAGAGATCAACACTCAAACTGAAACGGAAAGGAATCAACCTAACACCAACACTCATTGGATGGTGACCAGAAGCAAAACTAGAACTTACAAGCCTAAGAAACCGTACATAGGATGGTTTGTGAAGATGACAAACCACCAAGAAACATCAAGGAAGATCTAATCAAGGCTCTAATGTGTAATCAAACTTGGACATTAATACCATTCAAGGGTCAAGAAAACATCATACACTACAAGAAAAGCGCGAATTACCGAGGGTATTTTTCCGAAGGCCTGTCTACCGTCGGTAAAAGTGATTTACCGAGGGGCAAAAAGTGAAGCACCGACGGCCTAGACGAAATGACATTTCCGACGGTCAAAAAGATCTTAGCGAGGGTTTGGAACCTTCGGTAAGAGCGTCGAGCAATTAAAATCAATGATTGGGGTTCGCCCCCAATTTTGTCAAACAAAGCCCTCCTTCCCCTCTACCGATAAGAGCTGCGATTTCGGCCCTCCCTCCCCATCGACCTTCCCATTCACTCCGTCTGCATTCCCTTTCGCTTGCTTTCGTTCATTCTCTCCCTATCCCTCTCCCTGTCCGGTGGCATTGTGTGCGTACGGTTCGTCGTGTCGCTGTGGGTCGTGTCGTTGTGGGTCTTGCGGGTGGGGTGGTGGTTCGTGGTCGTGGGCGTCAGGCTTGTGCGGCGAGTGGGGTGGTGATTCGTGGTGATTAGCGTCAGGAGGTCGTTGCGGTGAAGCCCAAGGTTGGCTGTTGGGTTGAGAGCTCGCGGTGTGGCTTGGCTTCCATTGAATTGGGTGTTCTGGAGTGCGAGGTAAGTTCTCTGTTTTAGAACGCTACTTGAATAAATTGATTGCCTTGTTCTTCCCTAGTTGTGTGCAATGTGTCCATGTAATTGGTTGTTGCCCTGTTCTTACAAATATGCATGAACTTGTTTGCATTGTTGATATTTCTGTAAGGATGCTGTACTTGACTTGACCACAACAAAACTAAAATGATGGGTGATTGGAGGGAACTCTTCTTTTCTGAAAGGATGATTTCTCTCTGAAGTTTGAACCTTTAGGATTCTTGTCTGAACATTGTGTTTGGAAAGTGAATAATTGAGCAATGTTGACAACGTAGGTTGCCCTGGTCAGATTGTTCAGACCACTGTTCCAGTTGCTATGAGGACCAAATTCAGTTGCTTAGTTGCTAGGAACCAATGTCTTTTTGCTAATTGAGTTATTTCCAACGTGCCTTAATTGTTTTAGGACCTAAGTAATTTTAGTTAATGTAAGGCCTTTGTACAATAGTTCAGTTCCTTTAATTGGAAGGGTGAGTTTAGGGATGAGGAAGTGAGGGAGAAAGGGAACAAAGAGTGTTAATTTGTAGAGGAAAAAAACTAAACAGAGAGGAAGAGCAGAGAGTCAAAGACAGACACAAAGGATGAAAAAAAAACATAAATAAAATAAATTATTAAAGAAAAAAGAGAGAGAGTGGGGGGACGTGCCCCTCTTGCCTTTGACACAACAATCATGCATGTGTAAGCATGGAAGGTGCAGTGGACTTGTCTTCACTTGTTTACAAAAATTTTTTGTTTACGCTAAGGCCCCTTCTCTAACAAGTCATTATTAGCAAGGTTAATTGAACCAAAGGTCTCAGCCACGCTACCACTATTAATTTGTTTACTTTTGCCACTGTTGTTGGCAAAAGCAGGTTGTTGATTGGTTCAAGATAGAGAAAAAAATGGAGTAAATGATCCTTATCAACAATGACTGAGCCACTAAAGGGTTAAACTAGGACATGTGTGTAAATTGAGGTAAGCAAGTCTAACACAAGATGGCAAGTGGCAAGTGACTAAGGGAATCTGCAAACTTTATCTGGAAATTTAACTTTGTTGATTCTAGGCTTTTACTCAATCCAACCAAGTCTACTTGCAATGTAAAATTAAAATCAGACTTCACAACATCCATTTATACCAAAAATGAACTTAGAATGGATTTTTGAGATGTGAAAACGCGCACAAGTTGCTCTAAGGCCAATTAATCAATTCCAGCAACTTTATATTATGAAATTAGATTTGTTTAAGTTGGGAATTGGTACAGAAAAAACATAGATCATAATATGACCTCCTAACAGCCCATTATGCAGGAAAATTAGCAACCTCACACCCCAAACTTTGTTTTAGTGAAACAAAGGACCAAACAACAATGCAAACAACTTTGAAATAAGTATTAACACTGAATCAAGCTGGAAAATATCAACTAGGTGAAATTAAACTCGAATTAGTGATTTAAAGCAAAGCTAGCATGGTGATAAGTTGAAAAGTGTGCAATCATATGGTTTAAGCAGTAAAGCTGTGGAAATGCACTTCATAGCTTATTTGATGTGCTTTCCTTGATGCAAAAGTATCCACAACTGATTTGGAATAGCAAGGGTTGATTTTGGGTTTATGCTTTCTAAACCATCACTTTTTGAGTTAAAATAGAAGTGGAGTAGTGATTTTGAGTTGCAGGATGTTTATAACTCATTTTAGAGTTTAAAGACAATTAAAATCATCAAATAAAGTTACTTGAACCAGTGAATTCACATTGCAAGATGTTTTCAAACTGTTTGTGTTTAAACATCTTTAAATTTTGAGTATGTAGAACCTAAAAAGCTAGGATCAATCAGTCATAAAAGAGATCAATAACTGCTCAATAACTGCTCCTGGAAGCTTTCACAGCCCATGGAAAACTCCCCACTCTGCCTGTGTTCTTCTCTGCTTTAATTCTGTTTTCTTACGTGAATCCACAGATTACTCCACAGGTTGTGGGAACTTTCACAGCACAGTTGTTGAACGTTCTGTTTTGCAACTCCATTTAGAAGCAACATCCACATGTAACATCCACTTGTAACTCTTTGGTTTCATCTTGGTATCTTGTACATCAATTCTTCCCAAATTGTGATTTTGGCACTTAGCAGTTGGGCGATCTGCTTTATATTTGCTTAATGTTTAAAGTGTTAAAATTCTGGTTGTAGCATTTAGACCATTGGTAGCCATCTATACTGTCATTTTGCTTATTTGAGCAATTTTTGAGTGGTATGTTTGAGTCAAATACCTGGTTTGCAACCTGTTTCAATTTCTGAATCAAAGTTTGGATGATTGAGTTGAATATATGAAGTAAAATTAGGTTTGGAACATTGCCTTTGTGAGTAATTTGAAATCTGCATGAGTTATCTTATCAAATAAGTTCTTGATCATATATCAAACTTGCTGATGTAATTTGTAATTTGAATTCTGCATCTTGTAACCTCACTTACTTTGAATGTTTATTTTGGTGGTGTGATGGTTTATTTTACTGCATAATTGGCAATAATAAGGGTTGGTTTTCGGTTTATGCTTTTTCTGTGCTATTGGAAAGCTTGAACAAGTTTAAATTGGTGTAAGAAAGTTGATATTACTGTTCATTTCTGTTCTATTTCATATGGTCTCCATAATTTAGAGTTTTGTTTGTGTAATTTTAATGTGTTGGGAGGTGTTGGCAGTAATCATTGTTCTTGCCGTAATGATAAGAAATGATATGAGTGAGATGTCCAGAACCAAATGCAGCTGCCTTATCTCATGTTTTAGTGAGATGTCCACCAACCAAGTAGCTTTTGTATTGGTTGCTACACCAATCAATCACCCAGAATATATAAATATATATGCATCACATTCTGCAGCAGCCCAACGCCCTGTTTTTTTTTTCGCCCTTCGGAAATTACCGAAGGCTTTTGGCCCTCGGTAATTACCGAAGGCTTTAGGCCCTCGGTAATTACCGAAGGCTTTTGGCCCTCGGTAATTACCGAAGGCTTTTGGCCCTCGGTAATTACCGAAGGGCGAAAGCCCTCGGTAAATGTTAGCGACAAGGGATTTACCGAGGGCTCTTTGGCCGTCGATAAGCCTTCGGTAATTACCTTTTACCGACGGTTTTGGGCTGTTTCCGAGGGCTTCTGGCCTTCGGTAATGCCCTTCTTTTTTGTAGTGATAGACTCAAAATGGGTCTTCAAAACCAAGTATAAAGCAGATGATTCTATCTAAATAAGGAAAGCAGAACTTGTTGCAAGTGGTTTTAAGCAAACAGAAGGCATAATCATATTAATCATTTCAGTATATTTCAATTGGGATGTTAGGCAACTTGACATAAACAACGCCTTCCTAAATGGAAATCTAAAGGAAAAAAAAATTATACGTCAACCTGAAGGCTAGATAGACTCAACCAAACCAAATCATATACGTAGATTGTTCAAGGCCATATATGGTTTAGAGTAGGCACCAAGGGCTTAGTTTGATCAACTAAGAGACACACTTCTGAATTGGGGTTTCCAAAACACCGAAAGTGATTTTTCTCTATTCATTCTTAGAGGTACAAACTATATCACGTTTTTTCTCATTTATGTTGATGACATTATTGTAATAAAAAGCAACCACCAGTATTTAGAGACATTCATCAATCAATTGAGCGTTATTTTCTCACTGAAAGACTTAGGACATATACACTACTTTCTTGGCATTGAAGTACAAAGGAATGATAGTGGAATGTACCTAAGGCAAACTAAGTAATAAAAGATATTTTGAAGAAGTTCAAAATGGAGAAAGTTCCTGCTTGTCCAACACCAATGGTGGTTGGTAGAAAATTCACTATAAAAGGGGAACTTATGACCAATACTACTTTGTACAGACAAGCCATATGTGCATTACAATATTTGACCCACACAAGATCAAACATTGTTTTTGCTGTCAACAAAGCCAATCATTACATGAGCACACCTACCATGGATCATTGACAAATAATGAAAAGAATACTAAGATATCTTCAAGGCAATATGAACCTATGTTTGGACATAAAAACTTCAAATGATCTTGACATAATAGGGTATTCTGTTGCCGATTGGGCAACTAGTACTGATGATAAAAAATTCATGGCAGGACAATGTGTGTTTATTAGAGAAACTCTTATTTCCTAGTCTTCAAGAAAATAAAAAGTAGTATCATGATCAAGAACATAATCAGAATACAGAGCCTTGACTGATCTTGCTATTGAAGTAGCTTAGATTGAATCTCTACTGACAGGCCTAAAACTATAAATGCCCAGAAAACCAATTTTGTGATATGATAAGCTAAGTGCTAAGTCAATTGCTTCTAATACAGTCATGCACGCACAATCTAAACACATTAAGATAGATGTACACACTATGTGTGATCAATTCTTACAAAATCATGTTTTGTGGCTGATAGGTAAATAAAATGTAGTTGCATTAGTAGTTTAGTTTAGGACATTTACTTGCATAATTATATTAATTGAATCATTTCATTAAGCATTATAGTTGTTTCGGATCATACAATTGGATTTTGTGTTTTTTTCTTGTAAATAGGTGTTTTGTGAGGGTTAAAATCACAAGTCAGGAAGAATAAGTGCTTAAGATGTAGAGGTGAAACCAGAGAGCTCCACAACTAAGCTATGGTTTTTTTTCCCAACCTGTGGATTTGCTTCAGGAGATGTAGACTCAAAACCAGAGAGCTCCATAACTGAGCTGCGGTTTTTTCCACAACCTGTGGATTTAAGTAAGGTGTGCGAAATGGAAACCAGAGAGGTTCACACCCAGATTCTGGATTTTTCCATGAACTGTGGAAACGGTCAGAGCAGTAATCCACCTCTAATATTACGTGGAATTAAAGATTAAAGAAAAAAGCAGAAAAATAAAAAGGGACAGTTACTGAGGGAAGTAATAGACCAATTCCACTAATTTGGAGAAGGGAACGCACGGATGAAGGCCACTAATTTGGAGACGGGAACGCATGGACAAGCGGAGGATCCAGAACGCAAATTTCTTCTTCTTTTCCCTAGGGTTTTTGGTGATTTTATTCCAGTATGCAGAACTAATTTCCTTTTATTAGAGAATTGATGTAGTACTTTGATTATAACTTCTGAACCTTTTCAATTGATGTGTCGTTAATTTTAATTTATCTTAGTGTTCTATTTATGTTTTGAATGTTTTTCTCTATGAGCAGTTTCACAATTGGGAAATTGGGAATTGCTTGCGATTGTAAATAGAGCAGATTAGAAATTGTCACAATTAGGAAATTGGGCATAACTAATCAGTTTGTAATTGAGATTTGATATCCATAATTTCATTAAATTTTATAACTGGCCTAAGGGATTGGGGGTTAGAATTTGATGAATACGTTTGCCTATCTAAGGGATTAGGGGTAAACAAGCTCTTAATAAACTCAAGTAGATAATTATAATTTGCACATCAATTGGGAAGGGTTAAGAATTTATATTAAAGCGTACAAAAATTCAATTCTCTAACATTGTTTATCTTAATTGAATTTTTGTCATTTGTTTATGTTCACTATTTTACTTGATTTCTGGTTGCTCAAAATTATACGAATTAGTAATCTAGTACTCAACTATTTCAATCTCAGAGGACAATATTTTATTACTACAATAACAATTGGTACACTTGCCAAATTGTTTATCAAGTTTTTGGCGCCGCTGCCGGGGATTGATTACAATTGATATTAGTGATCTAATTGGCTTAAGATTTGAGTTGTAGATTTTAGGGAGTTAAACGAACTTTATTTTGTGTTTTTTGTTTTAAATTTCTTGTTTTTATTTTTGATTTTTTTTATTTTCTATTTTATTGTCACATAATTTCTGTTGCAGTATTTTGTGTTTTTTTAGTTGTTTATGCGAGGTACTGTTGCCCCAGAAGAATTGCTTTTCGATTCAGAAATTGAACGCATTGCTAGAAGAAATAGAAGTAGTGCAAGAAGAAGAAAGAGAGAAAGAAGACAAGAACAAAGATTAATTGAACAAGAAAATGAGGCATTAACAATGGCAGACCAACAACCTGTTAGAAAGACTCTTTGTGACTATTTAATGTTAAATCCTAATAGTTATCAAGGGAGCATTGTGAGACCTCTTATTCAAGCCAACAATTTCGAAATCAAGCCTGCATTGTTGCAAGTCATTCAACAGAATCAATTTGGAGGTGCAATTTCAAAAGATCCTAATTCTCACTTGGAGAATGATGAATCGTTATTTCTTGAATTAGATTTAGTTTATTGCACTCAAATAAACCAGGGAATTGTGTTTAATTGTTTGTTATTTCCCAGTTTTCCGAATGCCGCTTAATTTGGTCGGAAATTTGTAATTGTGCTAATTTGGATTTTCTGAGCTGATTAAGCGCAAATTTTGAAATGCAGGAAAATTTCGGAAATACATTTTGGGACATCAGGAAGAATGCCAAATAAATTCAGGACTCTCCAGACAGACATTTTTGAATTAATTAAATTGTAATTCAGTAGTTTAAAATTTCTGTATCAACTCTTATATTTTGGGTCAATTTTTGATAAATTAGAGTAGACCCAAAAATTAGAAGTTAGTGATTTAGACCTAGGTTTTTCTTTTGTGTGGACCCCACCCTTATTAAAGGTGACCCACGGCTGTTGAAAAGCCCTAGCCGCCACTTGAGTGGGAGGACTTTTTCGGCACTTTGTTTTGAGGCTACTGTTTTTAGTTTTCTCTGCTCTCGGTTCTTGTTCGGGGAGGCGGGGGGATTTTGAATTCCTGACATTGGAAACACTGTTTTGATAATGAATGAACACAATTTTCTTCTTCTTGAACTATGAAAACACATTCGGTGCCTAGGGAAGCTCTCGTTCTTTTTGGTTTTTAGCCCTTGGCCTTGAACGTCCACGGGACACAAAAAAATGATTCTGTTTGTTTTTGGCTGGGAACACTAATTTCAACTGAAGAAGGAAGAGAACGTTGATTGTTTTTGTTGATTTCTCGTGCCCATTTTAGTTGGTTGTGCGCATCTCTGACTGAAGTTTTCGGTCCAGCAAAGTCACGTTGTTGAGCTGGAACAGAATGGTGTGCACGGATGTGGAGCTAAGGAAGTAAGCAGTAGCCACGCTGATGCTAGAATGGAGAGAAGGAGCTGGAAGCAGTCCTGGAGTGCTCCGTCCGTGAATGAACTTTCTTCTTTCCATTTTGAAGGAGCGTGTTAGGTGGAAGAGTGGTGTGCATATGAAGCGGTGATTGAGATTGGATGGAAGGGGCTGGAAGTGAGGCACGGACGTGGAGCTAAGGAGGTAAGTTGGGTGATTGGTTATGAAGAACATAGAAGCCCGAGAAGCAGCTCACGGGTTGATAAAGAGAATGTAGTGTGAAGAGATGGTGAAGCACGAAGCAAAGAGGGAATGGAGAAGTGTGCACGAAAAAGTGGAGCTGTCACGGTTTGGAAGAGAGAGCTGAATTCTTTTCACGTGTTGGAGGAGTGAAGTGCCACGGTTGGAAAGAAAATGGTGTGCATGGTGATTTGATTTGGTGTCACGGCTTGGAGGTGTGCCAGGGAATTCATGGAGCAAAAAAAATGTGGTGTCAAGTTAAGAATGAAACACTTGGTGTGCACGTGGACGTGTGGGAAAAATTAGGCTTAAATCTGGAGTAGCACCTTTAAAGGCTTTTATGCAAGTTTATTTTATTTTAATGTGATGCTGATTTGATAGGAGTAGGTGCACGGAGATGTGGATAAAGGCAAGGGAGTAATATGATTTTGGGAAGAGGAGAAAGTTGAATTGAAGTGCTGCTGGATGAGAAAGGCTACCCCACATTGATTGTAGGAATTAATACCTTGCAGAATGGCACATGGTGAGCTCACGGGTTGGTGAATGTAGTGTGCACACGTTGATCTGGAGATTTAATAATTTGGGAGATATGGAGCGGGGCATTCAACTTTCAAATTGGTGACTTTATTTTCGATGTGCATTTAATTGTTTAGCTCAATGTTGCATTTTAAATTGGTTGAAGCACTTTTCACTTTAATGTTGTCTATTAGGTTCAGTTGTGTAAATTTAATTATGATGTTAGCTTAAGTAACCAACCGCTTTAATTTTGTGATTGAGACCGTTTTTACGTTTCCGTTTGCATTAGTGTCTTATTTAATTTTATCCGCAACCAAAAACATTTTTTACAAACCCCCCTACGTGTTGATCTGAGATTGAACCCAAATTGGTCCTTGAGAGACGACCTAGGAGTCACTTCCTAGTACTATACTGCATTCTAATATGCAAAACTTTTGTTGGGAGGTGCGACCCTCTCATCAAAATGGCGCCGTTGCCGGGGACCAACGGTTCAGTTTTAGGTCTTTTGTGTTGATAATGTGTTGTTTGTGTGTCGTGTTTTGACTTGTTTGTTTGAGTGTGTGTGATTTGTTTGTTTAGGTTGTTTTGTGTGTTCAAAATTTTTGTGATATCGTTTCATGATTTTAGGGTGTTGTGACTTAGTGCATGACTAGGGGAAACCCTGGGCCTATACCACCCTTTGATCCTGAGATTGATAGAACTTTTCATAGGTTAGCCAGGCATTCTAGAAATTTATCTTTAGAGTCTGTTTTTGAGTCTGTTCCATTGGATACTGTGCATCCCACTGCTGAGTACTTTGTGCATACTGCATCTACTGCATCTGTTGCATCTGCACGTGATTCTGATTCTGATTCTGTTGTTTTTCACACTGAGAACAATATGGCACAACCTCCACCTCGCGAGAGGACTTTTAGGGAGATGGCTGCACCTGATTTCGATATCGAAAGCTTGTGCATCCAATATCCTGATGAGGACGTTCCATTTGTTCTCAAGACTGGACTGATCCATTTGTTGCCCAAGTTTCATGGTCTTGCAGGTGACAGTCCTCATAAGCATTTGAAGGAATTCCACATTGTCTGTTCTAGTATGAAACCACATGATGTTCCTGAAGAGCACATCTTCTTGAAAGCATTCCCTCATTCATTGGAAAATGTTGCTAAGGATTGGTTGTATGGTTTGGCGCCTAGATCCGTCACTAGCTGGGATGATCTGAAGAGGCTGTTCTTAGATAAATTTTTCCCAGCAGCCCGGACCACAGCTATCAGAAAGGACATAACTGGGATTAGGCAGCTTGGTGGAGAGAACTTATATGAGTATTGGGAGAGATTCAAGACACTTTGTGCTAGTTGTCCCCACCATCAGATACCTGAGCATCTCCTTGTCCAGTATTTCTATGAGGGTTTGAACAACATGGACCGTGGTATGATTGATGCTGCCAATGGTGGAGCTATTGGAGACACCACACCTGCTGAGGCCAGGCAATTGATTGAGAAGATGGCCTCCAACTCCCAGCAGTTTAGCACCAGGAATGATGCCATTGTGGTGAGGGGCGTACATGATGTTGTTGCCCAGTCTTTATCAGCTGTTGAAAGCAAGTTGGAAGGAAAGATTGACTCTCTTACGAAGATGGTGACACAGTTGACTACCAACCAGAGATCTGCAGCTCCGTCTGCATCTGTTGCACGACTATGTGCTATTTGTCCTTCCAGTGACCACTATACAGATGCTTGTCCTTCTTTGCAGCACTCTGCTGCCTCTGATGCGCCTCAGGCTTATGCTACGAACATCTACAACAACAGGCAGCAACAACAGCAAAATCATGACTTATCCAGCAACAGGTACAACCCAGGGTGGAGGAATCACCCCAATCTGAGATGGAACAATGCGCCACAGCATCAACAGCAGGCACCACCTTTCCAGAATGCTGGAGCACCTAACAGATATGTGCCTCCACCAATGCAACAACACCAGAGGCAACAACAACAGCAGCAACAAGAGGCACCTACCCAGCCAGTTGCCCAACCTTCCACTTCGTCTGAACCTTCATTGGAAGAGTTAGTGAGACAGATGACTATGCAAAACCTGCAGTTTCAGCAGGAGACTAGAGCTTCCATACAGAGTCTCACTAACCAGATGGGTCAGATGGCTACTCAGATAAACCAGGCGCAGTCTCAGAATTAAGATAAGTTACCATCCCAGACTGTGCAGAACCCAAGGAATGTGAGTGCCATAACCCTTAGATCAGGGAAGCAGATTTTTGTGCCTTCAGAGCCCGCTTCTACACCTACACCCATGCCTGCTACTTGTCCTAGAAAGAACGACCATGACGGTCCGAGCAAGGCATTTGAGGTGGGTGAATCTTCTTCTCCAGCCGGTGGTTCTTCTTCAAGTGGATCTTCTCCCTCTTCCACCACCACCGCTGCCGCACCTTCTCCATTGGTTGACCGACCTATCCCTCTACCATTCCCTTCACGGGCACTTCCTAGCAAAAAGATGGAAGATGTGGATAAGGAAATTCTGGAGACCTTCAGGAAGGTAGAGGTGAACATACCTCTACTTGATGCCATCAAGCAGATACCGAAGTATGCCAAATTCTTGAAGGAGCTGTGCACACACAAGAGGAAGATGAAGGGAAATGAGAGAATTAGCATGGGAAGGAATGTATCTGCGCTTATTGGTAAGTCGGTCCCGCACATCCCTGAAAAGTGCAAGGACCCAGGTATATTTTGCATTCCTTGTGTGATTGGAAACAATAAATTTGAAAATGCCATGCTTGATTTGGGTGCTTCTGTTAATGTCATGCCTTTATCTATATATGCTTCTTTGTCTCTGGGTCCTTTGCAAACCACGGGTGTGGTCATTCAGTTGGCTAATAGGAGTGTTACCCACCCAGCAGGTTTCATAGAGGATGTCTTGGTTAGGGTTGGTGAATTGATTTTTCCTGCTGACTTTTATGTTTTGGAAATGGAGGAGGGATTCTCTCATGGATCCGCTCCCATTATCTTAGGCAGGCCATTCTTGAAAACTGCCCGAACTAAGATTGATGTGTATGCTGGAACTTTGTCTATGGAATTTGCTGATATTGTTGTTCATTTTAATATCCTTGATGCAATGAAATTTCCAGCTGAGGACCATTCTCTGTTTAAGATCGATGCATTGGATGACATTATTGATAAATATGTTGTTGATGATTTTGATTCTTTGCATAAGAAAGAGCATTCTTTTCTATCTTCTCTACATACATGCATTGAATCTGAATTTGAGAATGATGTTGATTTTGAAGAGAACTTTGATATCCATGATGTTGATGATGTTTTTGATATGGATGATGTTGATAATGTAATTGTCATGGATATGGATTTGGAGCTTGATGAGATAGGTGTTCCGCCTTTACCTGTGAATTCTTTGGAGTCAGAATGCACTAACCACTTTGTAGGAAGTACAAATGAATCTGACTTGCAGGCACCTACTCCTGAGTTGAAACAGCTCCCAGATAACCTCAAGTACGTGTACTTGGAGGATGATGAGAAGAAACCGGTGATCATTTCCACCTCCCTTGATTCTGTTCAAGAGGAGAAGTTGCTTGGTGTGTTGAGGAAGCACAAGAAGGCCATTGGTTGGAGTTTGGCTGACATACCTGGTATTAGCCCATCCACATGCATGCATAGAATTCTTTTGGAAGATGGGGCAAGGCCAGTGAGACAGCCACAAAGAAGGCAAAACCCCGTGATCATGGACGTCATCAAGAAGGAGGTGACCAAGCTTTTGCAAGCTGGGATCATCTACCCTATTTCAGACAGTCAGTGGGTTAGCCCCATTCATGTTGTGCCCAAGAAAACTGGCCTCACTGTGGTGAAGAATGAGAGGGATGAGCTCATCCCAACTAGAGTGCAGAATAGTTGGAGAGTCTGCATTGACTATAGGAGGCTCAACCAAGCAACCAGGAAAGATCATTTCCCCCTGCCATTCATTGATCAGATGCTGGAGCGCCTGGCAGGTAAATCTCATTATTGTTTTCTTGATGGTTTTTCTGGTTACTTTCAAATAAATATTGCTCCTGAGGATCAAGAAAAAACCACATTCACCTGTCCCTTTGGCACTTTTGCCTATAGGAGGATGCCCTTTGGTCTATGCAATGCCCCTGGTACCTTCCAGCGGTGCATGCTTAGCATTTTTAGCGACTTTCTTGAGAATTGCATAGAGGTGTTTATGGATGATTTTACTGTGTACGGATCCTCCTTTGATGCATGTTTAGACAGTCTGGAAAAAGTTTTGAAAAGATGCATAGAAACAAACCTTGTTCTCAATTTTGAGAAATGTCACTTCATGGTTGGACAAGGTTTGGTTCTAGGGCATATCATTTCTGAAAAGGGAATAGAGGTAGACCCTGCTAAGATATCTGTGATTTCGCAGTTGCCTTACCCCTCTTGCGTGCGAGAGGTGCGATCTTTTCTTGGACATGCAGGTTTCTACAGGCGCTTCATCAAAGATTTCAGCAAGAAGGCGCTTCCTTTGTCCAGACTGCTGCAGAAAGATATTGACTTCTCTTTTGATGACAGATGCAAGCAGGCGTTTGATTGCCTGAAGGAAGCTTTGACCACCGCCCCTATCATTCAGGCACCGGATTGGACAGCCCCATTTGAGCTCATGTGTGATGCGTCTAATTATGCATTAGGGGCTGTCTTGACACAGAAAATTGACAAGCTGCCGAGAGTGATCTACTATGCTTCACGCACTTTGGATGTTGCCCAGGCAAATTATACCACCACTGAAAAAGAGTTGTTGGCAATTGTTTTTGCCCTTGATAAGTTTAGGTCATATTTGCTTGGATCACCTGTTATTGTGTATACTGACCATGCAGCTCTAAAGTTTCTGTTGAAAAAGGCGGAGTCAAAGCCTAGATTGATCAGGTGGATGCTACTGCTCCAAGAGTTTGACTTGCAAATTGAAGACCGGAGTGGAGCACGAAATTTGGTTGCAGACCACCTAAGCCGGATTGAAAAAGCTGGGAATGAAGCTGATGTGTTGCCCATACAGGATACCTTTCCTGACGAGAGTTTGTTGATGATTTCTTACTCTCACCCCACTCCTTGGTTTGCACACATTGTAAATTATTTGGTTGCTTCTGTTTTTCCTCCCTTAGCATCACGTGCTCAGATTGCTAAAATTAAGAGTGATGCTAAGTATTATGTTTGGGATGACCCATATCTGTGGAAGTTGTGCAGTGACCAGGTTACTAGGAGATGCATTCCGGACCATGAGATTGACTCGGTCCTGCAGTTTTGTCATGCCTCCTCACCTGGTGGTCATCTGGGGATACAGAGAACAGCTCGCAGGGTGCTAGACTGTGGTTTTTATTGGCCTTCCATCTTCAAAGATGCGGAGAAGATCTGCAGCACTTGTGAGCCTTGTCAGAGAGCAGGAGGCTCAATTTCACAGAGACAAGAGATGCCTCAACAACCTATGTTGTTCTGTGAGGTGTTTGATGTATGGGGTGTAGATTTCATGGGTCCTTTTCCTGTTTCTTTTGGTTTCTGTTATATTCTCCTTGCTGTGGATTATGTTTCAAAATGGGTGGAAGCTAGAGCCACCAGGACTAATGATGCTCGGGTTGTTGTAGATTTTGTTAGATCTCACCTCTTTTGCAGGTTTGGAGTGCCTAGAGCAATTGTTAGTGATCAAGGAACCCATTTTTGCAACAGATCCATGCAAGCCTTGCTCAAGAAATATGGGGTGACGCACAGAGTTTCTACACCTTACCACCCCCAAACAAATGGGCAGGCTGAGATCTCCAATAGGGAGATTAAGAGGATTTTGGAGAAGATTGTCCAGCCCAACAGGAAAGATTGGAGCAATAGGTTGGACGATGCTCTTTGGGCTCACAGGACAGCTTACAAAGCACCGATAGGGATGTCTCCTTACCGGGTTGTCTTCGGAAAAGCATGTCACCTACCGGTCGAGATTGAGCATCGGGCATATTGGGCTGTGAAGATTTGCAACTTCTCCATGGACCAAGCTGGAGAGGAAAGAAAGTTGCAACTGAATGAATTGGATGAGATCCGATTGGAGGCATATGAGAACTCGAAGTTCTACAAGGAAAGGACAAAGAAGTTTCATGATAGTTCTATTGTTAGAAAGGACTTCGAGGTTGGCCAACAGGTTTTGTTGTATAACTCTAGACTGGGCCTCATGGGTGGTAAGTTGAGATCAAAATGGACTGGACCTTTTGTTGTGACTAATGTTTATCCTTATGGTGCAGTAGAGATCCAAGGTCCATCTACAGCTAAAAGCTTCAAGGTGAACGGGCATAGACTGAAGCCTTTCCTCAGCAACCCTTCTTTAGTGGATGTAGTGGTGGAGGAGACGTCTTTGGTCCACCCCACCTATCCTCCCATCTGACTCAGGGAGTTTCTCTTCTCCTTCCCTCCTCACTTTTATTGCACTTTGTCGATATCTGATGATTGTTCTGATTGTTTGATCTACTGATTGTGACACACTGAGGACATTGTGTCGTTTAAGTGTGGTCTATTAAGGGAGGTTGTTTCTTTGTTCATGTTTCGGTTTTTATGTAGTTTGTTGTGTCTTGTGTACAGTTTTGCATACTTTTCGTAAATTCTGGATTGTGGTTAGGTTGTCAGTTTTCCTTCACTTCATTGATACTCTGAGATTTTGGATTCCTTGCTTTTCTTTGCTTGGAAGATGATCATGATGTTTGAGAGTTGAATTGATTGTGACACAAATGCCCTGTGTGAGAATTTGAGCCACTTGATGTTCTTTCTTGTGTGTGATATGTCTCTTGATTGCTTGCACATATGCCTTGGTTTGACTCTTGTTGATAACTCTTGATTGATATGCATGTTTGGAAGTGATAAAGGCAGCTTTGTTTTTGAGCCTCTTTAGCCAAATAAGCTTACCTTGTTCTAATCCTTTGAAAACCCTTTTTTTTTTTTTTTTTTGAGCTTATACTTTCCCCCATTTCTTTGTTTTGAATGCTCATACACTAGCCCTAAGTGAAAAAACCATGATTACCTTAACCTTAGGGAATTTTGGAGCTTTGGAAGTGTTTTGGGAACAAGTGTGGTCTCTTGGGGGTTTCTGATGAGTTGGCTAGTTGGTTCCTATTCTTGTTTTGCTTTGGTAAATATATGTGTATCTTGTCTTTTACAGTTTTGTTTTGAAAAGAGAGAAAAGAAAAGAGACAGGATGAAAAAAAAAAAAGAAAGCAGAAAAATAGTGAAAAAAAAAATGTGAATAATTGTGAATAATGGAGTCAAGAAGAGGATGGAATTAGAGGTTGTGGGTGTGTTTGTATGTGTTTACACTTGTTCCCCATTGCTCCTCTGTTCCTTATGGTTTGTAGCTTCTTATCTAGATATATCCTCCCTTGTCCTTGGCCCCATTACAACCATGAAAAGACCTTTTGATTTGAACATGCATATGTGTTTGAGTGTTGATATTAGAGGCTTGCCAAGTCTGTTGTTGTTTGCTTTCTTGAGTGCATTGAGTGCATTGAGTGACATTGAATTACCTTAAACACTTGAGAGAAACACTGATTGTGTGCATCTGTGAGGCTCTGTTGCTGTTGATTCATCTCTTGAACTGATTGACTGCTTTCCTTGTACTGAATTGTTTGGATGATTCTTTGAGTATCTGCTTTTGTTGACTCTGTGTTGGATTCTGCCTATACCTTTTACCGTCCAGAATTTTGTGAGAATTGTGCAACTGTGTTTCTGTTTTGGAGTCTTTGTTGTCTGTCTTTCGAGTCTGTGTCAGCTCCCTGATGTTTGAGTAGTTCCCTGGTTTTCGTTTTAGTTTTGCCCAGGAGTGCAAAAGACTAAGTGTGGTCTATTTTGATGAATCGTTATTTCTTGAATTAGATTTAGTTTATTGCACTCAAATAAACCAGGGAATTGTGTTTAATTGTTTGTTATTTCCCAGTTTTCCGAATGCCGCTTAATTTGGTCGGAAATTTGTAATTGTGCTAATTTGGATTTTCTGAGCTGATTAAGCGCAAATTTTGAAATGCAGGAAAATTTCGGAAATACATTTTGGGACATCAGGAAGAATGCCAAATAAATTCAGGACTCTCCAGACAGACATTTTTGAATTAATTAAATTGTAATTCAGTAGTTTAAAATTTCTGTATCAACTCTTATATTTTGGGTCAATTTTTGATAAATTAGAGTAGACCCAAAAATTAGAAGTTAGTGATTTAGACCTAGGTTTTTCTTTTGTGTGGACCCCACCCTTATTAAAGGTGACCCACGGCTCTTGAAAAGCCCTAGCCGCCACTTGAGTGGGAGGACTTTTTCGGCACTTTGTTTTGAGGCTACTGTTTTTAGTTTTCTCTGCTCTCGGTTCTTGTTCGGGGAGGCGGGGGGATTTTGAATTCCTGACATTGGAAACACTGTTTTGATAATGAATGAACACAATTTTCTTCTTCTTGAACTATGAAAACACATTCGGTGCCTAGGGAAGCTCTCGTTCTTTTTGGTTTTTAGCCCTTGGCCTTGAACGTCCACGGGACACAAAAAAATGATTCTGTTTGTTTTTGGCTGGGAACACTAATTTCAACTGAAGAAGGAAGAGAACGTTGATTGTTTTTGTTGATTTCTCGTGCCCATTTTAGTTGGTTGTGCGCATCTCTGACTGAAGTTTTCGGTCCAGCAAAGTCACGTTGTTGAGCTGGAACAGAATGGTGTGCACGGATGTGGAGCTAAGGAAGTAAGCAGTAGCCACGCTGATGCTAGAATGGAGAGAAGGAGCTGGAAGCAGTCCTGGAGTGCTCCGTCCGTGAATGAACTTTCTTCTTTCCATTTTGAAGGAGCGTGTTAGGTGGAAGAGTGGTGTGCATATGAAGCGGTGATTGAGATTGGATGGAAGGGGCTGGAAGTGAGGCACGGACGTGGAGCTAAGGAGGTAAGTTGGGTGATTGGTTATGAAGAACATAGAAGCCCGAGAAGCAGCTCACGGGTTGATAAAGAGAATGTAGTGTGAAGAGATGGTGAAGCACGAAGCAAAGAGGGAATGGAGAAGTGTGCACGAAAAAGTGGAGCTGTCACGGTTTGGAAGAGAGAGCTGAATTCTTTTCACGTGTTGGAGGAGTGAAGTGCCACGGTTGGAAAGAAAATGGTGTGCATGGTGATTTGATTTGGTGTCACGGCTTGGAGGTGTGCCAGGGAATTCATGGAGCAAAAAAAATGTGGTGTCAAGTTAAGAATGAAACACTTGGTGTGCACGTGGACGTGTGGGAAAAATTAGGCTTAAATCTGGAGTAGCACCTTTAAAGGCTTTTATGCAAGTTTATTTTATTTTAATGTGATGCTGATTTGATAGGAGTAGGTGCACGGAGATGTGGATAAAGGCAAGGGAGTAATATGATTTTGGGAAGAGGAGAAAGTTGAATTGAAGTGCTGCTGGATGAGAAAGGCTACCCCACATTGATTGTAGGAATTAATACCTTGCAGAATGGCACATGGTGAGCTCACGGGTTGGTGAATGTAGTGTGCACACGTTGATCTGGAGATTTAATAATTTGGGAGATATGGAGCGGGGCATTCAACTTTCAAATTGGTGACTTTATTTTCGATGTGCATTTAATTGTTTAGCTCAATGTTGCATTTTAAATTGGTTGAAGCACTTTTCACTTTAATGTTGTCTATTAGGTTCAGTTGTGTAAATTTAATTATGATGTTAGCTTAAGTAACCAACCGCTTTAATTTTGTGATTGAGACCGTTTTTACGTTTCCGTTTGCATTAGTGTCTTATTTAATTTTATCCGCAACCAAAAACATTTTTTACAAACCCCCCTACGTGTTTATCTGAGATTGAACCCAAATTGGTCCTTGAGAGACGACCTAGGAGTCACTTCCTAGTACTATACTGCATTCTAATATGCAAAACTTTTGTTGGGAGGTGCGACCCTCTCATCAGAGAATTTTCTAGCAATATGTGATACCTTGAAAATTAATGGAGTTTCAGATGATACAATTTGTTTAAGGCTGTTTCCCTTCTCACTACAGGATAAGGCTAAAAGCTGGCTTCAATCACAACCTCAAGGGAGTATTTTTACATGGGAGGATATGGCTACAAAATGAGAAACGAGATTACTACTTTTGTGCAGCAAGACACTAAATCCTTATATGAGGCATGGGAAAGATATAAGGAGCTAATTAGGAAGTGTCCACATCATGCTCTACCAGTTTGGTTACAGGTGCATATATTTTATAATGGTCTTTCACCCTCTTTTAAAGCAATTTGGGATGCAGCAAGTGGAGGATCATTCAATCTCAAAACACCAGAAGAAGCTTTGGAGACTCTTGAGCTAATGGCAAACAACATAGTGAATATGCAGTTTCATCGTCAAAATAGAAAAGTTGGAGTGTTGGAGGTTAATACTTTGGATGCTATCCTATCCCAAAACAAGTTGTTAACACAACAGCTCACTGATTTGACTCAAAAGTTGGGAAATATGCAAGTAAATAATGTTAATACAATATCTCCAGTGTGTGACTTTTGTGGAGGAATGCATCAAAATGGTGAATGTCAGTCCACTCAATAAGAGACACATATGAATGTAGTGGGACAACAACAGAATCAGTTTTCTACCAACCTTAACTCAAATTGGAGGCACCAACCAAATAGACCTTGGAGCAATCCAATCCAATCTAATCAACCAAGCCTCCATATCAATATCAAACACAACCTAACAATCAAGGAAACAAGATGTCTACGTTGGAAAATGCATTAGAGAAGCTAACTATGCAAACTTCTACCTTTGTGAAGCAAACTTCTAATTTCATGAATGAAACAAGGACTAACTTCAAGAACCAGGAGGCTTCAATCAGAAATTTGGAGAATCAAATTGGTCAACTTTCAAGACAGCTCTCAGAGAGATCTCCTGGAACATTTCCTAGTGACACTATACCAAATCCAAGGGAACAATGTAAGGCAATTCAATTGAGAAGTGGAAGAGTGTTAGAGAATGAAAAAAGGAGTGAGATGGAGAGAGAGAAAAATAAAAGAGTTGATGAAACAGTAGAAGAGAGTGAGAAACATGAAGTTGAGAGAAAATGTGAGGAGACGAATGAGGGAGAAAAAAAATCAAGAGAGTGGGAGTAAAATGCGTGAGTATGTCCCTACAATTCCATTCCCTCAAAGGTTGAAGAAGCAAGAACAAGCGAAGCAATTTACAAGATTTCTTGATGTCTTTAAGAAGTTCCACATTAATATTCCATTTGCTAAAGCATTGGAGCAAATGCCAAGTTATGCTAAATTCATGAAAGACTTGTTGTCAAAGAAAAGGAAGCTTCAAGAAGAGGAAACAATTATGCTCACAGAGGAGTGCAGTGCAATAATTCAACAAAAATTACCTCCTAAGTTGAAGGATTCAGGAAGCTTTGTCATTCCATGTGAGATTGGAAATATAACGGTGGGTAAGGCATTGTGTGACCTTGGAGCAAGTATCAATTCGATGCCTTTATCCATTTTTAAAAGGCTAGGTATTGGAGAAGTGAAGCCTACTATGATAACTCTACAATTGGCATACCGTTCAATGACTTATCCTTATGGAATTGTGGAAGATGTCTTAGTGAAGGTGGATAAATTTATCTTTCCAGCTGATTTTGTGGTTCTTGACATGGAGGAAGAAGCTAAAGTCCCAATTATATTGGGAAGACCATTTTTAGCCACAGGAAGAGCACTGATAGATGTAGAACAAGGTGAATTGATGTTAAGAGTAGTAGATGAAAAAGTAACATTTTCTATAAATGAAGTAGTGAACCATAAATTAGACAAAGCAGATTATTTCAAGGCTGAAATAATTGAGTCTCTTGTGTAGGAGGAGATACACTGTCATGTGAGGAAGAATCCATTAGAGAGAGCTCTACTGTCAGAAATGGAAGCAAAGGAGTTGAATAAAAAAATGACTGATGAAGAGGTGGTGAAGTGTGGTCATCAATTAGAAGTTCGCAAGCCAATATTCAATTCCAAGAGAGGAATAAAAGATCTACACAAGAGTGAGGGCAGAGGAGAAGAGACATCCAAGATAGAATTGAAACAACTTTCCTCTCACCTTAAATACATGTTCTTGGATGAGCAAAAGCTAAATCCCATAATTGTGAGCAGTGAACTTACTACCACTGAGGAAGATAAACTTTTAAGGGTTTTGAGAGACCATAAATCTGCAATAGGTTGGAAAATTGAAGATTTGCAAGGTATTAGTCCTAATATGTGTATGCATAAAATTTATTTGGAAGAGGATTTTAAACCTGTACATCAACCACAACGAAGACTCAACCCTATTATGAAGGAAGTGGTAAGGAAAGAGGTAATTAAATTGTTGGATGCGGGCACTATGTATCCAATCCCTGATAGTGAGTGGGTGAGTCCTGTTCAAGTTGTACCCAAGAAAGGAGGGATGACAATAATGAAAAATGAAAATAATGAACTCATTCCTACAAGAAAAGTCACAGGGTGGCGGGTATGTATTGACTATAAAAGATTGAATCAAGCCACAAGAAAGGACCATTTTCCACTTCCTTTTATAGATCAAATGCTAGAAAAATTGGCAGGACATGCATATTATTTTTTTTAGATGGTTATTCTGGTTACAATCAAATAGCAGTAGCTCCTGAAGATCAAGAGAAGACAACATTTACATGTTCTTATGGAGTCTTTGCCTACAGGAGGATCTCATTCGGTCTCTGCAATGCACCTGCAACTTTTCAAAGGTGTATGTTTTCCATTGTTTCTAATTTGATTGAAAATTACATTGAGATATTCATGGATGATTTTTCTGTTTTTGGCTCTTCATTTGACTCTTGCTTATCT
The DNA here is from genome assembly GCF_029865625.1 of Vigna umbellata. NCBI lineage: Eukaryota > Viridiplantae > Streptophyta > Magnoliopsida > Fabales > Fabaceae > Vigna > Vigna umbellata. The sequence goes on along the minus strand of NC_142168.1, from coordinate 16,307,583 downwards.
AATCTGACCTTAGTATTACAAAGATGCCAAGAAACTAATTTAGTGTTAAATTGGGAAAATTTTCATTTTATGGTGAGAGAAGGTGTTTGTCTTGGTCATCACATTTCTTCTAAAGGTATTGAGATAGATAGAGCAAAGGTAGAAGTAATTGAACAATTACCTCCTCTAGTGAATGTAAAAGGGGTAAGAAGTTTTTTAGGTCATGTAGGTTTTTTTGGCAGTTTATTAAAGATTTTTCCAAGATAGTAAAGCCGATGACTAATCTTCTTGAAAAAGAAGCTCCTTTTGTGTTGGATGAGGCATGTATGCAAGCATTCTTAACCATAAAGAAACAACTTATTTCTGCTCCTATAATTACAGCCCCTAATTGGTCACTACAAGAAATAATGGAATTAGATACGGAACATTATATACGGATCTAGAGTTGTATGTAAAGCGGGCATTATATACGGAAATTATGTACGGATGTTAAAGAAAGGCGTTATATACGGATATTATATACGGAATTTTATATACGGATTATCCGTATATAATATCCGTATATAATGTTGGCGCGGGGTGGGGGGAAAATTACCCAAGGATAGGATCTGTATATAACCTGTATTATCCGTATGTAGTTGGAACCAAATTTTATCTGCAGATATTATATACGGATTTGGGAAATAATTTTAGAAAAATGTATTTCTAATTACGCGGAAGCTGGAACCCTATGTTGACTCTCAGCTCGAGCTTTCCTCTCTTTCGAACCTGGTGCTTTGTTTTCTCTTGAACCCTGGTGCATTCTTATCTCTCTCGAACCCTGTCGCATCCCTTCTTTCGAGCCCTTTCGGTCTGGTTGTTGTTGTCTCCATCCCTCTTCGGTGTGGCTTTGGTTCTTCGTCGTCTCTTTGTTTCGAACTGTGACCTTCATCAATCCTTCATCAAACACTGTCGTTGGGCCTCATTGTTCGGTGCAGTGCCGTAGTTGGGCGCTGAAAGAGTAGCTTCATCTGGTAAGTAAATTGTAATGCTTAGTAATTGTTTAATGGTGAAAATCGTGAACCCTAATCTCATTTTTGTGTGTTTTATTTGTCACATCTATGGTTCGGGTCGCAAGCCGTGGTTGGAGTGTTTGGAAGCATCGATTGAGGCTACTGTGTGGCGGGTTAAGTAGATTCGTACTGGTTTTATGGAGTGAGACATATAGCATCTGGAGTTGCGAATGTGAGTGAGTTCGTTTGCCTTTAAAGTTTGTTAGATGCAGAAAAATGATTTGTATTGTGTTATTTTGCTTCGTTTGGTAAACAATATGTTGTTTTGTATTTGAATTGTATAGACTGGTACGATTCTTTCTTCTTTAGTGTCACAGTGACTAAGTCTCTTTCCTTGTCAAGTGGCTGGGCCTGTAAATATTTAATGCAGTGCTAGAATGTTCTGTATCAAATTTTAGTATTGCAATAAGTTGGTAGTAAAGGAAGAAGTTGGTTTCATGCATAAGTTCTTTGTATCAAGTACTGGTTAGGTTATATATATATATCACATAGTTGGAAGAAAAAGGAAAGAAGGGTAGAGTGATTGTGGAAGGGCCTTGGGTTAAACGAAGAGCTACGTGAGTTGATATGAGTGAGAGATAGTGGTGTAAGCTAGGTAAGAACAACGAGAATGAGCGAATGAGAATAGTGTATAGGATGAAGGGTTTTTGGGTTGAGTGAGGTGTGAACATTGAAGGGAATGAGAGTCGATTGGTAGAATAATTATGGAGAAAGGAGGTGGTGGGTGTAGGTGTTGTGGAAAAGGAGTATGAGTGGAAGAGAGGGAGAGGTTGGTAGGTTGCAGGTGAAGGACTTAATAGTGAGAGTGCCTCGGGTTGGGTAGCATGAATGAAATAATGTGTGAAGGGCTTAGTTTCTCATCGTGGTTATGTTGGGAAAGAAAGATAATAAGAAAGGGTTCGGCATGTGCAGGGAACATGCAAGGAATATTGTAACTAGGAAATATAGTTGGTTTTAGGGTGGAGATGATTCCAGGGGTCATAGTGAGTTTAAGGGTAAATTATTTGGGAAGAATAATGGTGGTATAGGGGTATAAGGGATTATAGAAGGGTTGAGCAGGGAATGGGTATACACATTCATTAGATTGTACTAACTAACCCTAAACATATATATAACTAAGCGTAATTAGGTGTATAACCAGCCATAACAAACCTCTCAAACGCCATTGTGAAGGGTTTCAACTCTTGAAACGATGCATGTATTGTTCATGTGTTTTTTCAAATCATAGTTGTAAACAAAAGCATTACAATTACTAGAACTTGCCACTGTTTTCAATGGAAGCAGCTGGAAGAGATAGTCTTAGCTCCAAATCTGGTTCTGTGGTGTTGAAGGATGTTCCACCAAGGTCTACCACTGTTAAATGTTTAGAAGTAATTTAGAAGTGCCACTCTATTTTAGATAAAATTTAGAAAAACTTGGCATCACCACAACTTTGTGACGTTAGTCTTGATGATATTGATGATCAACACTTCCTGTGCTAATTAGTTGTTTTTAGACCATTATTAGTGTAGTGTCTTAAATTGATAGATTTCACTCACTTAGTTTAGTAGTAGTTTAAATTGTTTGGCTTTTCATTCTAAAATTGATTTGAATTTCACCAAAAGAAGTACTTCTTAGTTGTGTTAGATGAACATTAAAAATTGTTTTAGACAACTTAGTGGATTTTTAGATTACCCTTAGATAGATTTTGTTGTAGTTAGTGTGCATGTTAGTTGAACTGACTTTGTGGATGCCCACACTGGCCACCTGCTAGCAGGGTTTAGCTCTGCAACTCCTTCACTACAAGAAAAAGGCCATTTACATACCAATTATTACATACGGATCTAAATCTGTATATAATAAAACTATTACATACGGATATTATGTACGGATGTTAAAAAATAATAAAAAATTAAAAATTTAACCCTAAGTGAAAACCTAATAGCCTGAGAATTAATTGAAAAGTTCTCGAGCCATTCCCAGCTTTCCCTCTCATCTCTTTTGCTCTGAGCTTTCTCTCTCATCTCTTTCGCTCTGAGCTTTCCCTCTCTTCTCTTTCCCTTTCGATCACAAACCATTGTCACGTGTTTTTCGTTAATGAGGTTTCGAGAAAGGGAATGGGATCGCGGTGCCGTTGAGGGCCCTCGTGCTCCGGTCTAACCGAGGGTTTGGATCGACGGCCGTTGCATAGTGCTACTACAAGGATGACGAGAAGAGGAGTGTGCGACACACGGCATGCTTGACACACAGGGTTGCAAGCCGAAGCGTGGAGTGTAATGGGTGATGATAGGGAAGCCTGGAGCTGGGAGGAACCTCTTAGCGTAGAGGCTCTCGAAGGTTCTAGAAGTTCCTCACATTTCCATGGCTATGCTCTTCAGCCAGAACCTCAACCCTTGCTCCTACCTCTATCACCAACGAGCAAATGCCTTAGATCATGGAAAACTTATCCCAGAGGAAAATACTCTTTTATGACCATCACGCTTCGTTCTTTTTGCACTCACGGTCACGCTAACAAAGTTCCTTCATCTAGTAAGTAATCCCTTTCTTCTTTGATTCATAAATCCCTAAAATTGCAAAACTCGAAAACCCTAATTTGTTTCTTCTTTCTTCCTATTGCACGTAACGATATGTGGTGTAGTTCGGAAGACGTTGTTCCATTGTTACCAGATATCGATTGAGGCGAGGGTGTTGCATTTTGAAAACATTCGAAGTGGTAGTAAGGTATGTTTCGGTGATATTTGTTTTCTCACGAGGTTTTTGTTATGTTGTTTTGTTCATCATTCTCTCTGACCTGGTTTGGACATGTTCTTAGGTCTTAATGGATTAATTAGTGGGCATTCAGGAGCCTAACTTTGTGCAATTGACCAAGTCGATGGATTCATCCTTATTTGCAAACACGATATGCAGGTAAGGAGTTTTATGTGGAGTTAACATGTTCAGTGGCTAGCCTTATTTGTGGTATTTATTGGCACTTCAGGTTTTTACTGTTATATTGGTAACTATTTCCTAATGAGTTGACCATTGTTGTTACAAGTAAAAGTATACCATGCTTGGAAGTGAAACCCACCTGTTGTTAGCATTCCATGAGAAAGAAAGTAGAGATTTGTGTTTTTCATGAATGAGAAATTAATGAAGAAACAAAAGAAAACTTTATCCTAGAAGCTAATTTGGCAAAGTAACCTTTCATTACTAGTATTCATACTCTTTTTTGTACCCTGCTGTATTTTACTAATAAGACAAGAAATTTACCATAGTGATTCATAAGTTAATTTGTATCTATGAGATTTTGAATCCTAATTTTGGAGATTTTAATGATTTGATGATCTCAATTCCTGCTAATGGACATGACAATTGGTTTGCTTATGTGATTTCATAATCGACCAAGGTGCAGGGTATGCTTAGATATGCATAAACAAGTTCAATTTTCTTCAATGTGACATATGATTACAGGCTATATACAGGGAGAATATCAAATAAAAGTAACTAAAAGTGCCCTGGCCTTGTTGCTAACCAGCAGGTACAATGAATTGGGAAAAATACATGTCCATGGCCAAATCTGCATGTATTGGTTAGGGATCACTTGTAACACAAATCTTCATGAACTAGTTGAAAATTAAAGTACCAAAGCTTATCAACTTTAAGCTGACTGTTAACTTTTCTTCCAGGATATTACTTCTAGCTCTTTTGATTGCAAAATTGGCTTTCGTATGGAAATCTCATCTATTAGAGAATTACCTGATATGGTAAGAATTATGAATAACTCATGTAAATAATGATATTTGAATATGAGAATAACTTTTCTTTTGTTGTTTATCTGTCTTTATGGGCCATTGTTAGCCCAATTATTTTGACACATGTTCTTTTGTTTCTTTTGGAGGTTGATAAAAAGATGATTGTAAAAAAGAGGAAAAATTATGCTATTTTTACGAACTAGAAAAATAATGAATTAAACCTACAATATTAAAATAAAAATAATGAAGTTGTATTTTATTAATTTTTTTCTTGTTCATCCTTTTTGCTAATCACTAGTGGAAAAATGACATTTTATAACGGACCTATTATAACAGATAAAAATTATCCATCATAATAGGACATATTATAACGTAGTTTTGTAAATCAGTTATAATATAAAACGCGGTGGCAAACTTGTAAATAAATTTAAGACATATTATAACGTAATTTTGAAAATCAGTTATAAAATTGAAACGTTGGTAAACTTGTAAATAAGTTTAAAACATATTATAACGTAATTTTAAAAATCTGTTATAATATCTCCTTCGAATTTTTGACATTTCCCTAATTTGATTTCAACTTTCCCTCTCGTCTCATTCCTCTCTTCCGCGTCTCTGAACCTCCAAAAGACTCGTTCCCTCTCATCTTTAATTTATCGGCACTCCTCCCTCCAAACACTCTGAGAACACTGCTCCGCGCCCATGCTTTTCCCGGCTCCGAGAACACTCCTCCTTCCTCGCGATTGTGGTTGTGGTTTAGGCTATAGAGAGAAGGAGAGCTAGGTTAAGGGAAGGCGAAGGCCAGCGAACTGAAATCACTGTTCCTACGGCTGACCAAGTAGTTATAGAACCTTCGGAGACTGCTTCTGCCTCCGCTGCCTCTTCGTCGAAATCTCCGAAGTCTGACCAAGTAGGTTTTATGATTCATACTTCGAAATCGCTAAAATTTCTTCTACTATTTGTTTTTTTCTAATTTGTTATGTTTTTCTTCTATTAATTTCACTAATTTGTCCTAGAATGGTGGAGATTGTGTTTGGATTGATGTGGAAATCAGCGGTGTTAGCACGAGAGAGAGGAGGAGGATGGGATTTGGAAGGGTGAGACCTCGCCGACCTCGGTTTCGACGGAGTGTCCGATGATGGTAACAGACGAGACGAAGTTCGAAGGTTGTTCTCTCGCGAGGTTACCTTCTTTTGATCCCGAGTTGATTTGGGAAGTTATGGCCGTTTGATAGAATGTTTTGTAGGTGATGTGTATAATATGAAAACGAAAATGTCAATGTTGTGTGGTTTTGTTTTGGTTTTTGTGTGGTGAGAGAGCGGTTTCTTAGCATATTGAGTGGAATTGCAATGGTTGTCGTTTGGGCCTTGGTTTTTTGCTCAAATGCTCGCTTGAGGAGTTTTCCTTTTGCAGTTGTTGTGATACAGATCTCCCTGCATTATAAATTTTCCTATCACTGCAATGCTACTCTGTTCTCTTCTCTTCTCTCCTTCATCCTCGATGATTCATCAATCTCCTTGCCAGGCATCAGTTCTTAAAGATAGCCTGCCAATTGGAAAAGAAGCACATGCTTGTAGCATTTGCTTGTATATATGTTTTTATTTTTTGACAGAATACCGGAATGAACAGGTAACAGTTTGTAAGGTGTAATTACTTGAGGCCTAAGGGAATCTTCATTAAAAGTATGTGCTAAAAAAAATGTTGATGTGAAATATGAACATGGCAACTGTAACTTCTGATTCAGAGATCAGTAACTGGAGTTATTAGGGCATAAATTTTTCCCCAACCATAATTTTTTTCTTCGTAGGTTGTTTGATAGTAGAGAGGGAAGAATGAGTTTTCTTTTCAATTTTAAAGTTCATTTATTTTTACCTATTGTTATTGTTTTGTTTGTGTTTTTTCTCTCAGGTTGTTAAGCGTTTTCAAGAATTATTTGCTCAGACCAAGTATAAGGAAGCTGCAGAGCTTGCTGCACAATCACCCCAAGGAGTACTTCGAACTCCTGATACTGTTGCTAAATTTCAGGTCTTTTATGCATGAAAATGTTGTTACATTAATATGTCTTGGTTTTGTTACCAAATTTAGGGTATTCATAATCACATTAATATATGAATATGTTTTTTATCCTGTGTTCTTGAGTTGCGTTTGTTAATTTGCTTTCAGAGTGCAAGCTGGGCAAACACCACCACTGTTGCAATACTTTGGAACTCTGTTAACCATGGGAAAGCTTAATGCTTTTGAGTCACTGGAACTGTGACGAGTTGTTGTAAATCAGAACAAAAAGAATCTTTTGGAAAATTGGCTGGCAGAGGATAAACTTGAATGCAGTGAGGAGCTTGGTGACCTTGTGAAGGTCTTGACAGAAATTTAATGTGTTATTTGTTTTTCATTTGGACATATTTATTAATTTTATTTTATTGATGGTCTGGGGAAGGAAAATCCAAATTGTCCATTCCTTTTAAAGAAACCCATGATCTGTTCCTTTGCTTTTCCTAATTTTTACGAGGCTTGCATATATGCAGACGGTGGATAATGACCTTGCTTTGAAAATTTATATCAAAGCTAGAGCAACACCAAAAGTTGTTGCAGCTTTTGCAGAGAGGAGAGAATTTGACAAAATCTTGATATATTCAAAGCAGGTAATTAATTCTAATCTAAGTTGTTTATTTTTTGGGCATCCATATTTTTTCTGGTTTATGTATATAGAATAATTCAAAAGTTCTTTGATTGCAGTGGTCAATGAGTTCTGGCTAAAGGGTATCCTTGGATTGAGTAATTAATGAAATCAATAAATTAATTTGTACCAGTTTAGATAAGAAAATGCCTCAAATTATATGGATTTTAATATCATTGCTCGATGAATTATAAGGAAATGCCTCAAATGTTTGTTTTAAACTTATCCACTTCTTACTTTATTTTTATGGATTTGTCATCATTTGTGTAATTTACTAGTCTTTTTTCTTTTCTTGAAATGACATGAGGTTGATATTTTATTCCAGACAAATTATTTCGTATTCTCATTTCTTTTTGTATTTTTTTTTCATTTTGTAAAAGATAAAGAGTCTTTGATTGGAAATAAATAATTTAAAAAAATTTGATTGTTTTTATATCTAATTGTACTTACTTTTTTTATTTTACTTTTTTAATTCTATTATTTTATTTGTAGATCTTTAATCATTCATCTCCTGAAAGTTGCAGACATTGAAGACATCAGAAGAAATTGAGCTTCTTTTATTTTAAGTGTTTGTAGAAATTTTAAGTGTTTGTAGAAATTTTAAGTGTTTGTAGAAATTTTAAGTGTTAGTAGAAATTTGGTTACAATTCAATAGTGTATGTACATTAATTTAACAGTTGGATTTAATATATAGTTTCATGTATAAATGATCTATTAAATATTAGACTATTTAATATTTGAAATGAATTCTATTTTGTTAATTTTCTTAAATTTGTTTATATATTGATTGGATGAGATTATAATACAGGAATATTATTATAATTTTATTGGATGTCAAATGTAATAATTATTTTTTTTTAAAAAAAAACATATATTATAACGTACTAAATAATGTATGTTATGATAGTCGATCACATATTATAACGTACAACAATATATACGTAACATATTATTACGTACAAAAACTTCTACGTTATAAAACCTTCCATCCTATTATAACATATAGATGAAAATTTGTCATACTAAACTGTGCATATTATGTCGTATTTCAACAACTACGTTATAATATGTTGAACATATTATAACGTAAATTTCTGCTACGTTATAAAATGCGTAGACTTATTATATCGCCCAGAACTATGTCCCCAGTAACTACGTTATAAAAGATCATTTTTGTACGTTATAAAAGGTCATTTTTCCACTAGTGAATGCTACTAAAAGTTTAATGAATAGACAAAGAAAATTAAGATAATGGGAGTGAATATAAGGTACCACCGTCTCCATTCCAACTTCAATAGGATTCTGGGCCAAAATTTGAAAAAAATCATGTATTATTATTTATAAAAGTAATAAAAGTATTTCATGATGGAATAGTTGCATTTCTCTTTCTTTTTAGATAAAATGTTTGATTATACATTTTAATTCTTTTCTCCTTTAACAATGTGTTATTAATATGTTAAAAGTTATAGATTTCATTTGCAATTAAATGACTTTATTACTTTTTTTCCAATATTGGTTTGACTGTAATTATTGTTTTTTAATTAAAGACTACTCGTTGTTAACTTTTCAATTGGAATAAAGTTTCATTCAAAGTTGCCACTTTCACAGATACTTGTTTTCTCAGCAGGAACGAACCCAAGGGTGTTTGTGGTGTATTGCCATGTTCTTGCAACCATTGTAATTGCTCTAATAACTTATTTGTCACAGTATTCATCATGACCTCTCACTCCCATTTCTACTACCCTTCAATCTCAGCTCATGTCTTCACTTTCTTTTTCCTTTCATAGCAGAAATTCTTGCTCCTATTACTTTGATATTTTAATTTGATATTTTTGTAGGAATTTATTTAATTTAATATTTTTATGGGAATTAAAGTTGGCAACGCTATTGTCAAGCAGCTGGTGAGTACTTTTTTGTGAGTTTCCACTCAATATATATTTGTAGATAGCTATGCTTACAAATGTTACTACTGTGAACTGTAGGATGATCTCAGTTGCCAATGTTGTTCCATTATGGTGTGTTTCAATATTTCTTTTGTTGTTTCATCTGTACCTAATTTCATTATTAGAGATGTGCTAGTCCAACTATATGTGCTTCGATATATCTGGAGATTCTCTTGGTATCAGGGGTAGGTATCCAATTGAACATGGTTTTTGGTTTGTGAAATTTTATCGATTTGCATTTTCACTCTTTGGACCTAAATGAGTTTGATCTTGTTCTGTAGGTGAAACCTGATGACATATGTTCCCAAGTTGGTTTATGTTCCGCCAAAAGGATTCAATCTAAGAGGTCAGAAATGTCTATGGATCTTTTATATAGATGTCTCTACTTTCTGCTTCCCTTGCAAGTCTACTATAGTTATGTCATTTCTTATCCCCTCCCTTTGTTTTCAGATTCCATCAAGCTTGAAGAAGGTCTTCCACCCAATAATTTTTTGTGCAACATTTGCAGAGCTAGCAACAATTGTTTCAGAGTTTCTTTCTGAGTAGAGCTTGATTATATTTTAGGTGTAAATTATAGTTTAGTTAATATTCAATTCTATATTGTACCAGGGCTGGTTTGTTTTGAATTCTATTTATAAAGTCTTTCAATAAAATTTTTATGTTTTAATTATTTGTTTTAAGCATAATTATATATTATAAATTCTTTACATTTGTTAAAAGTTGAAACTAATAGCAATAACCTTATATAATATTATATTTGTAAGTTTTTTTTGTTTATTTTAAAGCTTTCTGTTTTTTATAAATATTTTTTTTTCTATTTTATGTTACATACGGATTTATCCGTATGTAAAAGAAAATTATTTTTTTGATATATTATATACGGATATTATATACGGATATATCCGTATATAAGTTACATACGGATATATCCGTATATAAATTACATACGGATTTATCCGTATATAAGTTACATACGGATATATCCGTATATAATTTATATACGGATAAATCCGTATATAATTTAGCTACGATAGTTTTATATACGGATTTTTGTCCGTATGTAAGCCGTATGTAATCAAGTGTTATATACGGATTTTGGGTGTTATATACGGATTTTGATGGTATGTAATTTGATTTTTTCTTGTAGTGCTTTCTCTGCCTCATCAAAAAACATCCTTGTCCTCTTTATCTGTCCCTTCATGAATTTACTAGGTTTATCTATAACTTTACCCAGGAAAATGTCATCATCTAAAAGCCTAGCTTTTGCCAATTCATCTTGTCCCTCCTCCTAGTTTACTTCCCCTTTGTTGAGAATGGCATAGTACCTTATCTGCTACTCTTCTTTCTCTTAATTACGAATAATCTTCTGCAGATCAAGCTTTGTTTGTCAAATCTGCTTCTACTTCTTTTACTGCATTATTTGTTTAGGTGGATGATATTGTTTTAATTAGCAATGATATGGCAGAAATTAATCATCTTAAGCACATCTTAGATACCAAATTTAAAATCAAAGACCTAGGATCTTTAAGATACTTTCTCGGTCTTGGAATTACAAGGTCCAAATCTGGAATTCACATGAATAAGAGAAAATATATTCTTGAACTTCTCGATGACAGTGGTTTGATTGGTTCTAAACCTACTAACACTCCTTCTGATCCTTCTATTAAACTTATGGCAAATCATGGACAACTTTTATGTAATGCTGCTGGTTACTGGCAGTTAGTTGGCAAACTTTTGCACCTCACCATCATCAAGCAAGATATTGATTATGTGTACAACAACTCAGCCAATTTCTATGCAAACCTCTTGATACTTATTGCAATGCTGCTCAAAGAATCTTTCATTACCTCAATGGATCCCCTGCTCATGGCTTGTTCTTCTTTGCTTCATCAGACCTTAGAATCTCGGCCTTTGCCAATTGAGATGAGCTTGCTGTTTGGATACCAGAAGGTCTATCATGGATCCCCTGCTCATGACCAACCATCACTTCAAACACTCCATTCTCTCAGTTTTTCTCATGCCATCACCATCTTCATCTTCCTCTGCATATTCCCTTTACAATTCTTACATGGTTTCCAACTTCATGGTCTCTATCATAGTCCCCTTATTCCTCTTCTCCTTGTTTGTTGTTCATGTTTCCTCTTGTAGTCAGATTGATAAACTCTCCCTCTTGGCTTTCTCTGGGAACATATCCACCTCTCCACCTTTTCCTTATCTCAATTGGTCTGATTCTCTTGACTGCTGTGCTTGGGAAGGCATTACTTGTGATGGGGATCTTAGAGTCACACATCTTTTGCTACCTTCTAGAGGCCTCACTGGCTTCATCTCCCCCTCTCTCACAAACCTCTCTTGTCTCTCTCACCTTAATCTCTCCCATAAGAGATTATCTGGTGGTCTCCAGCACCAGCTTTTTTCATTGCTCAATCACTTGGTGGTTCTTGATTTGAGCTACAATCATCTGTCTGGTGAATTGCCACCTTTTGGGATTGATAACAGTGGCAAAAATAGCAGTGGTGCTGCTATCCAGGAGTTGGATTTGTCCAGCAATTTTTTCAACGGGACACTTCCAAATTCTTTGCTCGAGAACTTGGCAGCTGCTGCAGCTGGAGGAAGTTTGGTGTCTTTGAATGTTAGTAATAACAGCTTCATAGGTCATATTCCCACTTCCCTGTTTTGCATTAATGACCGTAACTCCTCCTCTCTAAGATTCTTGGATTATTCCTCCAATGATTTTGATGGTGCCATTCAGCCTGGACTTGGAGCATGTTCCAAGCTGGAGAGATTTAGAGCAGGCTTCAATTTTCTGTCATGGCCTATTCCAAGTGATCTTTTTGATGCTGTTTCTCTCACAGAAATCTCATTGCCCCTCAATAGACTCACTGGAACAATTGAAGATGGTATAGTTGGCCTTACCAACCTCACAGTTTTGGAGCTCTACTCCAATCATTTCACAGGTTTCATCCCCCGTGAAATTGGTAAACTCTCCAAGTTGGAACGACTACTCCTTCATGTCAACAATTTGACAGGTACTATGCCCCCGTCTCTGATGAACTGTGTTAATCTTGTGGTGTTGAATTTAAGGGTCAATCTCTTGGAGGGAAATATCCCTACATTCAATTTCTCAGGATTCCTCAGCCTTACTACACTTGATCTTGGCAACAATTATTTTATCGGTGGTTTACCACCAACCCTTTATGCATGCAAATCACTTTCAGCTGTGAGGTTTGCATCTAATCAGCTTGAGGGAGAGATTTCTCCCAGTATCCTTGAACTAGAGTCTTTGTCTTTCCTATCAATTTCTACTAACAAGTTGAGGAATGTTACTGGGCCTCTGACAATACTCAGGGGGCTCAAAAACCTCAGTACCCTTATGCTCTCCAAGAATTTTTTCAACGAAATGATACCTCAAGATGTGAACATAATAGAGCCAGGTGGATTTCAAAAACTGCAGGTTTTAGGATTTGGTGGTTGTAATTTCACTGGTTGTATAAATATAAATAAATAAAATGAAGGGTCAAAAAGAGAATGAGGCTATGTGTTAACTTATTGTTGTGGTTGCGTCAAATATAATTTTAGATAATAACAAAATTCAATACTTGGGAATCAAAACTGTATTTTTTTTTTATTTACCCCACTGTGTCCCGTGACCATGTCTTTTAAGTAAATATAAAAATACCATTTATTTACTATTTCATTTCACTAATTGAAAAATATAGTAAATATATATATATATATATATATATATATATATATATATATATATATATATATAAAATTGTAATAAAGTGTGACAGACTCCATTTATCCTGACTGGAAACTTTTTATGTAATTATGGTATAGTTAATAATATAGGTGATATGTATGTCTTATGATTTAAATAAATTTTGACTCTGAAATTAATAGTGACTTTAATATTTGATATTTATTAATTTTGTATCTGGCCGTTACAATGTATCTGCACAGAGTTGAAAAAATAAACATATCAAGACAAAAATAATTAAGTAAATAATTAGTATACATATTATTGAAAGATTTCTTCTTAAAAGTATGCCATATTTGTAACAACACATATGGAGATGATAACAAGTCTGAAGGGTTACTTACAATATTAATTTGAGCAACCCACATCTATTAATTTGACGTGCCAATTTAGGGACTTGAGCAACCCACATCTATCAAACCAATTTAGTACAATATAGTCCAACCAGAACAGCAACCTCCAGAACAGCAACAACCACCACACCAGCAACCACAAGATGGAAATGATGATTACATGCATTATTATTTAGAACCACAACTACAATCTGTTTATGAACTTACCAAATGTTGCAGTTATATTTACATTATACAATATTTATGTATTCATATACAATGTTTTCTTTGTAGATTAAGTGTATCTAAAAACCTTATTAAATTTATATGTCAATGTGCAATGTATAATGTCCAGGTTTGCTTGTAACAATGCTGAATGTTCACTATAATGTCCAGGTCTGCTTGTATATTGTGCATGGGGAACTGCTATATGCAGAGAATTTATTTAGCTCTTGTTAAACCATTATATACGGATATATCCGTATATAATTTCCGTATATAAGTTATATACGGAAATATCCGTATATAAGTTATATACGGAAATTATATACGGATTTATCCGTATATAAGTTATATACGGAAATATCCGTATATAATTTCCGTATATAAGTTATATACGGATATTTCCGTATATAATTTATATACGGATATTTCCGTATATAACTTATATACGGATAAATCCGTATATAATTTCCGTATATAATTTATATACGGATAAATCCGTATGTAAACTTAGCTACGATGGTATTATATACGGATTTTTGTCCGTATGTAATCCGTATATAAACACAGAATATATACGGATTTTGGGTCTTATATACGGATTTTTGCTGTATGTAATACACTTTTTTCTTGTAGTGGGTCTTTACCATTTGAATTGATGTGTGATGCTAGTGATTATGTTGTGGGTGCTGTATTAGGACAAAGAAAAGAAAAAGTGTTTCACGTTATATATTATGCTAGTCGTGTTTTGAATGAAGCTCAAAAGAATTATGCCACGACTGCAAAAGAATTGCTTGTAGTAGTGTTTGCTTTCGATAAATTTAGATCTTACCTTGTTGGGTCTAATGTTATTGTTTACATTGATCATGCTGCTTTGAGATATATGTTTGCTAAGCATGATGCCAAGCGACAATTAATTCAGTGGATTCTCTTATTACAAGAGTTTATCTTAGAAATCTGAGATAAGCAAGGTAAGCAAAATTGTGTTGCAGATCACCTGTTAAGATTGAATTTTAATGACATGAACCAAGATATGAGGCCTATTTCAGAGGAATTTCCAGATGAGAAATTATTAGCTATTACACCTTGCCATGGTTTGCAGATTTTGCCAATTTTAAAGCAGGTGGTATAATTCCTCATGGTCTTACTTTTCAGCAAAGGAAACAATTTCTGCATGATGTTAAATCTTATTTTGTGATGATCCTTTGTTGTTTAAAAGACGTGGTGATGGTATCATTAGGAGATGTGTCCCTGAAAATGAATTTGTGAATATCCTTTGGCATTGTCACGGGTCAGATTGTGGGGGGTATTTTAGTGTTGAAAAAACAGCTTCTAAAGTCTTACAAAGTGGATTTTATTGGCCTAACCTCTTTAAAGATGCTTATAGCTTTATTAAACATTGTGATAGATGTCAAAGGGTAGGAAATATTTCAAAAAGAAATGAGATGCCCTTAAACAATATACTTGAAGTAGAAATTTGTTATGTTTGGGTTATAGATTTTATGGGACCTTTTCCTCTTTCTTTCTCAAACCAATACATATTAGTTGCTGTGGATTATGTGTCTAAATGGGTAGAAGTTATTGCTTTACCATGAAATGATGCTAAGGTAGTGGTTCTTTCATCAAGAAACATATTTTTTCTAGATTTGGGGTACCTAGAGCAATCATTAGTGATGGAGGTTTACATTTTCATAATAAAACATTTGCATCACTTTTGGGAAAATATGGTGTTAGACACAAGATAGCTACCCCGTACCATCCCCAAACCAGTGGACAAGTGGAAATTTCTAATAGGGAGTTGAAGAGAATTTTGGAAAAAGTTGTGAACTCATTTAGAAAAGATTGGTCTAGAAAATTAGATGATGTACTTTGGGCTTATCGTACAACTTTTAAAACTCCTATTGGAATGTCACCATATCAATTGGGGGTATGGAAAATCATGTCATTTACCAGTTGAATTAGAGCATAAAGCATTTTGGGCTATTAAATTGCTGAATTTTAATTTAAAAAATGCAGGTGAGAAAAGGCTTTTGCAATTAGATGAATTAGAGGAATTTAGATTACAAGCTTATGAAAATGCTCGAATTTATAAGGAAAGAAAAAAAAATGGCATGATAAAAAACTGTTGCTTAGAGAGTTTGCCCTACGACAACATGTATTATTATATAATTCTAGGCTTAAATTTTTCCCAAGCAAATTAAAATCTAGGTGGTCGGTCAGGTCCTTTTGTTATTGAAATTTCGGACATTAATTCAGAAAGAAATTTTAGAGTAAATGGTCAAAGATTAAAATTGTATTTAGGAGGTGATATTGAAAAATATAGGACCAGTGTCTCACTTAGATCACCACCTAAAAATATCTAAACTATAAAAAAATAAATAAATAAATTTAAAAACAAAATTAATTTAAAATATAACAGAGGGGGAAATCTGATGTAGTTTCTAGATTACTCTACATTTTCAGATTCTGCGTTGTTCTTCACCATTGGTAGCCAATTCCTCCACAGTATATAGCAGCAACCCTAGGTCACAAATTTCGCACACCAACAAAATGAACCGTAGCCGCCGTCAGTCATCACGTAAGCCTGCACAGAGCACCACACTTTCCAACTAGCAACCGCCTCCGACACGACGTCAACCCATTCGCCGTAATGTTGGTGTATAATTCTTAATAAACTCAAGTAGATAATTATAATTTGCACATCAATTGGGAAGGGTTAAGAATTTATATGAAAGCGTACAAAAATTCAATTCTCTAACATTGTTTATCTTAATTGAATTTTTGTCATTTGTTTATGTTCACTATTTTACTTGATTTCTGGTTGCTCAAAATTATACGAATTAGTAATCTAATACTCAACTATTTCAATCTCAGAGGACAATATTTTATTATTACAATAACAATTGGTACACTTGCCAAATTGTTTATCAGTGGCCTATGTTTCTACAATTAATCAAATTGCAGGCTGTTTTACTAACCTCTCACGCATTCCAGATTCAACTTGCTAAGAGATAAACTTCGCATGACCATGTCACCACCAGTTTGAGAGGGAGAGTTAGACAAAATCAAATATTTTGCCAAATATCTTTATGACTCTTGATTTTAGCGATTCACAATATTAATTTTGTTATGGTGTGATATTACAATAATTAGTATAATTATTCATCAATTTCCTATTTAGGGAAGTATGTTTGTATTACCATAATTATAGGAACTTGATAGTATATTATTATTTGTATTTAAACAATATATAACTTTTTTATGACGAGTAAAAATGACATGTTATGATGGGTGGACTAGTTCATAATTTTGACGGTCTGATGTCGCATCCGCACCAAATTTAATGTGCATTAAAATGCAGTATAGTGCTAGGAAGTGACTCCTACGTCGTCTCTCAAGGACCAAATGTGGTTCGAGACTTAGGTCAAACACGCAGCGGGGGTTTTAAAAGTGTTTTTGCAAGGAGAATGAAACTAAATTAAAAATGGAAATTAAACACAACCGAACATAGTTGAAAACATTTTAATAAAGGAATAAAGCATGAAGACTGAACGGTCCTACAAATGACCGAACGATTCTACATTGAGACCGAACGGTCTCTAAAACAAGTGAGGAAATTGGAAATGCAGGAAGATAAAGAAGCCAAACAGAACAGAATAGACAACATAATGAACGGAAACAATAAACCAAACATAATAGACAACATAGTGAATGTAAAAAGTAAACTGAACAATGCAATACATAAATATCCAAATGCAATCGAAGTTATTATAATGCAATGTTGAGTTGACAAATTAAATGCACGTTAGAATAAAGCTTGGAAATTGTAAAACAAAATCACCACCGATTCAAGCATCAACACAATATAAAGAGAAGACCTCTTGGAACTTTCTTTCCCTCCCTGGACATAACCGAATGCCAATTCCAATTGACTAAAAATTTCACCCGTGTGCTGGAATAAAATCAATCACTATCTCCACTTAGCAGTGTTCCAGAATTACTCCACGTGTTCCCTCTCACAAGTCGTGGCATGTGCACCTCCCAATGAATCAACGCCTACCTATTTCCAATGCAAAAATGCTGAATCCAAATGAAAATTGAATGAGCTTCCAAAGGCTTACAAAAGGTAGACATTCATTACATCATAATAATCATATAGGAAGGAACAAAATAGAAAGGATTATGCCTCTAATATATTTTTGATGGACAATGTGTTAGCTTTCTAAAAAACAATCAAGAACAATAACTAGCAATTGTGAATGACCCCTACAAGTTAGAATAATATTAATTAAAAATAACTTTTAAATTAGTTACCAAGAAGTCAAAAATTGTGTACTTACTTATGCAAGTAAGGTGCTAAATAGGCCTCTTTACCAGATTTTTTAAACATCTTTGTTAAGTGTTTTTGCACCTATTCTGATTTATTTCCTACATTTTGAATGATTGCAGGGTCAAGAAATCCATAGATGGTAGCATTCTTTCTCTCAATGCAGAGAAGATGCAAATACCTTCAATATGAATAAATAATGTTAGAATGAATACATGAATACAATATGATAGTTTCATGGTTTGTGAAGGTTTACTTACAAATTCCAAACTTATAGAACTGTTGTAGAGAGGAGATCATTACCAATGACAACTTCACAAATATCCCTATGACATACAAATAAAGTGGTGGCAGCAGTCTTGCATGTGAGTTCAGGAGACATATCCATCTCAATAGTTTTATTCCCCATTGTCACTATTACTGCACCAAGTTCTTAGAGAGGAGACAATTGTGGTTGTGGAGGTGTAACAACGTTTGTCTTATTAGAAACGTCCTATATTTGACCAAAAAATAAGTTTAATAATATATGCATCCAAATACAACAAATACATAAGTAATTAAGGCAAGTATGAATAACAATACTTGCTAAAGTTGGCTTTGCCAATCTGGCTGGCCAAATGATAAAATTCCCGGGAGCTTGTCCCACTATTTGAACCTCCTCACTTGGCACATGAACGCAAGCAGAAGAATCTTTAATATCTACAACCATCATTTGGCGCTTCCCAAATATCATCTTTGATAGTCTTATGGTGGATGGTGCTTCCCAAATTATATATTTTACCTAAGACATAAAATATATGATAATTGTTCAGTAAAAGGGTATAGATGACTTACTTAGCACATATATACAGAGGCAACAAGTTGAGTCTTTAGAAGCAAAATAAAAAGTAATAAGGGCAGAGATACTCAAATACAAATATAGAGAGGCTGTAAGTATCATTTCCTCTAAAAGCTCAATGAGCCTTGGATCCATTTCCAGCACTGAAAATGTCCCATACTTTATTTAGGTACATTTGTTTACTATTCATTATTTGATGTAGGAATAATCATGTTTTTCTCATCAGAGTAGAATGTATCACTTGGCCATCTAGAGATAATTATGGGAAAGGGAAACAAGACACACAATAAAAGTGATACACAATTATTGGTTTCAATAGAGTATAATGTACAAAACCATTTGTTTTGAAACCATAGGGCCAGTGTTTGTGAGTGCATTTAATCCCTTGCATAGTCCTCTTGGAGAAACTCCACCTTGGAAGGTACTCATGTTTTTCTTATCTTTAAAATAAATTTTAATTTTTCTTTGGGAACATGACCTTGTTTTTCACCTATGTGATGAATTTGTTGTGTTATAGGAGCTGTAACTATAGTTACTCCACCTGCAAACAAAAGAGCCTTTACCCTACATATGTGTGTCCCATATAGAGTATCTATTATCCAAAAGGGATAGGGAAAATTTCCACTGAATAAGTAAGTGGCTTCACTGCTTCTATAAACGAAATAATTCAACCTATCAAAACCAACACAGTTATCTCAAACAAACAATTCAACCTATAAAAACCAACACAACTATCTCAAACAAACAATTCTCCCAAGTTAAGGATTACCTATTAATGGTATTAGCTTTTATTTTATTTTTTTTTGAAAAAAAAAATTGACACAAAAAAGAAGGGCATTACCGAAGGCTCTAGTTCGTCGAAAACAGCCAAAAAGTCGTCGATAATCCCTATTATTGACGGATTAACGACGACCATTTTGTCGTCAGTAAATCGTTTGTCGCTTATTGAAGGAAAAAAGTCTTTGGTAATTACCGAAGGACAAAAAACAATTAAGAAGCTAGAAAATGCTAAACCAGAATGCACCACTGGACTTTCATCATACAGTTTAGGTGTAGGATTTTCCAACAAATTAAATCAAGCAATTAATAGGCTTGCAATGAAAATGTGCACTTCTTTTTAATCAATTGTACCAAGCTTTTGCTACCAATTTGAGATGAAATTCAGTGCAATAATCACAACAAAACAGATTCAAAAAAAATTACAACTCATATAAGAAAAGTGTTGAAAAATTGGTGGTTTGAATGACAATTTTGCTCAAACGAGTTTGGACACTTAATTTCATGATTTGAGCACCTTTGTTTTACCAAGTAAGACTTGTGTAAGCTACCATCAGAGGCTAAATACTTGCAAATCAGAATTTCACTGTTTGAGTTGCTCTTAACACCAAAATTTAAGCAAATTCACCAACCAAAATTCAATATATGAAGCAAATTCACCAACCAAAATTTCTCACCTATTTAGTACACTTCTATAGGTTTTAAGTAATCCAATTTTGAGTTTTAGGTACTTGACCTAATTTGACATGTTTATTAACTTCATTTCACTACTTTAAAGTTGGTAGAATGTGTGGAATACACATTCTTAGGTTACTTTAGGTGAATTCTCAATTTCCCACCTATTTACACTAGTAAAAATTATGCTTTTTAACTCGTCCAATAGGCTTCAGTTTAAGGAAAATCGAAGTCTATGAGAGAGGGGTGGCAATTTTGTAGTTTTGATGAATTTATATGTCTCGATTCAGTAAGGACTGAAGCATATAAACTGTGTTTTGGCCTATTAACTCGGTTAAAGGTGGAACCGAGGCTGTGTTTTGGCGTATTGACTCGATTGAAGGTAGAACCGATGCCTATTACCCCGGTCAAATCAGTCACACCTGACCTACTCTCATCTCCGCTTTTTTATTTTACACGAAGCGGTTCTTTCCTCTGGCACTCTCATCTCCCCTTTTTCATTTTACTTTCCTCTGGCAGAAACAAAGAGGGCGCGATCTCTCTTCTCCTCTCCCACTTGACAGGCACAGCGCAAGGACGAGACACAATGGTGGTCGGCGTCGAAAATGGAGGGGAGGCACAATGGTGGAGATGAGTATCGCGACGGTGATGATGGGAGGCTCACCAATCTAAGGCATTTGGCGAGCAGAGAAGATGGTGCCTTAGAGATGATGGGAGGTTCACCGATCTAAGAGTTGAATGGAGTTCCTTGGTGAGGTGGCGGCGAGGTGGTGGCGAGGTTGTGGCGAGGTCGTGGCGAGGTTGCAACGAGGTTGCAGTGAGGTTGCGGCGAGGTTGCGGCGAGGTCATGGCGAGGTCGCGGCGAGGGCGTCCTGCAGCGGTGGCGTTGGCGAGCAACGAAGAGGTGGCGGCGAGGCGTCCTGCAGTGGTGGCGAGCAACCTCCCTTCTTCCCCAAATCTTTTCTTCTTCCCCAAATGCTCATTGCATCAAAACCCATACTTTTTTTCTCTGTTATTTTGGGAGCGATTTTGTTAAGGTTGGTGTAGTTGATTTTTCTGTGTTATTCTGATATTTGGTTCTGTATCTTCTGAGATTTGGTTCTGTGAAAGGGAAGAAAATTCAATAACCTTTAGCTTACTTGGACTGTGCAGCGAAGAGGGAGAAGTGGACTGTTTTGAAAAAAAAAAGTACACGCAATTGCCTCGGTTATCTAAGAACCGAGGCATCATCCTATCTATTTTTAACCCGGTTTAGGATCGAAGCATAAAGCCACCCTCTTTTACCTCGTCCGAATATGCTTCGGTTGGAGAACCGATGCCTGTAAACAAAATTAACCGATGTCATTTGCTCTTCCTACACTAGTGTTAGTACACCTTTTTGGGTTTCAAGTACCAAAACTTTGAGATTTAGCTACTTGATATAATTTGACATGTTTCTTACCTTCACTTACCAACTTTAAACTTGTTAGGATGTGTAGAATACGCATTCTTCATTTACTTTAGGTGAATTCCCAATTTCTCACCTATTTAGTACACTTTTTTATGTTTTAAGTAGTGCAATTTTGAGTTTTAGGTACTTGATCCAATTTAACATGTTTCTTAGCTTCATTTTACTAGTTTAAACTTGTTAGGATATGAAGATTACCCATTCTTGGGCTAATTTAGGTTAATTTCAAATTTATCACCTATTCTAGTGTAATTTTAGGTGCTCAATGGTTAAATTTTGATTTTCTTGGTATTTTGGAATTGTCACCTCGTTTTTAATTTTCTTGGTATTTTGGAATGGTCACCTCATTTTTATTTTTCTTTTTTGTTTTAAAACTTGTCTAGATAGTTAGTTTACTGTTTTGGTTAGTGTATTCTAGGGACTAGTTTTAGGTTCTAAGTTATCATATTTTGAGTTTTAGGTACTTTTTGTAGTGTGAGTTCTTAATTAGCTAGGTTTTATTCTAAACTTGTTAGGATACTTTTTAATTGCTGATTCTAGGATTACTTAGTGGTTGTCCTATTTTCACCAAGGTTGACCTTGCTTTCTAGGTTTATATAGTTAACATTTCTAACATTTATATTCAATCTTTTTCATATGTCGAGTGAACATCATGGTTTAATCACTTTAAAAGCACATATAGACCATAAAGTATAACTTCAATCATCCCATATCCATTACACATACCTTACACACTGATTCATTCACTTAAAGTACATAATAATACATTATCATCTTCAAATAATAATATATTATTCACCATTACAACAGAGTCAACATTCAAATGATTTCAGCATCATTAAGATCTCTATTTATGCCACAATTGTCACAAACACCATACATTTTATAAATCATTTTTAACATTTGAACATCATTAACACCTACCATTTCGTGGACATTTTATAAATCATGAATATTATTATCAGTGCTTCAAAAAAAATGTGTCAAAATACCAAACCAAACCTGACTACAAAAATGTGTCAACAAAGCACTACGCAGCAGCCAACCTAACTTCATGACAAAGCCCTCCTAACACCTAGCTCCACGAACCACCAGCCCTTCCGCAACACATAGAACGAAGAAGAAGAACCCTAGCCACCCAACCCGTAAACCAGCCACCAAGGAACCACCGTCACCGTCCCCAACAACAACCTCTTGAAATCGGCTTAGAGCGACCAACCTCACGCTGATTGAAGCCAATATGCATGAATCTTTGAAGGGAAGGGAAGACACCCACCCACCAATGAACCGCTGCCACCGTCCAGACCACCACACTTTTCAAACTGGCTAGGAAAAACCAACCTCGCGCCCACAGAAAGTTTAGGTCGAGAGAACAAGGAAGGGAGGAGGAGGAGTACTGAAATTGATTTTGGGGAATTTGGGGAAGGAATACTCCAATGTCGAATTTAATGCACTGTGAGCATTACCGAAGGCCAAAGGCTTAAAGACAGTAAACTAGGCCACCGGTAAATCTTTCGGTAATCATTCCATTACCGAAGGCTTAAAGACCGTCAGTAAATGCCCTTCGGTAATAAGTGTTTTTATTGTAGTAACAGTAATAATGGGTTTATCAGTAAAATATATGTCTTAAAGAAAGGGAAAAACTAGGTTCCTAACAATTACATTTATGTTAATTGAAAGGAACAAGAAGATATGCACAACTACCAAGATATATATGACTAAAAAGTTTATTTTAATAAGGGGAAACTATTTATAGCTTTCGATGCATTCTTTTGCATGGTAAATTACACATGGGGATCCCATCAAAAGTTGGTATTTTCTACAAATGACCAATTACATGCCACTCTTAATACTAATTAAAGGATAGTTTTGTTCATAATGTCGGTCATAGATTTTTATATCACTGTTGCCATAAATAACAAATACTTAAATAAAATATCATAACATATTTGTTTATGATCATATCCAAATCATGTCACAGGAATTTCAAGTTACATGTAAAATAACTGTTTCATATAACATTTCACAAATCATTATGGATTTTAATTTTCTCAAGAAACATAAGCAACACTTTTTCAATCGAAAGACTGGCTTGACAGGCACAAGCTTGTGCTATAACAAAATGACAGCTGCATTATGCTAACATACACACAGGAAGAAATTGAATGTAACTTTTTACAACTCTTTTAAAGCCAGGGTTGTATTCACAAAACCCAGGCATTAAAAAAATATAGTTCGTAACCACACTCATCACTTCCTAAATATACGTACAAAACATCAACTTCAAGAAATTTTATTTACTACAAAAATAATATATTTTAAGAAGGTTATTTTTCAGCGGTTTGGAAAACCCCGACAAATTCCCGACGGCTATGATTCTGCCCCTAAAATTTAAGTTTTTTTACAATAATTTTTCGATAAATATTCTCCCCAATTAGCTCCTTCCCTCGTGCCTTCATTTCCCATATGTTTTTCTAATTTTCTCAAGCCTTAAATTTGTTCCCTCCCTTCTTCCCTATGCCTTCATCATCTCTGCATCTGATTTTCTCGCAAGCCTTAGTTGTTCTCTCCCTTCCTCGCATCACATTCTTCAAACCCTAGTTGTTCTCTCCCTTCCCCACACCACATTCTTCAGACCTAGTTGTTCCTCCCTTCCCTACAAGCCCTAACTCTTATTGTTCGTGGAACTCTTCGGTTTGGGTTCGGCTTGGTCTTCCATTGCTTAAGAAAGAAAACTTGGTGCATTTGTGGGCTGAGCGAGGTCGACCATCAAGGTATTGTTCGTCGGAGTTCCGGATGCCTCCAATCGAGGGGCTCTGGCATGTGTTCACTCTCGCACTGACCATCAAGGTAAACCGCATTTAATTACTATGTTCGTCGCTCTGTTTGCTTTTGCCTCTCTATACAGATTTTCTAAGAATTTTATTAATGGGTGATAGGGATAAGATAAAGCACCTAAAACCCTTCCCACGAAGAAATTATGGAAACTTTGGCACCTCTTAATCTAATTCTGCAAGAAGAGGAGGCAAGGAAGGTTGAGGTTTAACTTCTATTTTTTTTACGTCCATGATATATTATAATTCATTTTTATGGTTAATGATATATTATAATTTTATTTTTAATGTTAATAGTAGTAGTGAAAATAATTCTCAAGTTATTGTTGGCTAAGGTTAAACAAAAATTGTCATATTATTACTATCTCTTTCATAAAGAGAAAATTTTTTGTAAACCTTTTAATGTATGAAACTTCACTTACTAACAAAAGTGTTAGTTAACTAATGCAAGTGTAATAACCAAAAATCATGTTCTTAAGAGAAATAGAAGTAAAGAAGAATACCTAAAGTATGAAACCTTCTGTGGTTGAGTTTTTGAACGTCCTTGGATCCTGCAAGAGCTATAGCTTCAAAGTTTTCTGCTATCTCTAGTTGAGTGAAGGCAACAACAAAAGACATTTTACCCTTTGGAGGATGGAAAATATATCGTAAATATGTTTATGCTGTAGTAACCACCAATAGCATGTGAAAATGTTGGCTTGAAGAATCCTAAATATATACTTGTGATTTCTGGAGTACAAATAACTTTGAGTTTGTTATTGAATTAATGTAATTGGTCATTTCTACAAAATCATGCATGGCTAAATCCTGCCAATGTTACAAAGGCACCACAGACCTTAGAAAATCTTTTTATTTGCCCTGCTCTACTTGTACAATAATCCCCTTCATGCAATTGCCTTCAAATATTGAGGGACTCTGTACAAAGCAGGGTAAGAAATAATGTAACAAGACAAAGAATTAAATAGATAAATAAATAGAAAGGGAATTAAAAATATAAGTTATAATGTGAATTATTTAGTCTTTGAAATTATAAATAATCTCACAATTTAATCCAACTCAGAACTATTGATTATATTATACTCCATAATACTACTCTTCACTGATAAAAATAGTACCAGTACCCTCTTTACAAATTATATTATATACATGTTTTTAATTTTAAATTATCAAATACAAATTTGTAAAGTTGATTATCACTTTTATGCTTTCATTAACTCATTCTCGTGAAACTTATTGTTCAATGCAGCTTGGATCCTCATAGCACAGAGATAGTGTTAGACTGAGAACAGGCCCAAGTTGACAATTTCGTAAAGAAACTTGGATAGGTTCCAGGTGCATACCACATTCGCTTAATTATTAATAAGTTAAGATTATAGAAGGATTAGATTGTTCATTAAATTGATTAAATTAGATTAGATGCTAAATAGATTAGATTGTTCATTAAAGAATTATTATATCTGATAATGTTTATCTGTGATACACCCCTGCATTATGCAAAATGCAGGTCATTTACTTTTAACATTAAGCAGGTATACTACTTAATATTAAATTATTCGAGACAACAATTTCATAACTAAGTAGGGAAACTACTTAGTTTTGATTTCTTCAATTCCATAAGTAAGGGAAACTATTTCAGTCTTCAAATTTATAACCAGTTTTGTAAATTCATCTCACTTATTCTAACCTTTCAATCCTCTTGGCATGAATAGAGGTCGTTATAATGGACAAATCATGGATAGACATGCCTCGAAATATAAGTCAGTATATGAGAGGATTGAATACCTTCTTGGACTTCGCATTCACTAATAGTGGTGTTAGGGGAAAGATAGTATGTCCATGTCAGAAATGCAATTTTAAGAAATGGCAAAGTCGTGAAGAAGTATATGAGCACTTAATTATTAAACCTTTTCCAAAAGGGTATACAATGTGGCTTCTACACGAGGAGAGAAGAGTAAATTTGTTAATAAGCATTTGTTAATTTTCATAGGAAAAAGAGTGTGGCCACAAAGTTAGCCGAGGAGAAGTTTGGATAGTTACTCATAAGAAGACCAACGGAGCTTTTGTTAGTGATGTGGCAAGGGAAATTGGTGTAAGTTCCAATATTTGTTCTGTGATTGGTTTAGTTATATACCTAACCAAGTTAGTATACATAAGGTGAAGTTAGTATCTTATTCATTTCGTAGGACATGATCCAAGTCGGACCCATAATTCTTAACATATGACAACCTCTTTTTCCGGTAAAGCCATATTGTGTGCACATGCTAGGAGTTGCAAAGTTTTTTTTTATTTTCTTTCTTGGACTTTGACTGTAAAACCATATGTCATGTGTATCTTTAGTCACCATATTAGAAACTACAGATTTTACCTTTCAGAATTTTTTGGTGTTTAATTGGAATCTACATTAGTTTTTAATTTAAACTTAAGAAAGACTTAACCTAGTACTAATCTAAATTAACATGATAAATCAGAATAAGTTCATACAAGTGGTTCATACATGGTATGTGTGATTAAGGTGGTTAACCGTGAGCTTAGTTGCAGACTTGGTTGGCAATTCATGGTGTATCTCTTTACTGATATAATTATTGGTTGGCAATTCTTGCTACTATTTTTGCACACATCTTAAGTTTAAATAACGCATACTGCTACTGCCTAGTCAATTTTGTCTCAGGATACTTTGATAGTACTTGTTATAACAACCAATGTTGATCCAACAGTCTTTTCCTTCCCCAATGACTTTTCTTTGTCATTTCTTTTCTTCTTGCACATAACAAACTTCTTTTCTTTTTGTATTT
This sequence comes from Vigna umbellata, assembly GCF_029865625.1. Taxonomy (NCBI): domain Eukaryota; kingdom Viridiplantae; phylum Streptophyta; class Magnoliopsida; order Fabales; family Fabaceae; genus Vigna; species Vigna umbellata. The sequence goes on along the minus strand of NC_142168.1, from coordinate 16,280,221 downwards.
TCTTCAAATCATGATAGTTTGTCTCTTTATACAAATTCAATGTTTTTAATGTTGGCATCATTGATTACGTTGTATGTAGGAAAAAAATTCAAACATATGAATCTACAACATCGTCTCAATCAAAAGAAATATCAAGTTCAGATTCATTGGCTCATGTGTTAGGAAGCCAAGAGCATTGTGGACGTGTTGGCGGTCTAGGTTTGGGTCCTTGCCTATCTAAAGTCTTTGGAGTCCATGCTCGTTCTTATATTGGATCATCTTCATCTACTCCTTCTAATGTTGAGTTACAATCTCAGGTTAATGAATATTTAAATATTTACTTCGTTTTGTTCACTACTACAAAAGAGTGCATAGATAGCGCTTTTTTTTATTATAGATAGCATTTTTTAAGCGTTATCCATGCGTGCACTATCTATAATAGATAGCGCTTCTAAAAAAAGCGTTATCTACTGTCAGCAACAATAGATAGTGCTTGTTTAAAAAAACGTTATCTATTCTCAGCCACCAATAGATAGCGCTTCTTTAAAGAAGTGTTACTTATTGGTTCAAATTTAAAAAAAAATAATTAATTTTAGAATAAAATATAAAATATTGGTTCTATTATATACAAAAAAATATAAAATATTGAGAAAAATATGACAAATGTCTCAAAAAGAATGTTCATTAATATAAATATAAATTATTGGTACACTAATATTTCAAAATTTAATTGTTAAGTTTTCTAGTATGTGTCATGACATAACATTGCTTTATAAGATAATATATACAACCATAACATATATGTTCTATCAATACTTATAAGCATGTACATCACCTAACATAACATATAAGCATGTACTAATTACATGTAGACACCAATTTTCTCTAACTTCGATGATTTGACTTTCATGATATTCTTGACATTTGCAACTAGAAAAATATTGCAAGAAATATAAATAATATAGAATTAGTTACTACAAATTAATTATTGCAAAAAAGATAACTTACATCAGTTGGAATTGTTCCTCCTTCATAGTATGTAATAATTTCCTTCATATATTGACACACGTAATACCCACAATCATTGTTGTTGGGTTGTCTTGGGCACTAGAATTCCAAAATTAAAAAACATTTTTATAATTTGAACATAAAAAAGAACCAAAACTCTAGTATACTCCAAACAGGTTCAGTGCATGATAACAAATAACTATATACCATATACAGGTTTAAACTCTTAATAAAAAGTTATGCTTTTATAACATAAAGAAACAATTACAAATTACAATCACAAAGAAACAATTTGTAAAAGTTTAGAAATCACCTCTCTTGTTACCCCAAGAGATGAAAGTCACTTCCCCTATAACCCACAAGGGATGAGCATCTCCTCTGAATCTTCACAAAGGATGAACACCTCCTCCGAATGCTTCACGAAGGATGATAGGCTTTTAACTCAGCAACAACAACAACACTCCTTGTGAAAGTTCTCGCTCTATGCCAACACACCAAGTTCTCAAAGCCACAACACAAGGGTTCAAAAAACCCTAGAAATATCACCGCACACTGCAGAAAAGATTTTTCAAAATACACTTATTTCGTATTTTAGAATGAGAGTCTCAATCTAATTTATAGAGATCTCACTCAAGGATACCTCCAAAAATTCGTTGTCAACTAATTAACATGTGATAATCAATTATCCAATTATGGTAATTAATTATGCATTTAATGAATGCACAACGGTAAAAAAACTTGCTTAAAAATTCTCAAAATTGCTCATTATAATCAATTATGGTAAGTCATAATTGATTACAGATAATCGATTATTATAAATTGATAATCAATTATCTTGAGTATAAAATGAGGTTTTCTAATTTAAAATAAATTTTAACGCAACCTAAGACAAACAATACATAGAATCAAATATAAACCACATCGTATACATAAATCTACTAAACTATAAAAGCTTTAATATAAAAACAAGTCTTCATGAAGATCTTCCTGCAATAAGAGCACTTGAGACTTGACTTTGAGACATCATCAAAATTTCTACTCTTTAGCTTTATGCTAACATAACCATTACCATGCAACAAGGAAATAAGTCTTCAACCATTCAAGAATACAAGTTATTCACCTAACCAGTAAAATATAAACATCCATAATGTGAACTAAAATGTCACATAAGGTCATTCAACAATTTAATTATCACAATCAAGACTATACTACACAAAACATACTAGAGTAATGTACCTTAATTGTTGTCCACTTGATATTGTTTGACTTAGACTTTGAAACCATGTTTCCTGTTTGAGCTCGATAGGTTTGTATAACCCAAGTGAATAAATAAAATTAAAGCATGTATAAGTAAAAACAATACAACTAAAAGTATACGAATATGTCAAGTAAAAGTATACAACACGTGTATTCTTACATGTCAAACAATTTCTTCAAATCTTGCCTCATATTAATGTCCACTGCTACTGGGTCAAGATAATGAATTATCTCCAGTTTAAGATTGATTCCCAACAAGACCCAATGTTGGCTACAATTTGAAATGAATCAACAAAATTAGAATTTGTACATCTAACTTTGAAAATAATACATTGTTGATAAAGTTGTAAAGTAAAGTATTACCCGGTATTAATAGGTGCAAGAAAAAACTTATAAATCACCCCATTATCAAGAAAAAGAGTAACTCTTTTTTGCATTTTGTCTTTCATTGGTAGCTCATGTGATGGAAGCAGCTTCACTCTTCAAGAATGAGCAGCTTCTCGGACCAGAGGTGGCAGCGGAATTGGAAACACAGATGTGGTTGGAGGTGCATGAAAGGTGTTTGATGAATTGTCTAGTGCGGTTTTTGGAGTGTGTAGGTAGAGGTTCTAGCTCAGACGGCCTTCCAAGGGGGAAGGAAGCTAGAGATAAGTGTGCTAAGAAGGCACAAGTCAATGAACTTGAAAGTAAGAACTGGCTGGACAATTCAGCAGAGTCTCTTTATACAATTCAAGTTCATTGACTTATGCCTTCTTAGCACACCTATCTCTAGCTTCCTTCCCCCTTGGAAGGCCGTCTGAGCTAGAACCTCTACCTACACACTCCAAAAGCCGCACCAGACAATTCATCAAACACCTTTCGTGCACCTCCAACCACATCTGTGTTTCCAATTCCGCTGCCACCTCTGGTCCGAGAAGCTGCTCATTCTTGAAGAGTGAAGCTGCTTCCATCATTTGGTATCAAGAGCCAGCACGTCCACGCTGTGCTTCAACGAGCTAAGTTGCTCTTTTCTTCATTTTTTGTTTCTGTCATGTGCTGTCAACTCTGCCACTGTTTTATCAATTTTTTTTAATTATGTTTGGCTTAATTTGTACTTGAGCTTGCTGTTTGTGTTCATTCAATTGTTCCTTAGTGTTTCTTCATCATTTTAATCGTTACACTTTGTTTGTTTGAGTTCAAATCCAGCTTTATTCATCTTTTCCAGTTTTGTCTCAGTCATGTGCCTTATGTGCAGTTTGGTAGAAAGTGCCTCAACCAATGTAGTTGTCCCAACAAAACATTCTAAAAATCTTTTTCTTGGACAACCTCACTTTCTTCTCTATTGCAAAGAGGCACTTGTTTCCATAAATCATCCACTTGATTCTCTTCCAAAAGGGTTACAAAAGCTTTTGACAGAATTTGATGATTTATTTCCTAAAGAGGTTCCAAGTGGTTTACCACCTCTTAGAGGAATTGAACATCAAATTGATTTGATCCCTGGCGCTAGTCTTCCCAATAGGCCAGCTTATAGGACTAACCCTACAGAAACCAAAGAGATAGAGAGGCAAGTCCATGATTTATTGGAAAAAGGGTGGATACAAAAAAGTCTTAGCCCTTGTGTCGTGCCAGTGTTGTTAGTCCCAAAGAAAGATGGTTCTTGGCGAATGTGTACAGATTGTAGGGTTATCAACAACATTACAGTCAAGTATAGGCACCCTATTCCTCGGTTGGACGATATGTTAGATGAGTTACATGGAGCAAACATGTTCACCAAGATTGATCTTAAAAGTGGATATCATCAAATAAGAATCAAAGAAGGGGATGAATGGAAAACCGCTTTTAAGACCAAATTTGGCCTCTATGAATGGTTAGTCATGCCTTTTGGCTTAACCAATGCTCCTAGTACATTCATGCGACTAATGAATCATGTCCTTCAGGAATACATCGGTAGCTTTGTTGTAGTCTACTTTGATGACATTCTAATCTATAGCAAAGGTCTTAAAGAACATCTTCACCATGTGAGAAAAGTTTTGATTTTACTTAGACAACATCACTTATTTGCCAACTTTGACAAATGTACCTTTTGTCAAGAGAGTGTCATTTTTCTGGGATTCAAAGTTGGGAAAGAAGGTGTAAATGTTGATCCTAGCAAAATCAACGCTATCCAAGAGTGGCCTGTCTTGAAAAAAGTGGGAGAAGTAAGAAGTTTTCTAGGTCTAGCAGGTTTCTATAGACAATTTGTAGAAAATTTCTCTACTATTGTGTCTCCCCTCAATGAACTTTTAAAGAAAGATGTGTCATTCAAGTGGGATGAAAAGCAAAGTCTAGCCTTTGAGACCTTGAAGCATAAGTTAACACATGCACCCATTCTACATTTACCTGATTTTTCCAAAGCTTTTCAAGTCGAATGTGATGCATCTGGGGTAGGAATAGGAGCTGTCCTTATACAAGAAGGTCACCCCATAGCTTATTTTAGTGAAAAACTCAGGGGACCTACATTGAATTATCCTACCTATGACAAAGAATTATATGCCCTTATTCGAGCATTGCAAACTTGGGAGCATTACTTGGTGTCTAGAGAATTTATTATCAATACTGACCATGAATCTCTCAAGTATATTAAAGGGCAAGGAAAGATGAACAAAAGACATGCCAAGTGGATAGAATATCTCGAGCAGTTTCAATATGTCATCAAACATAAAAAGGGGAGTACTAATGTTGTTGCGGATGCTCTATCTAGACGTCATGCATTGTTAGTTACTTTAGGATCACAAATACTAGGTTTTGATGACATTAAGCAACTTTATGAAACTGATCCTACATTTGCATCCACTTATGCATCTTGTCTTAAGAAGCCATTCGACGGATTCTATATTTCTGAGGGGTATCTTTTTAATAAAGGAAAACTATGCATACCCCAAGGATCCATTCGAAAGCTTCTTATCAAGGAAAGTCATGGAGGAGGACTCATGGGCCATCATGGAGTTGATAAAACTCTTCATACTTTAAAAAGCAAATTTTATTGGCCACACATGAGAATAGATGTCCAAAAGCATTGTTCTAGTTGCATAACTTGTTTACAAGCTAAATCTAAAATCATGCCTCATGGACTCTATCTTCCTCTTCCAATAGCTAGCACCCCTTGGGAGGACATTAGTATGGATTTTGTCCTCGGTCTACCGAGAACTCAAAAGGGGTTTGATTCAATCTTTGTGGTGGTTGATAGATTTAGTAAAATGGCTCATTTCATACCTTGCCACAAAGTAGATGATGCTAGCTATATAGCAAGACTTTTCTTCAAAGAAGTAGTCAAATTACATGGCTTACCCAAAACTATAGTTTCTGATAGAGATGTTAAGTTCCTTAGCTACTTTTGGAAAACACTTTGGGCCAAGCTAGGAACTAAACTACTATTTTCTACTACATGTCACCCACAAACTGATGGGCAAACAGAAGTAGTAAATAGATCTCTATCCATTCTATTAAGGGTAATGTTAAAGGGCAATATTAAAAATTGGGATGATCATCTACCTTATATAGAGTTTGCTTATAATAGAGTAGTTCACAAGACTACTAAACTTTCTCCTTTTGAGGTTGTTTATGGTTTTAACCCTATCACACCTCTTGATTTACTTCCTCTTCCAGATTCATCTTCTTTTCTTCATAAAGAAGGTATTTCTAAAGCGGAATTTATCAAAAAGTTACATGAAAAGGTTAAAACCCATATTGAAAAACAAACTCAAAAATATTCTGACTACAACAACAAAGGGAGAAAACAAGTAATCCTTAAAGAGGGAGACTTAGTTTGGCTTCACTTGAGAAAGGAAAGATTTCCTTCTCAACGTAAATCCAAATTAAGCCCAAGAGGTGATGGTCCTTTCAAAGTGGTCAAGAAAATAAATGATAATGCATATCAATTAGACCTTCTTGAAAGTTATGGCGTCAGTCCTACTTTTAACATTTGTGATTTAATTCCTTTCACAGGAGATGCCCAACAGGATTCCCAAGATCTGAGGACAGATCTTTTTCAAGAGGGAGGGACTGATGGAGGACCATCTAAGCTTAACATAGGACCTTTAACAAGAGCCATGTCCAAGAGAATCCAAGAGGAAGAGGGAGCACTCACTACCTTACTCTCATGGAGTATTACTTACTAAGTTCTCTTTCTCTTTGCTAAATACTTTTACATTGCTTTTGTAGAATATTAATAAAAGGGAGGAACCATGTCTATGCAACTTAAAAAGGTTGCCACCAAAGAAGCACAAATGGATGGTTGGTGCTCAATTGAATGGTCATTTTCCCTTGACATTTCTTTTTAGGTGTGACACATTCGTTTTTATTATTCATCTTTTTCTTTTTAGGTTGAGTAGAATCCTAAAACATCATCAATTAAACAAGTTAGGCAATAGATGAAATATGTTCATAAATATGAATGAATACAATTGTATAAACATACCTCATCACTAATCTGTATGAAATTCTTTGGTCATGCCACAAATGTACCTATTGCTTGTCCTATTGTCATCATCATCATCTTCATCAATTGGTATAGGTAAGGATACATTTGGCTCCAAAGCAATATTTATACTAACTTTGACATGTCCCTTAGGTAGAAGTCTGCCATGTATTGTATCACTTTTAAAATTATGCAATTTTCCATGGGCAACCAACCAAAGTGATGGTGATAATGTAAAAATTTTCAACTTGAGACCCTCTACATTATAAAACATAATTATAAGACAATCTTCAATGTGATTCCTATGAAAGTTTAAAGTAAGCAAATTAAAGTAATAATGAAAGTAATGTAGATAAGTTATTTACCTCGGGAAAACTATTTGATGACAATGTGCAACTCCTTGGCCACTATTAATATTAAATTCTTTAGTAGTATTTGGTGTGCCATTTTTTCGAAGCATCTCATTTTCCATTCGTGCAATTCTTTTCGACATGTCTTCCAATTGAGTAGTTAATTTATCATGCTCATGGTGTGTATGATGCTTTTTGGACGGGAAATAATATTTATGACCGACTCCAAATCTCATTCCCCTAGCACGACCTAGATACTCTAGGAGACATAAAGCTTGACTTAGAATGTCGGAGTGATCATTACTCATCTCTTCTGAATTAGTTTGTGATCATTGAACCTAAACAAGAACCAATAGAGATTCATAACTGTCTAAATCAAATGTTGGCCTATCATATTCTACCATTCACTTGGAACTAATTGTCATTGCAGATAGGTTAGGGCTTTTGCAACATGTGGATAATATTCAGGTTACAACAGAATGGAAATCAGCCTATTATAAAACTTTGAAGGAAATATCATGGACAAAAAAGCAATTTCAGGTGGTACATTTCTACTGGTGCTGCAATTGATTCAGTTTTTTTAAGTGATTTTCTAAACTAGAGTAATTGTAGGGTGGACCAGGAAGGATAACAATTGTTATCGAGGTAAATTATTTATCACTTATATGTAAATTTCGAAAGGAGAAAACAAGCAAAATAAAACTTTATTTCAAAATCAACCTTTGCTTGTCTTTCTAAGATTTCTTGTTTATAAATAATTGTTCTATGCTAATCCTCATTTTAAACTATATAACAAATCATTAATGTAACTAACGTAAACCAATTCTATACCATGTACTAAGCTAAGCCAATTTACAAAATTCAATTTCAAATTACAAGCGGTCTATACAAACTTAAAACACCAAATAGAATTCAAGTCAAGTAACATGGCAACACATTTTACCACTAAGCACTATATCATATCAGATACCATAATAACCATTCATTAATCCAACATCATTAAGCAAATAGAGAAGACAAAAATTTATCAAAATAGCTAAGCAATCCATATAAAAGTTAGCTCATTCTTCCTAGAGTATACCAATACAATGAGTCCAACAGTTTTGAAACACCATAAAAGACCATCAGAGTTGCACATTAGTTATCTTTCAATGCCAAATCACATTAGTTGCAACATTACACTCATTAACCAATTTCAATTTTACCCAAGTATTATCAACCAATAATTTAATTGTCAAAACTAATTCCAAATAAATTTGAACAATCCAAAAATAGTTTAATACCAAATATATGTAAACCGGAATACATTGAACATATCCTATGCATTCTGTAAAAAATATTTATCGTGCCAAACACCAACACTCATCAATCACATTGACACATTACTCATAATATGTAATCACAACTTTCACAAGTGTAACTCTCAATTACCATTCAATTTTTTTTCTTTTTATATATATATATATATTCTACTAAATTAGTTTCTTCAAGTCACTATTCCCAAGGTAGTAGCGTTTAATAAGTTCAAAAGTTTCAGCTTGTGTTTCATTTTTCTTGTGCTGCTGATTCATTCTGCTTCTTCTTCTTCCTTTGCACATGAAATAAGCTTTTTGCTTCTTCGTTGCTTCCTCGCGCCATTGCTTCTTTGCTGCTTCCTCACGCCATTGCTTCTTCTGTGTCGCCACCACTGTTGCTTCGTCGCCGCGGCCGCTGTAGTGCGTCATTTTATTTGTGTCGCCTCTATCATCGCCGCTTCGCTGCCTTGGTCGCTACCGTCGTAGTCGTTGCTTCCCGCGCCCTCACTGTGCATCACGGTAAGTTTTTGAAATGTCTTTAATATTAATTTGAGTTGGTCTGTTGGTTGAAACTATTCCAGTGTCCTGCTCTGTGCGTTTTGCTTCATAATTTGTTATGGAAACATGTAATTATTGAAAGGAACAAATTTGGTATATATACTGTGTGGAAGGCTTCTTCTCTAGCTGGCTATGTTTTTTTTTTCGGTGCCTTCTTGTGGTGCCTTTTAGGGATGGAGTTGTTTATACCGATGAAAAACAACTCCTCTAAGCAAAAGTATTTATTTATTAAAAAACAGGAAAGGTCAATAATATATAATATTTGCTGGGATTTAAATTACATTTAAGACAATTATTTTATTAATTTTTAATTGTGTAAGGATAGAAAAGGAAAAAAATGATTAATTTCAATATTACATATAATTTTAATGTTATATCTACTAATTTTAAAATAATCAAACATATTTTATTATATTTTGTTTTTATAGAAAAAGCCCTACTCATAGTACATGAAGATTGTATATGCAAATTGGTGTCTTGAGCCCACGTGGAAGGCTAATTGTTTGAGTGATCAGTTCATCTTAATAAATTTAAATTTTCATTCAGGTGAATAATAAGTTATAAATATATTACTGAATTAACATATACACTTAAAATATAATTATCTTAACTTAAAAAATATTCTTGAATATATACTATAGTATACATTTCTCACATTTGGATCCCATCATCCTTATAATCTTTTGCAGAAATGCTATCAACATGTAATTGAAAACCATGTCCATAAAATACACGGTTAATCATACACACCACAACTTAGTTCCTATAACAGATAGAAATTCAAATCTAAAACTATTCAACTGTTATTTTTACCCAATACAATTTCTCTAATTGATCAAACCAAAAAATAATACTTAATCGGACAACAGAACTCTCCATCAAATTCTCACACACAAGTAATACAATATAGGTTATTACAAAGATAAAAAAAAATGAAGAAAACTAAGTTGCGTTGGGATGGTAGCATAGTTGAACATTTGGGTTCAAGAGTCTATTCAAGTATAAAATATGAGAAGAACTCCAAAAGACTGCCAAATATGAAAAGAACTCCTCCAAGGCCCTTGAGAGCAATTTCCCAGCAATTAAAATTTTTGTCTCCTCAAGACATCAATCATATCAGAGAAATTCTACCATACAAGATAATATAATATACATTCAAATATGTTGTTTGTTTGAATATATTGCATGTTGTATATGTAATTATTTGTTTGCTTGAATATATACTGTTGTTGACAATTAGCCTTAGTTTCCCATTTAAGATTCAATACAAAAATTATCTACTATCTCCAGATTTTTTGAACAAACGTACTTTGTACAAATGAAAATATAGGAGATGGTAATAATAATTTACAAGTATTGAATCTTGAATTATCCAGTTGGACAGTTTAAGAAGAGTAACAACTTTTTCATAGTTTATTATAACATATCAATTTTAATATACATGTCTTAAATTTCATGAAAATTTGCCTGTGTGTTTTGTATTGATCTTCGGGTGCATATTTGATTGTGATTTATAATCACTTTCATTTCGTGTAACCTGAAGACCAATGCGAAATGCTGGCAAAATTTCGTGAAATTTAAGATATGTTGTTTAAAATTGATATGTTTAATGAACTAAAAAAGGTGAATCTTCTTTAATGGGATAGGGTCACACCTTGAATACAAACACGATCAAAGTGGTCATTCAAGATTATTGAAATTGTGTAAACAATTTCAGTAAACATGCGTATGAATCGAGGGTGGATTAATTTACCACGCATCGGCACTGAGTACAAGAGAGGGGTAGAAGAATTTATAGAGTTTGTGCAACGTAATGCGAGTAGAAGTGGTGATGATGAAATCAAGTTCAGATGTCCCTGTGTGAACTATTTGAATGGGAGGAAGTTGAACGCATTTGATATTAGGGAACATGTTATCTGTGATGGTTTCATACGAAGTTATACAACATGGATATGGCACGGCGAATTAACAGACTTTCCAACTGTCTCTCCAACTGAAAATGTATATGATTCCACCATGGATATGGAAGATCGACCAAAAGAAGACAACTTAGAGGACATGATTCGCGATGTTGGCGCAGAAGCTTTGGCCCAAGCCAATGTGTATGAAACGATGTGTACTGATGCAGAGACTCCTTTGTATGTCGGTTCAACTAAGTTCACACAGTTTTCAGCGGGGTTAAGGCTCATGAATTTATAGGCGACCAATGGATGGACTGATAAGAGTTTTACAGAATTGTTGTCGTTGTTAAATGAAATGCTGCCAGATGAAAATACGTTACCCACTCGTAATTATGATGCAAAAAAAAATTCTTTGTCCGATGGGTATGGAGTATAAACGAATACATGTATGTCCGAATGATTGCATATTATATAGGAATGAGAATGAAGTTTTGATAAAGTGTTCAAAATGAGGGTTATCACTATACAAGTCAAAAAACAACGGTGAAGATAGTGGTCACACAGAAAAGAATGGTTCTGCTTTACAAGTAGTTTGGTACCTTCCACTCGTGGCCAGACTTAAACATTTGTTTGCTAATCCCAAAGACGCTAAAAACCTAAGATGGCATGCAGATGAGAGAACAACTGATGGGTTGCTTCGTCATCTAGCTGATTCAAAGCAATGAATCAATATTGATCAAGAATTCCCCCAATTTGGTGGAGAATGTAGAAATCTTAGGTTTGGCTTAGCTACTGATGGAATGAACCCATTTGGTAATTTAAGTACCAATCATAGTTGTTGGCCCATTATAATTTAAGCGCCAATTCCAGCAGCGTTATGAGGATTATGGCAATCGTCCTCCGCCATCTCCTGTAGCGGAACATGTTGTGCCCCCTACAGGTAAACTTAATGATTTTTGTTTATTAATTTACTTTTTGGATAACCTAACATTTAATTTGACAGGTAGAAGCGGTAAAGGAAGTTGCTCAGATACCGGTGCCTTAGGGGACGACATGGATGACACTCGTCCATGTTAGTTATATATTCTCTTTGATATTGGGACCATGTTAGTGGCTCGTGGTACAGTTTATGAGACAACCACTATAGTGCATGGTGTACAACTTGTAGAAGATGAGGTCAAGGTCAAGGTCACGGTGGATGAAGTTGTCGTACCAAATGTTGTTCTTCCTGTGCCTACAGATGAGTTCTTCATTGTGGAAGAGGCATTTAAGTCCTTTGTCGCCTGGCCTAGACATTTGGTTGGTGATGTATCTGATCCTCCGGTAAACACTCATACTATATACTTCTCAATTTTAATATTTATTTCTAATTGACGTTATAACATAAACATTTTTTTATGTAACAACAGATAGGTCAAGAGGGAAGTCCTACACCGAAGAAGACTCATTTATCTGAGGATCACCCTCTTGGTGCGTTAGACGAGCTTGTTAAAATCATTTTAGATGCACCGATGACCATACCTGGGATTCTACTACATTTGGAAGAGAAGCTCAGATCTCATTGTACTTGCATCAGCAAGATGTTAGGGAGCTTGCGTCGGGAGAGAAGAAATTAATATTACACTCATTCAACTGTGGATGATGTAAGTTTATGACAACTTTTTTATATAATTATTTTTTGTCAAGTTACTTATATCAGATTATTTCTTCATTTTAGGTATATGTTTGATGTTAGTAACAAGAAGGGGTTCAACGATGTATATAGGTTCATTAACCCCTCTATGACTCATGAAAGAAATAAATTTGATGATATCTAACATACATCACCACCTGCTTTGGAATGGGAAAGGAGATATATTTTCTCCCTTATATACTTGGGTAAGTGAAGTTTGTTAACTTTAAAGTTTCATTTATTAATTTTGGTATATGAGAATTAAGTTATTACCAATTTCAGGTGTCATTGGCAGCTACTTGTTATCTCCATACCGGAGAACATTGTTGTCTGGTTTTGTTCATTGCACAAGTCTCCTTCCAACCCTCTTAGACATGTAGTAGATTGGTAAGAACCTCAATGTTTCAACTTTCTTTGTTATATAAATGTATGCTAAAGCAAATTTTTTTAATAGTTCCCTTGCAACACATATGATGTTATCTGGGAGATCTACTGCTACAGCTAAAAAGCTTGCATGGGTTGCCCTTAAGGTTTGGTATTTTAGTCCATACTTTGTTACAATTGGTTCCATTCAAATGATGTTACTTAACATTTTATAATTATGATGATATATTGTAGTGTAATAGACAAATGGGGTCATATGAATGTGGTTACTACGTCATGTTTTGGATGATGACCAAAATTCATACACATTACACCAGTGGATGGGAAACGGTAATATTTATGTTTGAATTTTATTTTCTCTATAGTTTGGATTTCATATACACTAATTGATATCATTGTGTTTTATGCAGAGATTTAATAGGACTGCTCCAATTCTAGAGAAGTCAATTCAACTTGTGAGGAAAACACTTGCTAAATATGTAATTCATTTATATAATAGTATGTAGTAGATATTAGGATATAGTAAGTTCTAAGTTTTTTTATGCTTTTCTACATTATTATAAGTTTAACTTTGTACATTGCATTGACTTATGCTTCAAACTTGATTTATGATTACATTGGATTGATTTATGCTTCTAAGAAGTTGATTTATGATTCCATTCAATATACTTATGTTTTAATATAATTTTCATTCAAAATATACGTTTCTGGATTATTCTGGCTATAAAAATATATGCAGGTATTTTTCTATAGTTGGGAATGTTGCAGAAACAGACCTCATTTTAAAAAAAAACAAGGATATATGCCTCGGCTCAGGTCATAACCGAAGTAGAAAATCCCCTTATGGCCTCGGTTATGACCACACCTGAAGCAGAAAGTCTTACGGATAAGAAATAAAAAATAAAAAAAAGGTCTACTGCCTCGATTCCAGCTACAACCGAGGTCGTAGGGTGGGACATACTGCCTCGGTTCCCCTGAACCGAGGCATAAAGTCCTATGAAAAAGAAAATTAAAAAAACCAAAAATTTTACTGCTTCGGTTAAGGCTAAACCGAGGCGAAATCCTGTCATTTTATGCCTCGGTCATCAACTGAGGCCAAAAGTCTTAGACTTTTTGCCTCGCCTAGATATGCCTCGGTTTGGGAACTGCTGCCTATAGGCAAAATTAACCGCTATCGTTTCCCCTGACTGTACTAGTGGGTCGTCTTGCTTTTATGTTCTCAATATAATCAGCAAGCACTAAGTGATTCTAAAATGCCATATAGTTATGTGGTTCCTATCATTATAACAACGTAGTATAAACTTGATGATGCAAAATAATCACTAGAACATGACTTATTTGAACAACCCGAAAGATTCAATCACATACTTATTTTACACCAAAAGTATATACATTTCAGTATTCATACATGTCACCTTAATAAAAATTAAGGTATGTTGATGTGACCATACACCTCGAACAAGCAAGCCAATTACCCACGAATGTGGGATGCAATTGATCTAACCTAATTGTTGATAATAGCCAATAGAGTACTTTCACAATTCAATCACATAATCTGAAATGATGAATTGACTTACCATATCTTGTTCTATGCGGGCATACCCCTTACGAGAGCCCCTATAAGGATACTTGGAGCTTGATGTTTTTTCCTTATTTTGTATATTTTTTTCTAAAAGAAAGATAGTAAACAAATCATATGCTCAATAATTAAGGGATAAATATATTATATGTAGATAGTATACATTACCTTGAAAGTTTTATCCATACGTTTTGCAATAAACTGTCTCCAAATGTCCTCACTAATAATGGATGCATACTTCGCAGGAGGTTGATTAGGAGGATTCTCTAAATAATGTCCATTGTCATCCTTTATATATTTATGGGCCAAGGAAGTCCTAAAACTCCTAAGCAACAACCCTGCGTTTTTTAATACAAATGTCTTGCGACATGTATCTACGTTGAAAGTTAGTTGTCCAAAAAAATACTTAGAAAAAAACAGTTTGGAAATCATAACACATACATTTAAAATAAGTAGTAAACATTACTTATATATTATTCAAAATGATCTCTTTATAGGCATCCAAACTTGAATCTTTCTAATAATCATAAGTTATAGGCACATTTGCTCGAACAATGGATCCAAGATAACTGATGAAGTTTGTGCCACTAGGTTCAATGGGTTGACCTTTTGCATTCCATGAAACCTAATATTATGAATAAGTAGATATTGAACAATAATTAGGAAAGTAACATATCTAATATATCAAAAAATATATAATGTCCATTACCTCTAATTTTTTTCCCTCACTTCTAGCTTGAACGATCTTCTTCGTAATCACTATACCTTTCTTCCATTTAGCTTGGTTGGGAGAAGGAATATCATCTTCAGTAGGAGTTGTCATTTACCTGTAATAAAAGTGATTCGGATAAAAAAAGGGGATACCATTAGTAAAACGAGATAAATATAAGAATAAAACTTTATAAATCCAACCCTTTCTTCTTTGTTTTGAAGTTTAAAGACTTAGGTTTCTTATGGACACAAAATGATGGATTTATCCAAATTCCTTCGTCATGATCATCTCTCCTATACAAGATATCATCTGTTATTGGATCATCATCATATGATATTTGATACAAAGGATCATCTTCAATATTTGTATATTCATCCTCTATATCATCATTGGAAGGATCGTTTATTTTATTGGTCAACAACACAATTGACCAATTGCATCAACTAGATCAGTGGCATAAAAAATTTGTTGAGCTTGTGGTGCTAAAATAAATGGCTCATCTTTGTACCCCACTTTATTAAAATTCACTTGCATAAATCATGTTTCATCTTGTCGAACTCCATTATTGTTATCAACCCACTTACAACCAAATACAAGTACTTGAAATGTGGTGTGATTCAACTCCCATATATGTTCAATTACCCCAAAATACGACATATTTGCATATATAGGACTTCTATCTTTAGCACCTGAGATGTGCATAGATTTAGCCACCAAAGTTACACCACTATTTTGCACAGTACTTTGATCATCTCGGTCTTTAGTGTAAAATGTGCACCCGTTAATCATATAACCAATGTAAGAGAAGACTTGAAAATTTGGACCATCGGCTAACAATCTCGATCTGTCAGAAATTAAAGAGGATTTCACATTTAACTCTGCAAAAATGTGACTTTTTAGCCATTGTATAAAAGTTGCATTGTGTTCTCTACTTATCCAATGGTCAGTCCTTGTTGGATTTAATTTTGTAATCATGTATTTGTGTATCTCAACATATGGCTCAACTTCATCGTCATTGTGTAGGATATACAATTGAGCTTGCTCCCAATCTTTCCTGTTTATGGTCACTATGGTATTTTCAGAAATCCCTTCTCCTGTGGTTCTCACTTAGTGTCGAGAATTTGGAAGTCTTATTGATTCAACATTAGAGAGGTAATCATACAAAATTCAATAGCTTCTTCAAGCATATATTGTTCCATTATACTTCTGGTCGACTTCTATTTTTGACATAGCCCTTTAATATCTTCATATATCGCTCCATTGGATACATCCATCTCATATAAGCCGGTCCACAATATTGTGTCTCCTTAACTAAGTGAATTGTAACATGAACCATTATGTCAAAGAAAGAAGGTGGAAAATATATTTCAAGCTCACACAAAGTTACAATAATTTCTCTTTCTAGTGCTTGCAATTTTCTGGTGTCAATCACTTTGCTACATATGGCTCTAAAGAAATAGCATAGTTTAGTTATGGTTCATCTTACCTTTTTAGGCAAAATGGAATGTATGTCTATCGGTAACAAATGCTCCATCACAGCATGATAGTCATGAGACTTTAACCATATTAGCTTTAGATCTTTCATAGATACTAAGTTCCTAATGTTTGATGAATACCCCTCTGGAACTTTAACTCCTTGTAGAAACTTACAAAACACATTTTTTTTTCCTTTCTAGATAGAGTATGCACTAGTAAAAAAAGGCGTTTTTAACTCGTAGATTATGTCTCGGTTTTTATTGAACCGAAGCTTATCAAAACACGGTGGCAATCTCGTAATTTTAAAAATACTATATGCCTCGGTTGTTAAGTAACCGGTGTCTAAAGAAAATATTGACTCGATTTCCAAGGTGAACTGAGGCATAAACCTCATGCAGCAAAGATATTGCCTCAGTTGGCAGCTAGACCCGAGGCATATTGGGCTTGGGCTGTGGGAACTTAAATCCAGATAAACCTAGCCTCTAGGTAGCGCCTCTCCTCTTCCAAAGCTTTTCCCCAAAAACCTAGCACCTTTCCTCTTCTCCTGTGCAGCCTCTGGGTAGCGCCTCTCCTCTTCCAAAGCTTTTTCCCAAAAACCTAGCACCTTTCCTCTTCTCCTGTGCGGCGAGAGAGAAACGATGGTGGACGCAGTAGCGGCGAGGACGCGGCGACCGCGAGGATGCGGCGACCGCGAGGACGCGACGACGGCGAGGACACAGCGACGGCAAGGACGCAGCGACGGCGAGGACGCGGCGGCAGCGTGAATTCTTAGATCTCCCTCACCATCTTCGTTTTCTCTCCTACCGTCCTCTCGAGTTGAGTCTCCAGCCCGCGTCTAGCGTCCCTACAAAACGATCTACTACCACAAAGATAGAATCATAACCCCTTTGAGTTCTTGGTAATCCTAGGACAAAGTCCATGCTTATGTCCTCCCAAGGGGTATTAGCTATGGGAAGAGGTGTATAGAGTCCATGAGGCATAATCTTTGACTTAGCTTGTAAACAAGCTATGCATTTAGAACAATGCCTTTGAACATCTATTCTCATGTGTGGCCAATAAAATTTACTTTTCAAAATGTTTAGAGTTTTATCAACTCCATGATGGCCCATAAGTCCTCCTCCATGACTCTCTTTAATAAGAAGTTTTCTAATGGATCCTTGGGGTATACAAAGTTTTCCTTTATTAAAAAGATACCCCTCAGAAAGATAGAATCCATCAAAAGGCTTCTTAAGACATGATGAATAAGTGGATGCAAATGTTTCATCATTTTCATACAACTCTTTTATGTCATCAAATCCTAATATTTGGGATCCTAGGGTTACTAATAATGCATGTCTTCTAGATAAAGCATCCGCAACAACATTAGTACTCCCCTTTTTGTGTTTGATGACATAGGGAAATTGCTCTAGATATTCCACCCACTTGGCATGTCTTTTGTTTAGCTTTGCTTGCCCTTTTATGTACTTGAGAGATTTATGGTCAGTGTGGATGATGAATTCTCTAGTAACCAAGTAATGTTCCCAAGTTTTTAAAGCTCTGTCGCAACCGGAATCGCGACGGGACGACGATCCAAAAAAGGAAAACGGAAAAGAGATTTTGGAGTCGCCACCATAGTTTATTATGGAAAACTACGGAAAAACCATAAAACGATAAAGCACGGTCCACGAAAACCAGATTCTGGGTTCGGGAGTCGGTTACGCGTGGGGAAGGTGTTAGCACCCCACAACGCCTGCCCTAAGGCAGTACCTTTAACTAAATACGTGAATATGATGTGGTTTTCAAAATGTTTAACTATCCCCTAAAATAAAATTCTAAATAAACAAAATATATTTTTTAGCTTTTCGGGCCCGACGAGGATTGACCTCGCTCCTACGTATTCTCATTCAGAATGAGAAATCAGGGTTACGTAGTTCTTTTTAAAAATGTTTGAGAGATTTGTTTGAGAAATTGATTGAAAGATTTGTTTGATGAAATGATTATGGATAAATTTGGATTTTTGGGAAAGTGAACCTGACAAGGGCTGGCCTTGCTCCTACGTATCTCCACTCTTGATGGAGAATCAAGGATCACGTAGTTCTGGGTAGCAATTTGTTTGTTGTTTGAAAATATGCATGTTTTTTTTTAGTCTTTGAAGATTTTATATTTTTTTGAATTTTTTGTATTTAGGAAAGAGAAAAGGTTTTTAGCACAAGGACAATGCGTGCGATCACACATGTGCTTAACCTATAAAACATATTTTGTAATTTTATTTATTTAAGAGAAAAGGTTTTTAGCATAAGGACGATGCGTGCGATCACACATGTGCCTAAACCTTTAAAACATATTTTTGTAATTTTATTATAAAGAAAGAGAAAATGTTTTTAGCACAAGGACGATGCGTGCGATCACACATGTGCCTAAACCTTTAAAACATATTTTTTTGTAATTTTAATTAAGAAAGAGAAAAGGTTTTTAGCACAAGGACGATGCGTGCGATCACACATGTGCCTAAACCCTTTAAACATATTTTATTATTATTTGAGAAAAGAAGAAGAAAAGGTTTTAGCACAAGGACAATGCGTGCGATCACACATGTGCCTAACCCCTTTAAAACATATTTTTGTAATTTTTAATTTATATTTTTATTTTGTATTTTCCTTTTTGTTTTGTCTTTTAATTTTAATTTTTTTTCATATTTATTAGATTTTTTTTTATGAACAAACCCGGCAAAACATAAGATGCATACATAGCCACATACAATAATATGAAAAGAAAACAATCAAGTAAAAGCAAAAAAACATTAAAGAGCATAAAACAAAGCAACCAATAAGCATAAAAGTGTAGAGATAAAAACCAGAGGTGTGGAAAGAATTGAAGCTCTTTGGTTTGAGCCCAAAACTCTTCTTCTTCAACTTTGGATCTGCTAGGGGTGTAAACATGAAATTGGAGGTGCATCCCGAAATAGTGTGCACAGGCCCAATTCTTCTTTTATTTTTGTTTGCAGAAACAGAATGGGCTGAAGCCCAAAACGGAACAGGGGTGCGAGTGGGCAGTGGGGGTGCGCTACGTAATTCTTGGCCTAGGCCCCAAAGCTTCTTTACTCAGAAACTCATTAGGGGTTCTTCTTCCTTCCTCTCATTTTATCACTTGCACTCAACCTCCAAGATCCAAGTCTCTCCCTCACATACTCGCTCCACCACTCAAACACCCACTTCATCCCATAGTCTCGCCGGCGACACCAAACGCCACTGGATCCACTGCCGGTCGCGGCGCCACCACCTTCTCTCCCTCTTCTCCGTTCGAAAACGGCAACCCAAGGAGGGGTTTGCTTCTTCTACACGTGCGCCGCCACCTCCGCCAAGACCGGCAGCCGCCAGTGCGCCGATGGCTGCCTTAGATCCTGCCAGTTGCCGCGCCAAGCCCTCCCTCCTCTACCTCCCTCCTTCGAATGGGGTTCACACTTTCCCAGGTTCACCACCACGAATCGTGACTCCTCGCCGGTGCTGCCGCTCACCGCCGCAACACCGCCACACCACAACGCCGTGACCGGGAATGCCTCTGCCCTTGCGTGGAAGTGGCCCTTGGGATTTTTGCTGGGTGATGTTGGGGTGGTTACGGGTGTGTGAATGATCATTGTGTTAGAACACGTGATAGAGGCAGAGGTTTTTGGTCAGAGGTGAATGATGGATGCTGTGGGAGGTGAGGAATTGGGAGTGAAAGCGAAATATGGTTGGAGGGTAAAGTGGAACAAGATGTTGAACTGAGTCGTGTTCATGAATGGGTCATGGTTTGATAATGGTAATGGAAGTTCTGTGTGTGAACCGTGTGTTTTTATGTTTTGGGTGTTGAGATGGGTTGGGGTGATGGTGATAGGAACGTGGTTACGCGAAGCTGATGGTGATGGAGGTTCGGTTCAATCTTCACGATTACGGGTGGATGCTGAAGGGTGTGTGAATGACGATGAAGGTGATAGGCTGTTTGGCCAAGGGATAAAGTGTAGTAGGGGATGGATGATGATACGAAGAAGAAAGGGATGAAGATTAAGGTGCTGCCATGAAATGGTATAAGGATGAAGAAAGGTGGCCGTGAGGTGTGTTGGAGATGAAGGTGATGATCTGGGCTGTGTGTGAATATGGAGGATGGGTGTTTGGCCGTGTCAAGATGGTTGTGGTAGTGGGTGAATATGGAGGATGGGCAGTCCCTAATAGCTGTGTTTGGGTTGTTTGGAATGGATGAAGATTGGGTGATGGATAATGGAAGTTTGAGGCTAGGCCGTGATCACGCAGTATTGGAGGTCCAGTGTTGGAGATCTATGGTGTTGGAGATGAAAATTGATGTAGAAGGTGGTATTATGATGGTTGTGGTAAGGTGAAAATGATGATGTTGGCTGGGAGGAAAAAGATGAAGAAGGGGTGATAGTAGAGAGGGATCAGTGCCCCTGAATGGTCGTGTGTGTATGATGATGGTCATGGGAGATCATCTTGTTGAGTTCGAAAAATGTGAGATGATCAATCCCCCAAGAGGACCCCTGTGTCTGTTGTAGTGTTCGCCAGACTTTACAGATGGAATCTGTACAGGCACCACATGGGCACCCGTGGCAGACAAAGGTGAAGGTGTTAGCCAAAAATATTCTCTTTTTCAGAAACCCATGTTGTCAATCGCTTTCACTTCAGACAAAATCTGCAGGTGGGAATCTTTGCTGTACAGCTCAGACGAATTAAAAATGCAGCCACCACCACTTTTGGACGCTCGGTCGATGCCGAAAACGAACGACCGTGAACGACCGTTCACATAAAATGAACGAACGTTCAGACCGAACGTTCACAAGGTAAGAGTTCTGATCTAGGTCGAACGCTTAAGAGTTACCAATTTAAGGACGAACGCCCACAATCATCAATCCAACAAGACCGAACGCTCGAGATTGCTTTATGAGAATATACATCATCAAGACCAAAAGCTACCTATCGACGCTCACTCCCCAATAGGACGAATGTTAATACAGAACGAACGGTTGAATTCACAATCGATGACGAACGCTCACGTAGGATAGAGGACGAACGCTTGTAGAAACGAACGCGCACGGTGCAGGACAATCGCTTATGGTCAGGAATGGACGAACGGTATAGGACGAGCGATCTAAAGGTGGAACGCTAAATGGTAAAGATTGCCGAACGTCAATGAGAATGGCTGAAGGCTGATCATGGATGACCGAGCGTTCAAATGAGAATAACTTCACCAAGGTCGAACGTTCAAATGAAGACCGAACGGTAGACTGAAGACCGAACGTCCTAGTGGTAAAGACGGACGAACGGTCGAATAAAGCAAAGGACGAACGGTGGAGGACGAACGCTCTTTTTCTTTTTAATGTTTTATTTTTATTTTTTATTTTACACTCTATTAGTCAATCCGGACGAAATTGGGTGTTGACAAGCTCTAATGAGGGCATACAACTCTTTGTCATAGGTAGGATAGTTCAAGGTAGGTCCCCTAAGGTAAGCTACGGGATGTCCTCCTTGTATTAAAACAGCTCCTATACCTATCCCAGATGCATCACATTATAATTCAAAGGCTTTGGAAAAATCAGGTAAAACGAGAATGGGTGCATGAGTTAACTTATGTTTCAAAGTCTCAAAAGACAACTCTTGCTTATCACCCCAAAGAAAAGGAACATCTTTCTTGACTAACTCATTTAAAGGAGCAGCTATGGTGGAAAAGTCTTTCACAAATCTCCTATAAAAACTAGCTAGCCCATGAAAGCTTCTTACTTCTCCTATATTTTTAGGGGTTGGCCATTCTTGTATAGCCTTGATCTTCTCTGGATCAACATGCACACCTTCTTTTCCAACTTTGAAACCAAGGAAAATCACACTTTCTTGACAAAAAGTACATTTGTCAAAGTTGGCAAAGAGGTGGTGTTCTCTAAGAAGAAGCAAGACTTCCTTGATATGTCTAAGATGCTCTTGAAGACTTTGACTAGAGATTAAGATGTCATCAAAGTAGACCACTACAAATCTGCCTATGCATTCCCTAAGCACATGATTCATTAATCTCATGAATGTACTTGGAGCATTGGTCAAGCCAAAGGGCATGACTAACCATTCATATAAACCAAACTTGGTCTTGAAAGCAGTTTTCCATTCATCTCCTTCATGAATTCTTATTTGATGGTATCCACTTTTAAGATCAATTTTGGTGAAGAGATTTGCTCCATGTAATTCATCCAACATGTCATCTAGCCTAGGAATGGGGTGCCTATACTTGACAGTTATGTTGTTGATGGCCCTACAATCTGTACACATTCTCCAAGACCCATCCTTTTTAGGGACCAACAACACAGGCACAGCACAGGGACTTAAACTCTTTTGGATCCACCCTTTGTTCAACAAGTCATTAACTTGTTTCTCTATTTCTTTTGTTTCCATAGGGTTGGTTCTATAGGCTGACCTATTGGGTAGGCTTGCCCCAGGCACCAAATCTATTTGATGTTCTATTCCCCTCAAAGGTGGTAATCCACTTGGTACCTCTTTGGGAAATATATCATCAAATTCCTTTAAAAGTTTTTGCAACCCCTTTGGTAGAGAACCAAGTTCATGAGTGATTGAAACAAAGGCCTCTTTGCAATAAAGAAGGAAATGAGGTTGTCCAAGAAAAAGATTTTTGGAAATATTCAAGGTTTGAGGTTGGACAACTTCATGGGCTGAGGCATGGGTTACCAAATTCTTTCTTTCTTTCTTATTTTCTTTTTTCTTTTCTCCATCCAACTTCTTCTTAAGAATTATTTGGTCCTCTCTTACTTGTGAAGGTGTAAGAGGACACAAAATAATTTTTTTTCCCTTGTGTTGAATGGTGATTTTGTTGGTGACTCCATCATGTAAAGCTTGTTTATCATATTGCCAAGGTCTTCCAAGTAATATGTGCCCAGCTTCCATTGGTACTATATCACAAACAATTTGATCTTCATATTTGCCAATGGAAATGGGTACACTTACTTGTTCTTTAACTACTATTCCATCATCCTCTTTGATCCATTGAAGTTTGTAAGGTTTAGGATGAGGAGTAGTGGTTAAGCCAAGCTTCTCTACCATTCTAGAACTACAACAGTTGCAACAAGAGCCACTATCCACTATCATTGAACATGTCTTTTCTAAAACTTTGCATCTTGTGTGGAATAGGTTCTCTCTTTGTGACTGTTCTAGTTCTACATGTTTGCTCTCAAGGAGTCTTCTCACCATGAGTAAATCTCCATCACAAGGTAGAGTTTCTTCTTCTTCAGAAGTGGATGTTTCAGACTCACTACATGAAGAACCCTCACTTTCACTTTCATGTTCAAGAATGTAAGTTGACCTTCTATTTCGACACTCAGATGAATAGTGCCCTCTTTCCCCACATTTAAAGCATTTGGTTTCCTTACTTTTATTATCTTTTGGAGGTTCTTTGGCTCTTTCTTTCCCTTTCTCCCTCTCTCTAGATTCTTCATATCTTGGCTTAATTAGACTACCCTCCCTCTTATATTCTTTCTTGTAACTATGAGGGTAATCTTTCTTAGTAGAGCTTTTTCTTTTGAGTTGCTGCTCTACCCTCACACAAAGTTGGACTAACTCATTGAGATCATTGTAGGGTATAAGTTCAACCCTATCTCTTATGTCATAGTTGAGTCCACTTTGGAACCTAGCAATTGTGATTCTTGGTTCCTCTCTTATCCCAGCCCTCAACATGAGTAATTCCATTTTTTGTCTATATTCCTCAACACTCATGTTCCTTTGTTGGAGTTTATGGAGTTTATCCATTATCTCCCTATCATAGTAGGCTGGTACATGCCTCCTCCTCAAGGCAGCTCTCATTTCATTCCAATACCTAATGGGAGGTAAGTGTCTTAGCCTATGGTCCTTGACTAAGGCTATCCACCAAATTAAGGCATAACCTTGAAAGCTTAGAGAAGCCATGGTGACTCTCCGTTCATCATCTATTTGGTGGCACTCAAACAATTGCTCAACTTTCATTTCCCACTCTAGGTATTCTTCTACATCATCTTTTCCATGAAAGGAAGGA
Organism: Vigna umbellata; assembly: GCF_029865625.1. Classification (NCBI taxonomy): domain Eukaryota; kingdom Viridiplantae; phylum Streptophyta; class Magnoliopsida; order Fabales; family Fabaceae; genus Vigna; species Vigna umbellata. The sequence continues at coordinate 16,255,587 of NC_142168.1, read as the reverse complement.
AGATCAATCTTAGGCTCTCTTGGGTAATGCTCTCTAACTCTATGTTGTCTTCTAGGAGGCATTTGGTAGTGGTCATCATTGTGATGACTACTATTTTGCTCAATTTCACTTGGAGAAGATGATGATTCTTCTCTTCTCCTATGGGAAGACCTCTCTTTCTTTTTATCTTGATTAATCAAAAGTTGACTAATCATATCTTTGAGCTCACTAATCTCTTTATCCCTTTGTTCAAATCTTTGCTCAAATTCTTCCCTTAAAGACATTTCACTATTGGGTTTCAAACTTCCTTGCACACTTGATTGACTCATTCTTGTCAAAGGAAAATTTTCAAAAGGTTTTCAAAATGTTTGACAAGTAATGAATGAAAAAAAAATTTTCACAAACTTTCTTTGTTTTTGGTGAAAAATTTCTAAGAGATTCTAGAAGTGAAAGATGTTTCTAAGTAGCTCCCAGGAAGAAGAGGTGAGTCACAAATGGACAAGCTTAGAAACCAAGTTCTTCCTTAGCCAGAGTTTCCTTAGAATGTTCTTTTACTTTAGTTTCTAAGTAGAAATTCTTCAAATTCTTTTTAAATGTTATGAACCTACAAACCAAAGAAAGGTTTACTATATGCTATGCTATCCTAAATACCACGGAGACCTAAAAACAAAAGGATTACCCAAGACATTTAAGGAAAGCAATAAAGATGCAAGAATGTAAATGCTAGACGGCCCTAAGTGAAAGTGCAAGTGACACTTGGAGCCCCTTGACACACTTTCACACTAAAAAAAACGAAATTGGAGTATTACAATGTTCAATTGTGAGCTTGGAATTGCTTCAAAAGCATTTTCCCAAGTCACTTGGCACAAAAACAGAAATATAATTAAAAAAAAAACTACAAGGTTCCGTGATACTCAAACAAGCTCAATTAAATGTGTAAAAACAGTGTGGACTTCAATCTTCAGCTGCTGCCAAGTGTATCTCAAAAACAGTATGCAAGTTGTACAAATTCTGGTGGCAAATTATGCTGCTGTAATGTATTCTGCAGCTGCTGGACAGCAGAGTTGCATCTACTCAAGAGCTCCTAATTACTTTTCATTTCAGCTTTCCCCTCACTTCCTAGTATGCTACCATTATAAGTAAAGGTTTCTGCAACTGGATGCTTCACAACAGCTATCACAATACTTTAAATCCACTCAAACAAACCAAGCCAGATTTACCATTCTGCACTAGTTTTCCACACCAATTTCCAGCAATAATTGACAATTTTGGAAGCCAAAAATGTGGTAAACAAATGAACTAGGTATGGAAAAAACAGCAAGTACACAAAAGGAACCTACCAAAGGTGCTAGAACAGATTAAGAAAGCAATTAAAAACGCAAACACAGTTCAGAAATGATTCCAAATGCAAACTGTTTGATAATTTTCAAAACTGTTTGATAAAATGCCCCAATGACTTTCAGATTTTTGAATTTTGATTTTTTTTCAGGGCCTGTAATCTGGATTGCACAGTTATATTACTTCTTTGAGTCATCTATTTCCTTTTTAATCATAGAACCAGCTTTTTCACAATCTAGTAATGAATTTTTGCATCAAAATTACCAAACAGCAGCTGGAAAATAGAACTGCACCAGAAAAATTAAACTGAATTTGGTGGTTTGAGATCCAAAACTATATGGAAATGTTTCAATCTTTGTTTGGACAGTTTCAACAATTTTTAATGATGATTTTGAACATGTTCAAACCTTAAAACAACTTAGGAACTGCCTATAATTCGAAATCATTGTTTCACTTCCATTTTCACTCAAAAATTGATGGTTTCAAATGCAAATTTGCATATAAGTCATGTTTTGACCAAATGAACAGTACTAGCAACTTTGAACCATCAATTGAAACTTGCTCAAGCTATAAAACAGCAAGGAAATAGCAGATTTTCGAAATTCCCCACTGCTGTACCACTTATGCAGTAAAATGGCACCAAAATAACCAACCAAATTCAGTTTTATGGAATCAAAGTTTGAATCAGCAAGGAAAAGACTCTAGGAAATGTGAATACACAGATCTAAGCTGGAATTAAAGATGATTAGCATGACCAAACTCAGATTAAACTATGCAATGAAAATTGGCACAGTGATAAACCAAATTTAAATCTGAAATAGCAAATGACTAGTGTCTATGCACAACCAAGCTATGCAAATTGCATTTCATTGCTTGTTATGGTTGGAGACACTCTTAGCATCATTCAACAACACTAAACAATGTTGTATCAAGCTTTAGAATCAACCAAATCCAGCTGAAAACAAATTTGATGATTTAGAACAACAAACAAAATTCTGCATCAGATTTAAACAGAATTTTAAAACCAGTTAGCCTATATTACCAAGGCTAGATCAACTCATCACTGCCTCTAATGGTAACAAACAGCTTGTATAGCACTGGTAAGCACAGAACTCAACAGAAACAATTTCAAAACAGTGACAACGATAAAACAGCAACAGTAGTTTGCACAAGACTTTAGACAAAACAGAATTTAAAGTTCAAAGCTGGAATTGACTCAAACAAGAAATGATTCACCATTTAAAATGAAAAATGGACATAAAACACTATAAGAACACAGAATTAAAGGCTGGAACAAAATTACAGAAGCAGAATTAAAAGAACAAAAACTGAAACAGAATTAAAACTGAAACAGAAACAGAGATGGAATTTAGCAGAATTAAATTGCAGAATGAGAAGAAATGCTTAGCTCCTTGGTGTGTGGAGAACCTAAGCTCTGGATACCACTTGATGGAGCCAAATTCCAAAGGAAACCAGTGGCCTGAAGCTCCCAGATCAGAGGTGTGGTAGATGTGTTGGTGTGCAGCGGAATTGATGGAGTAAATGGTGATGGAGATGTTTGAATGAAGCAAGGTAAAATGAGTGAAGCCTCTCAGCTCAGAAATCCTTCATATAATGGAAGGAAGCTTCAGAGAAAATGAAGAGTTAGCAAGCAATTTTGACTCAAGAGCAGAATGCAAGACTGGAATATATTTCTCAGCATTTGGGCATAGCTCTAAAGTACCCATACAAGGAAGAAACCCTCCTATTTATAAGTGAAGATGGGTCTCTTTTCTTAAATGAAATCCCGCCTAATTTCAAATGGGAAGCCTAACAGCAACGCCAAATCCTTCCAGCAAATCCCATGCCTTGCTCCAGGTCAGCTCCTCACGTGTTTGAAGCATCTTCTCATCCAACGCTGGGCTATTTTGGGGTTTTGGCTGGGCGCATATGACTTTGGCAGCAAGCTTCTCCAACCAGGCCTTCCTTTCACGTGCCAAATGCCATGTTGGCAGCTGCTCCCTCCAATTTATTTAATCCTACAAAACAAAGTAAACATGCTTAATTAAGAGAAGAAGGTTTAAGATAATTCACCTTCCATAGAAGCAAAATATTAAGTGATCCTTCTTCCTCTTGAACTCTCTTAGCCATGACTCTAGTAAGAGGTCCAATGTATGTCTTAGATGGTCTTCCATCAGGTATTAAGCCTATTTTATAATTTTCCAATATAATAAAACCAATGGATAGTGTAGGTTTGTACGCAACAAAACTAATATTTTATATTTTCTTTTGAAAAAATATTTTATGTTTTTTGAAATATTTTATTAAAAAAATATTTTTTTTATTTAGACCAATAGATACCGTTTTTTAAAGAAGCGTTATCTATTGTATATGACAATAGATATCATTTTTTAAAATAAGCGTTATTATGTCTGACAATGGATATCGTTTTTTTAAATAATGTTTTTAGAAGTGCTATCTATTAATAGATAACACTCATATAGATATAGTATTTTTTAAGCGTTATCTACTATAAAAAAGCACTATTTAATAAATTCATCTTTATAGGCTTCACATTAAGATCACCAATCTGCTCAAGTAAGGAATAAGACATCAAGTTAACACTTGATCCTAAATCAAGTAAAGCCTGCTTTATCTTTTTCTTCCCTATGACACATGGAATGGAGAAGCCTCCTGGGTCTTTTGCTTTTGGAGGGAGTGGCTTCTTTTTAACAGCTTTATACTCTTTTGTCTCATCTTCTCTACATCTTTTCCTTGTAGAGACTTCTTCTTCAGGCTTTGTATAAACTTCAATTTGCTGTAATATCTCCTTCAAAGGTACGTCACTGTTCAACATCTTGAATATCTTTGTAAGATCAAATTGTTTCTCATAATCTGTTGGACAAGGAAGCATGTCTTCACTCTCTATCTCTCCTATCTCTTCTATCTCCTTTTTTCTTTTTCTTTCTCTATTCTCTCTTCTTTTTCTTTCTCTTTTTCTAACTCAACTGATTCTAACACCTTACACTCTTCCCTAGGGTTAACTTTGGTATTAGCTCCAAAATTCTTGTCAGGCCTTTCTTCCAACTGCTTGGTAATTTGACCCACCTGAATCTCCAAGTTCTTAATAGCAGCTTCAGTGCTCTTTTGAGTGGATTCAGTTTTCTGTATTAATTGATGAAGAGTTTATTCCATCCTTATTGATCTTTCATTAAGTATAGACATTTGTTGCCATAAGGTTGGTTGTTGTTGTTGCTTGTTAAATTGCCCTACTTGTCCAACTTGCCCACTTTGTCCTTGACCAATGCTTGGGTGTGGTTTCCACCCTTGATTAAAATTTCTCTGTCGGTATGGAAACTGATTGGCCATGAAGTTAACATCCTCTAAAGCTTCCACTGACAAAGCGCATTGACCATTGATATGGTCACCTCCACATAGTTCACACATCTGTTGTTGAACCTGTGCAATAGTCTTTAACTCTTTTGGTAGTTGTGTAAGTGTCTTCGTGAGATTCTCCAGTTGTTGAGTTATTAACTTGTTCTGAGCTAACAAGGCATCATTGGATTGCAACTGTAGAACTCCTTTTTGTTGAATAGGAGCTCCTCTTTCACTGTTAAGCTCATTGTCATTAGTAGCCATATTTTCAATTATTTATGTTGCTTCCCCTAGAGTTTTCCATTTAATATTTTCTCCAGCTGAGGCATCTAGCATCAACTTGGTTTGTGAACCAAGTCCTCCAAGGAAGAATAGGACTACTTCCACTTCGTCAAACTCATGCGTGGGAGTCTTTCTTAATAGGCTTTTGTATCTGTCCCATGCATGACCTAGTGATTCCTCCATGCCTTGCCTGAAAGATGATATCTCTTGCTTTCCTTTGTTTACTTTGGATTGTGGGAAGTATTTATTCAAAAATTTGGCCACCACAGCTTCCCACTCTGTAAAGCTTCCTTCTGGAAAAGAGTTTAACCAAGGCTTAGCATTGCCTCCCAATGAGAAAGAAAACAAGCTAAGTTTGATTGCTTCGTCATGCACCCCATTTATCTTTATTGTATTGCATATTTGTTTAAAAGTTGGGAGGTGCTCATATGGGCTTTCATGTGACAACCCATTAAATTGATTACTCTTAACCAACTGGATCAACGCCGATTTCACCTCCATGTTAGCTGCATTTACCCTCCGTCTTGCTATGGTGTTAAAATGTTGAGGGCCAGCCACATTGGTGTAATCTGCAAGAGTTCGTCTAACATTATTATTATTCTCCATCTCCTCAATGCTATGGTGAGAACCTTATGGTGAAGGTTGTAAAAGATCTTCCGGAGGAGGAAAAAGTTCTCTAGATGTACGGATTCTTCTCCTCTGTCTACTCTCGTCTAAGCCTTCAAGAAGAGGTTCCGAGGTTTTCTTGCTTCTAACTCGAATTGCTTCTTGCATACACAAGAAAACAAAATCCCTAGAAAAAATTTGCTAGCATGAAAAAAATAAAGAAGATATAAAAATAAAAGAAGATAAAAGATAGAAAGATAAGAAGATAAAATAAAAACAGAAAATAACATAAAATAAAAACAGAAAAAATAAAAACAGAAAAATAAAATAAAATAAAATAAAATAAAAACCGAAAATAAAATAAAATAAAATAAAAACCAGAAAAATAAAAACAGAAATTCAAATTTCAAAATTCAAAATTCAAGTCAAACATAATCAATAATCACACAAATAAACTAGTTAAACCACGAGTCCCCGGCAACGGCGCCAAAAACTTGATAACAAATTTATGAACACCGAAAAACGGCGCCAAAAACTTGTTTAACCCTCGGCAAGTGTGACCGAATCGTATCAAGTAATAAACTCGGTAAGACCAAGTATCGTTTCCCTAAGGACTCACGGCCTAGTTAGTTATATGATTTGTTGATTATTCAAGACTTGTGAACAAATTGTTTTAAGTTTCAAATGCAAAAGACAAAAAGTAAACATGTATGCATGAGTTTTGATCAATGGAGAGAAAACACAAACACTTAGAACGAATATATGGGTGAGTATGTTGTTGGGGTAATCAATTTCATCTTATGCACTCTCATATATTTAGGAATTCATCATTCTTTTACATCAATGCTAATGCCACCTCTAAATTACCTAAATCCCGATATCTCGGTGAAGAAAGTCTATCCTTAATTACGAGTTCATACAATTCCTAGCATCCCTAATAATTAATTCTGAAGCACAGAAGCTTAAAGGCAACCAACCATCATACTCCTATGTCTAGGTTTATACTGCTGTTGGGAGAATTTCCCCAGATTCTGAAGCACAAGATTACATTGATTCCCCAACAACCATAAAAGGTTTAATTCACCATATTCATGGTGAAACTAGATGAACAATAATGAAAGAATGAAAGAATAAACCCTAGAAAGTTGAGTAGGAAGCCTTAGCATCCAAATCTTCCTCCAAAGGGGTGGAAAGAGTGTGTTGTGCGTACTCTCCAGCCAAAGATACAAACCCTAGGTCGTCCTAAAGCTTATATACTTTTCTAAAAAATACAGAAAAATAGGTCCAACCCCAAAATAATGCCGCTTAGGGGGAAAATTCCCCTGAGCGGTGTTTGCGGCTGTCACTTCTTTTTGCACTGTTTGTGTCCTTTTCTGATTCCTTCTCTATCCCTTTTGACTTCTTTCATCAATTCCATCTAAAAATCTGCAAAAACAAGAGAATCAAGCATAAAACCTGTCCAACTCTATTATTTTCAATATTTCAAGAAAATCATGAGTTCAAGCTAATTTCTAAAGCATAAAGGTTGTAATTGAGGTCAATTTTAAGAATAGAAATAACAGTTTTTCAACTGTTATCAATAGCTCGTGGGCTCCCCTGCGATTGGCAAGCTCGCAAGCGCACCAAGTCAACATCGCCCCTTGGGCGGTTAGCTCTAGTGCGGCGTCGATCAGGTCCTCCTCGAACATCGGCTCAACGACAGCAAGTGATAACAATTGAAAAACTGTTATTTTTATACTTAAGATTGACTTCAATTACAACCTTTATGCCTTAGAAATTAGCTTGAAGTCATGATTTTGTTGAATTATTGGAAATAATAGAGTTGGACAGGTTTTATGCTTGATTCTCTTATTTTTGCAGGTTTTTAGATGAAATTGATGAAAGAAGTGAAAAGGGATAGAGATGGAATCAGAAAAGGACACAAACAGTGCAAAAGAAGTGAAGTCGCAAGTAACGCTCAGCGTCATTTTACCGCTGAGCGGCATTTCTGAATACACGTTACTACCGCTGAGGGGCAACAAAGAAGCTGAGGGGAAGAATCGTGATGCACTGATACCGCTGAGGGGCAGTTTACCGCTGAGCGGCATTGTTTTGGGTTGGGCCTACTTTTTTGTTTTTTACAATAGTATATAAGTTTTAAGACGTCCTAGGTAGAACTGTCAAGTCAGCCCCATTAACAAGATTTAGCCCTAGCCCATGTGGGTTGGGGCCAAAAAAGCCCACAGGGCCAAAAAAAATCATTTATTGAAAAAGCCCCCAGGGCTAAAAGCCCCCAAAGTCCTATGGGTATGGGCCAGCCCATGGGCCTTTTTTTACAAAAATTTATGTACAAAAATATAAAATCATCATATCAAATTATACCAAACAGATCACTCACACAAGGCATTATGCAGGCACCAAAGAATAAAAAATCTAGTCAAATCAATCCTGCATCCTTTCTTGGTACATGGATATCATGGAGCAGCCAGTTAGTACCAAGAGAAAAACATCACCATGTTTCATCCATCAATTACTACTAAGATAAAAATAAACAATGTTCCATTTGTCAGATTCAGTAGAAGACAACACCAGAGTCATTGCTCATTGACATCTAGAGATGTCTCTTCTCCGCAAGCTTTATCAACACAACATAAGTATACCAGTATACCATGCAATAATCATGAACATAGTAGAGTTCCAGTTCAAATCCCAAATTGAGAAACTGAAAAGTTATCCAATAAGTTTGCTCTTCTACCCATGTGAGAATGTGTTGGTATATTTTGAAACATACTGTCTGTTAGGACAGAGCAATATTAAAAATTAATAGATGAATTGTAGTTTAGTGAAAACAACTAATAGAAACTCAATCAATAAAGTCCCATTAAGAAGTATGTGCGCTGTAACACCACATATATTCACATCCATGCAAGTAAATGGTAAACCAACAAGCAACAGAACTTGATGTTTGAAGTTTTTGAGGCTTCTTCAAACTCTCCTTTAAAAGCCATCTCCAGCTTTAGAATAATGCAATATTAAATCAAGATTAGCTTAAAATGAACTTCCAGCAGTCATAAAATATAAATATTTGCATTATCCATAGAAGTTGAATCCTACACCAAATGCGGGGATATCTTAGAGCATTTAATCTCTTCCCCTATACCAACTTTCAATTTTATTCTTTTGCATTTTCAACTTCTTTGGATATTTTTATGAGGGCATCATAAAATATAAATATTTGCATAGATAAATCATTACAGCAAGAGAATTTCAGGAGGAACCAAAACCCTCACAAACCATTCTCACTTCAAAAACAATCAAACGCAGTTAATCATAGAGTGACTCATTGATTTTTGGAAAGCCCAAATCAGTGACAACATGGAGAAAAGGAAATGAGTGAAAGGGAAGTACCTGAGACAAAGTCAAATGAAACATCCTTTATTCAATGTTGAAGACTTTCAACATCTTCTAAAAGGTTAGACTCATCAATTCTCTCATGACCAAAAATATCTTCAACAATTTCATCTATCACAAGCAATTGAAATACAATCAAACAACTAGTCTATATAATTAATCATTTTAATATAAAGTAATTTTAAAAATAATAACATATACACTCACCGCTAGGATTATCAGAAAATCCATATAGCCAATTTTGAGTACAAATCAACATTTGCACATGCTCAGGAAGAATGGAGCTTCTATATTTTGAAAGTACACGCCCACCTTTGCTAAAAGCTTACTCTGATGCCACTGTAGTAATGGGAATACTAAATACATCTCGAGCCAGTATAGACAATATGGCAAATTTTTTCTCATTAGTCTTCCAATATTTGAGCACATCAAAATCTTCACTGTCTTCATCATCATCTATTGTTGGTTCATCTAAATAAACATCTATCTCGTTCTTTCCAACAATAGATTTTGATTCATTTTGATACATTTTAAAATCCTACAATGCATTACATATTAATTATCAAAACGAAACTAGAAAAACTGGAAAAAAAAATGAACACTAGACATAAAATGCTTACCGAAATAATCCTTGATCTCTTAAACTTTTTCCCTTCAGTATTGGATTGAGACATCAAGATGGATTCAGTAGGTGATTGAGAAAGCGAAACACCAGGGATAGAAAAATTCTTTACATATTCTTTAAATAACCTCTTGAACTTCTCTAACACTTTCTTTGTTTTCTCTACATAGGTTAGAGGATCCAATTTTTTATAACAATATGTTATAAAATCAACTTTTAGTCGTGGGTCAAGAATAGCTCCAAAAGATAACCCAATACTATACTCCTTCCAATACTTTTGAAACTTTTCTTTCATATTCCAAGCCATATCCTTTAAGGTGAGATCTTCATTCAACAAATTCTCTTCAATGATAAGCTGAATTTTCCAAATTTGCATAAAATACAAGTTTGAAGTGGGGTAAGATGAACCAGACATCATGTTTGTAATCTCATAAAATGGTTCTAAGAATTGACATATTTTCTCCCCCCTATTCCATTCCTCAAAAGATGGACAATTTTTATAATTTCTACCAACCACTTTGAGAATTTCAAAAGCTTTCTTATATTTGATTGCACTTTCCAGCATTAAATAGGTTGAATTCCATCTTGTAGTCACATCTAATCTCAAACCCATACTCATATTTATGCCAACATCACTAACACATTCTTTGAATTTGAGAGTTCTTCCATCTGATGATTTAACATACTTAATACTCTCTCTAATACTATGGAGTGCTCTGTCAATCACCTTTAAACCATCTTGAACTATCAAATTAAGAGTGTGAGCACAACATCGTACATGGAAAAATTCACCATCACATAATAAATTTCTATGAACACAAAGATGGCTTTTTAAAATGTCTTGCAAATTATTATTGGCAGAAGCATTGTCCAGGGTAATTGAGAAAATTTTCTTATCAATACCCCATTGCTTTAGGCAATCAAACACAACACTTTCTAGTTCAACACCTGTATGTGGTGGTTTCATTCGACAGAAGTTAAGAATCTTACTTGTCAATTTCCAGTTTTCATCAACAAAGTGTGCAGTTAGGCAAATATATCCCTCAGAAGTAACTGCAGTCCAAACATCAGAGATTAAACAAATTCTATTAGGAATCTTAGACATGATTTGCTTAACTTTATCCTTTTGTTCAGTGTATTCCTTTTCAACATCTGATACAGTAGTGTTCCTACATTTCATGTCAACATTCGGATTAATGTATTTTATCCACTCCCTGATTCCTTCATATTCAACAAAGTTATAAGGGAGACTATGTTTAATTATGGCTCTTGCAAGTAACTTACGATGAATCTTTTGATTGATTTTTCGTGTCCCAAACTTTCCTTCTTGGTAAAGATTCATATTCGTATCTAAGTTTGCAATACTTCTACACGCATTGACATGTCGACTTAAATGTGAAGTTCCATAATTATTTTTAGTAACAGGGTGTTTTCCAACTTTGTAGTTATTTCCACAATACTTACATGCAGCCTTTTCAATGCCATCCTCATCTTTTCCTATTTTTGTGAAAAAATTCCAAATATTTGAAACTTCTTTTTTATTTGTGGTAGCACTTCCAGATGGACCAGGAGTTTCAGATGCAAGATCATCAACCAAAGTTACAGGGTTACTCTTAAAGTGGTCCATATTTAAGAGGCAAATTTAAGGCAGAAAAAGGGGAAGACAAAAGATCCCAAAATAGATCCAAATCCTGTTATTAAATATGAACCAACTAAGTTTAAAGGTCACAAAATCACTATTAATATCATTATAGCTAACAACATAAAGCATAATATGAAAAGACAACAACATATTAAAGTATGATATTAAAATTATTTATCCATATATGAAAAGACAACAACATAAAGCATAATACCTAATATGAAAATTCAAACAAAAAAAGAATGTTATCTTAATAAGAAAAAAAGAGGATCCCACCCATTCAATACTCAGAATGTAGACTGTAGGAGTTCAATAAAACAAAAAAACAAAAATAAAACAAAAGGCAGATAAAACAAAATGGATCATTAGTAACATTTACCCGTTATGTTTTTATCACGTGGAGTAGCAATCAAATGTGCAATACCTGTTAATAAAACAAGCAGTGTATTGGTTGTCCGCGTTTAAAACTTATAGGTAATCAACAAACACAATATTTAAAAAACAAAACCAACCAAAGGAGAACAATAGAAAATTAACAATATAATAACATGAAGGAAAAAATTACTAAATTTATTGAATTTGAAATTGAGAAATGATAAAAGTTACATTGAATAAAAAGAATACTTCTTCTTGAAGCTTAAATTTGTTTTCTTGTGAAAGTTATCTTCTTAAAAAGGAAAATACTATATCTATATGATGCATATCATGGAATAAAGAGACCGGTCAATGTTATAAATTATAAGTTATAATGCAGTGTTCACTCAAATGGTTATAATGTAGTGTCATATAACTCTTCCCTAATGAAAATGACACATCAACTTTTCATTTTAACCTATATTCTCTAGCCAATTTCAAGGTTAACCACTACTCACCCCCTCATAAAGTTATGTAAATATCATTACACAATCTGGTTTTTTTCCATCTGAAAATGATATTTGGATATCATCTAAGATATTACCGTCCTAAGATATCAAAAGTGTTTATCACTTCACACTCATAACATATCAAACACAATTTACTGACAAGGATTAATAAGAACATTTAAGAGATTATATTTATACATTTTATGATCCACTACATTGAATTCCTGCCTCTCAAAGAAGGGAGCTGAGAAGAAATTTTTTTTCACCAAAATCCTAAAGGGGCAACTGAGATAATGGTGGGTCCATTTTGTATGACACTTGGTTTCCTAATATCCATGCACCAAAGTTGCAAATGAAGAATGCTACGCATACAAACAAATTTTTACATATTTTCCTTCAACAAAAAAAAATTAAACCCTTGACCTTTGTCTTAGCATTTTCTGTTATCAAACAAAATCAATATCCAAGAAAACTTTATGGGAACCAGTTAACAATTTTTATTTAAAAGCCACAATTTCTGACACCATTTGTTTGAAAATTCTCAAAACATAATCAACAATTAGCACTTTGATGGGAGAGACTATATATTTATATATCTATACATACAATTTTGTTACTTGCTTAGATAAAAAAAGGGAAAATGAAATTCTCAGAAAAGGAATCTGTAAGGGTCTCCAAAAGTGATTTGGTAGCTTATGAATCATTGATGAAATGGGACACAACAATCTTTAGAAAAAACACGAAAGTATTTGAAAGAAGCTAACCTTGATTCTTCTTCGTCGTCTGTACCACCGTTGTCGTCAAGAGCTGTTGTTGACTCTACTTTGTGTTGTCGTCCACTATGCGTCGCAGTCTTCTGTCGACTTTGTACTGTTGTCTACCTATGTTGCGGTTGCTAGCTCTTAAGCAAGTGTTTGAACAGAGAATAATTCAGGGTCAAAAGAAAAAATACGTTGTTGGGGCTACGGGGCTAACCCGACCCTAATTTAATCATAACCCCATTTTATGGGGCTTTTGGGATCAGGGGCTTTAGAAAAGCCCCCTGATACATGGGTCAAAAAAATGGGCTAAATGATAGGAAAGGCCAGGGCTGGCCTTGGGGCTAAAAAATATATTGACAGCTCTAGTCCTAGGGTTAGTATCTTTGGCTAGGACGAAGCACAATCACTCTCTTTTCACCCCTCTTGGAGGAGGATTTTGGATGCTAAGGCTCCTTTCTCAGCTTTCTCGAGTTTTATCTTTCATTCTTCCATTGTATTTCATCTAGTTTCACCATGAATATGGTGAACTAAGCTTATTTTGTTGTTAGGGAATCAATGTAAATCTTTAGAAACTCTCTTGTATGGAATTTGTTCTTCAAGATCATTTATATGATACATGCTTTCTTTCATTAATAGTTAGGGTTTTTCTTCTTTGCTCAAAGCATACATAGTTTAACTCATTCGATGTCATGATTATTGATTTTGTCGATATTGAGACGTACGAGGAAGTCTAGATCTAGGGAATCTCTCCCAACAGTATATTACCAACCTAGAGATAGGAGTATGATAGTTGGTTGTCTTTAAGCTTTTGTTCACTATAATGCATGATTAATTGCTAGGGAGACAAGAGATTGTAAACTAGTGATTATGATTAAGCTTTATTCGCCGAGAGATCGGGTTTAAAGTAATTTAGAAAGTAGCATTAACATTAATGAAAAGATTGATGAATTCCTAAATACAAGAGAGTGGAAAAGATTAACTTGATAAACCCCAACAACATATTCATCCATATAATTCAACTCACGCTTTTGTTTCTCCTTGCCATTGATCATCATATGCATCCATATTTACTTTTCAGTCTTTTGCATTTAAAACCTATAACATTTTGTTCTCAAGTCTTAATTAATTAATTAATCACATAAGTGTCTAGGCCTTGAGTCTCTTGGGAAACGATACTTGGTCTTACCGAGTTTATTACTTGATCCGATTCGGTCACACTTGTCGAGGGTTAAACAAGTTTTTGGCGCCATTTTTCGATGTTCATAAACTTGTCAACAGCACGCTGAGAGGAAATTCATGTGAGAGCTCACATGAAACTTCGGATCGAAAACACTAGCGGGAATGGGGTGCAGCGAGCTTCCCTCTCGATAGTTCCTCTTGGAAGGAACGGCCATGGCGGTCGGAGCGGTCCTAGTACAAGGCTCCAGGTCAACTACCATAGTAGGTTGTGCAATAGCCACCGTCGCTTGTTCGGTAAAGAGAACCACCGAACGGATCTTGATAAACGCGGACACGTGACTTAATGAAGCCGTTCGGGGATCTCGAGCCTTGGAACTGCTCTCCCCCTGACATTTGTGGGAGGAACTGAAACTAGTTTTGTGTGGCACCGGTAGAGACATGTAGCTTGAAAAGAAAACAAAAATTTAGCTAAGTTAAACAACAAGACCGAACACCATACCGAACGCCATCTGGTCAAAATCCTCATGACCAAGACACTCAACAAAGTCACGGGCACTAAGGTGACAGGTAGGGTATTGATGATTCTCACGGCCTCCAGCTCTTGTCGGGTCATGCGACCCACTGCCCATGAGTTTATTTTTCGAGGGTCCCTTGTCCAATAAAATGGGAACCAAGGGAGACCCGCTTCGTCATGGAATTCGGACTGACCGGCGTCTCTTATTATTACTTTAAAATATCGTGTCTTAAAATTCTTGAATGATTCACTATACGATTTGAGCAGGGTTCGTCTATGGACAGCAGAAAGCGCACTCATCTTCGTCTCATTAATGATTGGACATTGAAATAATGAATGAAAATCGCCACGAACGGAGTAATTTCCATAGCGGCACAGATCATTACAAAGGCTTGAATGGCTGCCCAGCCATTGGATGAAGTTGATAGGGGGCAACGTTTAAGTCACGGAGGACGACCGCTTGGAAAGTTGTGAACGGCACCCGGAGGAACAGCCGATTAAACATGTAGGTGTACACAGAGAAGAAATCTTCTTCACTGGTTCTTTTTCCCTGAAAGACTCGCTCGTTCCGATGACTCACCCCCAAGGCGGATCAAGCGAGCGTCCTCCATGTCGCATACTATATGTGACCGGTCGGCCCACCACTGAAGCTCCTCCCGAGTACTGTAGTCAGATCGAAAGGTACCAACGTCGTGGGAAGCCCATCCATACCCTTTGGTGCGTGGCCAACCACTGGTCAATACGAACGTCGCCCTTCAGTAGAAAGAGGGACATTCCATTTATGAACCTCTCTCCCCCGTAGAATGATGACTCTGGTCTTGAATCTACTTCCCTCTCAGACTTCTCGAGGAAAGAAGACGACACTGAGGTAGAAGACCGAGCGTCGCCACCTACCCCACCCTTGCCACCTTGGCCCGCCGACTCCTCAGACGAAGAAATACTAACTGCAGACATTATTAAGTTACCTTGGAAAAAGAATACACCGAACAGTTGGGAGAAAGGAAGAATGAAGAGTGAAAATGACAATCCATGGCATCCCTATTTATAGACAAATTTTCGAAAATCGTCGCTTCACCACAGCCGTTAAGATCAACCATGATCAACGGTCTAGATCAAGCGACGTTCCCACTACCTAAGAAGGTGTTCGCGTGCACTTGTGACACGTGTTCTCCCGCCCAAACACCATTTTCAAAACCAATAGGAACGTTCGACCTCCGAGAAACACCTGACGGCTATTAAAACCCAACGTCACCTTTGTTGACTAGGGCTTGAGGGGCCTAATGTACCATATGATCGGACGGTCGTCACAGCTCACAAACTCCACATGACCTGACGGCCAATAAGGAAGACAAAGTGGTCGGCCGGGCGACCGGCTTCCTAAGCCCAAATGATTAATGTTAAGGAGATTAAGGTAAATCATGTTTAAGGGTATTGGATCGGGATTGGGCCCAGATTAAAATATCGTCAATCCTAAGCCCATGCCCAAAAACTATAAATATAAGTCAAAGGTAAAAGGTAGGTAGAGGCAATTAATGTGCATTTATTACTGTTATTGTCGTATTAGATAACCGAAAGGTTCAATTACTGACTTTGGCATCGGAGTATCTTTAACAGGTACACCCCAGCCGAACTAGGTGACAAGAGACCCAAGGAGCAAGACTAGACGGCGAAGAAGGACAAATTGTGAAGGTACTTAATGACTCAGCCCTATAACCGACACAATAAGCAAACAACAACACTAATATATAACAAACTATGGAACGAACATAAAATCAATTGGGTAATTGTACAATCTCATCCACAATAGACTTCACCATAGATCTCTCATCATTTATCAGATTACATTTCGCACGAATTTCACCTTGATTTTGAGTCAACACATCCAATTGGCTCATCTTTACAAAAGCATAATTTTGAGTCAACACATCCAATTGGCTCATCTTTACAAAAGCATGAATGAATTTGTGGAAGAAGAAGGTTTGATTAAGTGCAAAGGCCTCTACCAACCCTTTTGTCCTCTTGTCTTTGAACAAGTCTTGGTCGGAAGTGAACAAACCTTGGTGATTCATCAAGTTAATGTAGTATTTGTTATCGAAGGTTTTGGGGGTTCTGAAGTCCAAACGAAAAGTGTTATGTGAGTATGTGGTAGGGCAAGTAGAATTAAGGAGTTTAGCTAAGGTTTTGTCCATGGTGGATCTTGAGGAGAAACCCTGTTGTAGAATGTATGACAGTGGGCACGACCAATAGTGTGCACCTGATAAGGCAACCACATCTGTAACATCCAAGTTTTTGGACTCAAATGTTTTGAGTGTGACATCGGTGATGTTGTAGGGTAATGGAAGATTGTTTGTTTCTTCAATGCTGAAGTTTAGACTGTCTTGTCTTCCAAGTGGCACATTGAAATAGGGACCTCCAGGCTGTAAAAAAATTCGAACATGATTAGATGAATTCTTCTGTAAGACTACTAAATATAAAAAATAAAAAAAATATATATTCTTTTATAAATAAATTATAAAATAATTATTGAAAGTATCGTATCAACCATATATAAAATAATATATAATGTATAAATTGATACAAAAAGTATCTTACAAATTACTGATTAAATTATACTTAAAATTTATTTTTTAATAATAGTTTATATTAAAAATTTAAATATGAGTTTTTAAAAACTTAAATATAAGAGTTTGAAAGTTTTTCCTTAAAAGTAAAAATGATGAAGGTAAATAATCGTAAGAAAATTATTTTAAGTTGAAGTGGAATCGTATTATTTTGTATTGACAATTATAAGTGATGTAAATATTTTTATTGTATATTTCTAAAATAGTTGTAATTTATAAAGAAAGTTAATTTTAAGTTTTTTCTTACTTTTCTTTTAAAAATTTATTATTAGAAAACTCTTCTAAAGATACTAAAAGTAGAATGGCAAAAGTGTTCATATTGATAGGAAGTCATGTAAAAAAAGTCCATTTCAATATTATATAGAAAGAGAAAAAAATAAAGAAAGGAAATAGTAAAAGTCCATATAGGGTCATTAGAAACCAATTGAAAATTATTAAGAATATAAGAATATAAATTGAAAGCAATCTAGAACTTATATTATTTGAGGCAATTAAAATTTAGGGTAATTCTAAATATATCATAAGGTAGCATATTTTTTTATCATGGAAAGAAAAAGGGTATAAAAAAAGTAACTAATTAATAGAGATGATGAGATTACAAGAAAAACAGCATCACGAGCTGCCAAGACAGTGATATCTGCACATGAAACTATCCTTCCACACAGGTTGTGAACAACTTCTCTTAGTTCATCAATGGTCTGCACAGCCTTAGAGCTTATGCCTCTATTCAGTGGATGATCCCTTTCACCTGGATTACCATCCAGTAGCAAAGATCCATCACATCCCTTCAAATATCAACAAATTTTAATCATTCTTGGAATATAAAAAATGTTTGAAAAAAAAAATTGATTTAGTTTAAATAAATGTTAATCCTAATTTAATCTCACAAAATTAACTTTTTAAACTAAAATTACTAAATTAATTTTATATATACTCAATGTAAAGTATATATTAATAGATGATTTGATAACACGTAAAATAAAAAGACCCAACAAATAACAAATTTAGCTATAATAAACTCTAACTCTAACTCTAATATTATATATATATATATATATATATATATATATATATATATATATATATATATATATATATATATGGGTTTGCTAACGTGGGTACGTCTGTTTTTAGTTGATATATTTTAAAGAAAGAGGGCTGAGAGGAATGAGGGAGGTGAGTAAGGGTTGGGGGTTTCTTTTTGTTAGTTTTGAGAATGAAAATTATTAAAATACCTTTAACCTTAAAACTTAGAATCCATAATCTACACATTGCTAAAATGTATCAACTAAAAACAGGCGTACGCACGCACGTAAGCAAACTCCATATATATATATATATATATATATATATATATATATATATATATATATATATATATATATATATATATATATATATATATATATAGAATGAAATGATGTGTTTTAGAAGGTTAAGGATGATAAAAGGGTAAGAAGCCTAAACCCTAAACAGAAGTCACCTGAACAAAACAATCATGGAAGAAAATGACGAGTAAGGCTGGAGCTTGCCAATGAGCTTGCTTGAACACATTTCTGAGATGCTTTATGACAATGCTTTCAAGCTTGGGACAGCTTTCGGAATAGGAGGAATATGATAATCCATTCACTACTGCCGGATTGCCTTCTGCCTCACACCAAATCAAGTAAGAACTAAATAGAATGGAAGAAATCAAGAACATGGAATTTAAACAACTGCAACAACTGGACTTAGCCATTATATTCTTTCTTTTCCTTTAGAGATTAAATCATCTGAATTATTTATAGAAGTAGGAACACACATCACTTAATAATTATAAAAACACCAATAAATAAAATCATAATAAAACAATAATCAAGCGTTTATATCGGTTAAATATACATATATATAGACCTTTGGAATATTTCAACTCATAATCATCCCATCAGATAATTTGAGGAAATATAATGGAATTGTATTCTTTAATTATAATATCAAAATATCTTTTTCAACAGTAATATCTAATTGTAGTAAGTACATTTACAAAGGAAATAGTTAAGTTGATAAGAAAAATATTTTTATAATAATTATTATTTGATAAATTTATTATAATAATAAATTTTATATTAATAATGGTTATTTATTTGATGAATCTGTTAGAATAAAATAAAAGTTTTGTGGTCATTCATCTAATTGAATGTTTATATATAATGTTTAATTTCTCATGAAAAAATAATTATGGATATCCTATTGTTTTTTAATGATTATTAAGAATAAAGTATCTTTAAAATCTGTTTTAGTTTTTTATATCAGACAGTTTATTCGAATATTGATGTTGATACGCTTCTATGTTATTTTTTTATTGGAAGTATATAGTTTTGACAGTGATTGCAATGCCTATCATTCCCTTTTCTTGAAGAAAAAAAAAAGTCTTCAATAGGGTTCCTAAAGATCACGGGAAGCCAAAGTCAGTCTGCATAACACAAATGGCCAAATTTTCTTCTAAGCAAATTGGAAGTATTGGGAAGAAAATAAAACTATTCTTTACTTAAGAGCAAAAGAAATAATGAAAAGGAAATTCGAAGTCTTTTTAGTTTTCTTTTTATAAAAAAAAACAATTTCATTAATGAACTAACATAGAGAAAATTCATTTCTTTTATCGTATAAATTGAGAATAATTTTACACGTGTAGAAAGAAATCACTCTCAGAGATAAAATATATTCTTAAAAGAAGTTAGTCTGTGGGTATATATAAAAATAATCCAAGTAACGTGACAAACAAAATATCGTAATTCAACTTCTGACTACATAATATTTTTATCCATTATGTCATTTTAATATTAATTATATAGTTATTATAGATATTATTATGTTATATTTTGTGTGTATATTAAACTTTTATTATACAATATAATAAAAAATATTGTTTAACATGTATTGCTAAATATTTTTTTGTGTAGTTAACTATAAATAATATCTAAAATTTCATACAGATATATTATTATAATTACAAAATTAAATATAATTTAGTTAAATTTATAAATTAAAGTTCTTTACATGTCACTACAAGAATGTTAATTAGTTATTAATTATTCTGTCATACCTTCCATAGAAATTCCTTATATAGAGACGGATTAGCAAAATATCTATGAAAGAATCATCTCTAATAGAATTCAAGAATGAAGAAAAAATCTTATTGTTAAAAAAAGTACAAAAAAGTTAAAAAAACACTACAATGATTTTGTTAACGTCTTTTATATAAATATCATGCAAATGATCAAATTAAATCAATTTAACATAAAATAGAACTTAATTAAAGCAAACAAACAAACTAAATAAAAACAACAAATACACGGACTATATTATTATGTAAGCCTAAGTCCATATTTTTATCACATATGTTGTGTTTAATGTGATAATCATCTTCAGAATCATATATAAAATAAATTAGCTTTATTTTAGTTTGCAATTTTTTAATCTTTTAAATTTGAAAAATTACTACTTTTAACCTCTAGACTATAATATTAGAGGGTTAGAAAGGAGAACCAAGAGGAGGTAGGTGAGAATATTGATTTTTTGCATATAAGAAACTAGATTAGAAGTTGTGGAAAGGAATATGTTACATGCTTGGAAGAAAATGGTGTTTGGTTGAACATCGTTGTAGAAATAGTGGCTATATGGAAAGGTTGCAAACACTATGGTAATTGTAAATCTATACTACTCATGTTATATTCAAAGAAAAAACAATCTGGGAGGAATTGTACTATCAAGAAGAGGTTGTATCAATGGAAAATGGTGTTGGTAAAGGATATCAATGTTGTTAGTAAAAAGGGGAGGAAATACAGGGAAAGGAAAGGGCTAGTGGAACTGATAAATTTACCTTTGATAGGCAGAAAGGAAAAGAGTATGTAGGATCTATAGGTTCCTAACATCATTTTAGTGCTTATACCATAAACATTTCAATTCATATTTTAAACATTATATATGATTATTTTTGCCTACAGATACCCATGAATAATTTAACAGTACACAGGTTCCAATAGGAACTAGCTCTAAGGTCTAATTAATTGATATAAAATCCTTTAACATTCTTATAAAAGTGCCGACATCCACTAAAAAGGGGACAACTATTGAAAGAACAAAAAAAAGGGAGAGCAAATATCTCAATGCTCATAGCTTTATGTCAGAATCATAACATGTTCCAAACTTCAACTAGGAATGGATATCTTCATATGCCTTCAAAAAAAGTAGCAAGACTCACTCTCCATGCAATCTATTCAGTTAAACATCCACTGAAATCTGAACCGAAAAACTACCCATCCTAATGTCTCTCCCTCTTAACTTTCAGAACAGCTACAAAGTGTCCAGCCTAATTTGCCTCCTCCGTGACAGCATTGGTTTCTTCCATGCTGCTCTCACCTGTGGTTACAGCATTCGCAACTACATCTTGATTGGGGCTATTTATTTCCATTGAAGCACCCATTTCTGACACGTTCTCCCCATTCTCAGTATAACCATCAGTAGGGCTACTACCTTCCACTTTTTCAACAACATTCTCAGCAGCTGGTGAAGCATTTGCTAATTTAGCATCACTGTCATGTATTGTATGCATGTTATCAGAATCCACATTCATGTCATGGCTGGGGCTAGAAGTCGACTGGTCTTGCATAATCCCAACTTGCTGGTCAGAAGTTCCATCATGTGATGACTCGACTGTTTTTGCTTGAGCATTTCCATCCTCTGCTGAGTGAGGTACAATACTCCCTGTATCCTGCACATCAGTTTCATCGACTTTGGTCTCATTAGTCTCAGCATGAGCATTGTTTGCTTCAATTTCTTTTTGCTGCTCTGCCTTTAATCTGCATTGGTTTATGATATTTTGCATCTTCTCCAGCTCTTCAATTAGACTCCCGTACCTGTTTTGCAAAGTTTTTTCAAGTTCCTTTTGCTTCTGTACTTCACTCCACAAATTGTTTATCCTGTGGGATGCTGCTAACTGCTCCTGATTTTGCAAAGCTTTAAAGCATTCTAACTCGGTTGCAGCTATATCCATATGCTTGAAAGTGGCCTCAATTTGCGGCCAGATACTTTTCTTTGCTCTCATCTGAAAATGCAATAGCCAAATTAAAATATATACAAGATTGAATGTGCAAACACTCAGGTAACGTGTATCTAGAATTACATATAAAAAAAACATTTATTTTGTCCAATAGCAAAAACCAAAGCACAGAATCCTGCTTTCTTCGTGTTCTCTCTCAATTCCCACCATTGTGAAACGTAGGAGTATTCCACTAACGAGTTGATTTCCCACTATCGTTATGAAACACTTTTCAGTTTGGCTTATTTATGGCCAAAACACAAATGAGAAATTCAAAAAACTAACTTTCCAGAGGTAATAAAACCAATAAGATTCTAAAAAATTAGTGATACAATTAATACAAGCTTTGAAAGCAAAACACGAGACTTCATGTTTAATGTAGCAGCTCAGCAAGAAACAGAAATGTAGCATCACATACCTCGTAGCCTTGTGTGATAACAGTCACCTTCTTCTCAAGCCGTACCATCTTCTCCTTATCATCATCCAATTTCTTTCTCACATTCTCAAATTCATTTTGCAAAGCAGCTAGTTTTTCCATGTTCCCAGCAACACTGGAGAGACCATATGCATTACGGGTAGGAAAGTACATAAGATCATTGAGGCAGGTTCGATGTGCTTCAATAAATTCTTCAAGGGGCTCATTTTCATGTCCCATTGCGGCACAAAGATATTGGACTTCTTCCTTTATCAACTTATCAGCCTACCATAAATAAACAGAAAGACAAATAAATACTTTTTCCAATGATATCATAATCATAATTATATAGGAGCAGGAAAATTTACAGCTCATTAGACATAGCCAATGCTTTATCAAAATAAAACACAATATGCATTACATGATAAATTTTATTGCAGTGCCAATTGTGGTAAAATGCAAGGGCAGAACTTGGACAATTACATATGACTCAATGAATCTGATCTGACAATATCTGAAAACATGAACAAAAATTCAGATAAAAATGCACTAAATCCAACTTAAGTAAAGGAAGGATTGTAACAAAAATCTGAACATTTAAGATCCAATTCACAAGCTCTTTTCTTATACAATGACATTACAGAATAAAAAAAGAATACATTACAACAATCGTGTGGAATTGTTTGTTTCAAAATATTCACTGGGGTTTCATAGTATTATGTTTTCAATTACTATACCTTCCTCTAAATAATTATCAACTCAGTGATAACTATCACAATAAGAAGAATTAAGACATATGAATTGATCAAAATGGAAAATTAAAAAAGTGATGGAACATTGACAGATCTAAATTATTTCTATTTCATTAGTCAGTGGAATATTTTGGGAGGTTTATGATGGAAGGGGAAACATAATTAAAAAATTGAGTAATAAAAATATAAAGTCATTATAGTCACTGAATCTTAATAAAAAAGGAGGTAATTTTCAACACAGAAGTCAAATCTTGTGCGTAATAAAGAGTGTAAGTTGAGCAAGTTACTTCCCATCAACAGAAGAAAATGAGATGTCATCAAAAAGGGAAAGGAAAAAGAAACAAGTCAGGACATACATCTTTCATTTCATCTTCCTCAAAATCTTCTATCACAGGGACCGCAGACAAATCTGCAGATCGCTTGACTCCTTTCTTTTTCTCCTTATTCACTTTATCATCAAGCGGATACTTAGCATTGTCATGCTCCAGTAAAGTTAGAAGCTCCTTTCTAATCATCTCATCAGCCTGCTCAATAGAGGTTGGTGGAACAAAGGAACTCTTGTCCCCATCAGATCTAATTAAGGAATTTCTTATAAGCTCCAATGAAGCAGCAGGGGGCCTAGGAAGTTCCCGTTGAAGGACCTTTGATCGTTTTCTAAGTAATGCCTGCTGTCTTGCCTCTTCTTCTGCTTTTTCTCTAGCTATCCTGTCAGACATATCCTCTTCAATCTTCTCCTCAGGCTCTTCGGCATCTTCTGTGACTGGTTCCATCACTATTTGGTACTCATTCTTGGGCTGAGGAAGGCTTCCTAAACCAGAACGCAGACTTCTTCTCATATCAGCCTGTCTCTGCAGCTCACGTTTAGTGCTTTCATGCATATTCATGTCCTCATTAATACGTAGTTCATCCCTCAAAGGAGTCCCCTTTGGTGTCATGCTAAAAGAAAAGCCATCTCTTGTTGGTGTCATACCAATTCTTGGAGTGAGACCTGCACCTCCAGGAGTTGCAGATGGGGTCAGCATTGGATTTGGAGTCTGAATGTCTTTTTTCTTAGGAGTGACACCAGAAAAATCTGAAGGATGCAACTCCGGATTCTCTCCTCCCAACAATGGTGTTTGAGACTCCCTCAACCTGGCAAGATTTTCAGCTTCCATCATAATAGCATCTCCTTTACCAGATGGTGTTCTCTGAGGGGTTCGCAAAGGAGTCACTCCTTGACCGGGTGTCTGTGCATAATTAGCCAGAAGAGCACGTGTAGCACCACTACCTTCAGTAAGTTCCTGACTCCCTGCAAGGTCACTAGCATAACCCAACTTAGCAATTTCATCCAATTCTTGATCAGATATCTGGGGTGGTGGAAGCATCAATTTTAACCTCTTTCTTACTGTCTCTGGATCATTCAATTTGTTGGCATGCAATATGGCAGATGGGGCATCTTGCCTTTGTGCAATTTTATTTTTTGCAATGTCCTGCTTTCTTAATTGTGCCTCAATATCAACCCTCCTTTTCCCCTCAAGTTCTTCAATCGTAGTAGGGAACTTGGGCTGTTCCACTGGTCTATCTTCATCTGCAACATCGAAAAATCCTGGAGGAGGCCTTTTCTCAAATGGAATTTCTGCATTGTAGTCTATTCCTTTCCTTTTTCTCTTTCGCTGCCTGATATCAATTCCAGCCGCCTTCAATTCCCTCTTCTTTTGTAGGGAAGCAAGCCTCCTTGCTTCCTCAAGCTGTTTCTCCCTAGCTTTCCTTTTTGCTTTCTTTCCCTTTGTGTTGGCTAATCGGGCTCGTGCTTCAGAAAGCATCTCCTTTTCATCCTCATCCATATCAACAGGATCAGGCCGTGCAGGTTTTGACTCAGGGTTTGGATCAATCTCCCCAGGACGCAATTTTCGAGGATCATCACCAGGCTCATAGTTCTCATCTTTTACACAGGCTGCATCAAGGAGCTTCTCATACCGCTCAAGACACTGAGAAGGTGTACGACCTACAATTGGAGCAATTGTTCTCCACTGAGTGGGCATGAGCTTAGCAAGATGAAGTAACTTCTCATCCTCTTCTCTAGTCCACTCAGTCTACACACAAAGCATCAAATTGAAAAAATCACTCCTTATTAGCGAAAAGCCAGATAGTAAAATCTAAAATGTGGAAGACAAAAGCTGTAGATGGAAAAAATCAATTAAAAATAGCTTGTAACTAACATAATGGAAAATTAGTAGGATGTAGGTTTCACATCATATAAGAAAGCTTAAAAGTGTAAGAGTAATACCACTGAGCAAAATATTACAACCACTACCCATTTTTTACAGAGTAACAAAAAAGGATAAACTTGAATTAAACTTCTCCTAAACTTTGGATATAATATACAAAAAGAAGTAGGAAATTGAGATGAGAGGTACCTTCTTTATGGAGGGATCAAGCCACTCGTACCAGCGAGCTTTGCATTGCTTGGCAGATTTGCGAACAAGGAGCGAAGAGATTCGAGCCCACTGATTCTTACCATATTTCATAACAGCCGCTTTCAGGATTTCATCTTCGGTGTTTTTCCAAACACCGCCCTTTATCATAATCCTCATCTTTGCTTCAACTACAGACAATATAATCTGAGTATAATATGTCCTCGACAGGTTATGCAATCTAGAATCTGTAACATTCATAAAGGCAACACATAATCCTTTTAGTGTACAAACTGTATTTTCTATTTACAATCACACACTACAATTTTTTTCATTACTTTTCCATTTTCTATTCAGCCCTCTCTCTCTTCCAATATATGCTATCATGATGGATGATAGCCATGCACACCGAACAAAGTTTTTATTCATCATGTGTCGGAGAACAAAAACACTTAGAGACATTAATGGTAGCTAGTAGCAGAACTTATTAAAAGCATATATTATAGCTCATACACGGATCAAATTCTTCCAACGGACAAAAGGAAAAAATTTCGTTCAATTATTGGTGCTTTGCTTTTATCCTAATCTATGTTTGACTATGTCTTGAAGCTTCCCTTTATTATATACCCCGCTGCATAACTTCAAATATAAAAAATGTAAAAATTAAGTCACAATATAAATTGGTAAGTTAGAGGCGAAAGAACTGATATTTCTAAACCCATATACATAGCTGGACCCATATACTCCCTTTTGTTGTGGACTGTTGCAGTGGGAAGAACCTTAGTAACCATCAACTAGGGCATAAGCTAGTAACAGGACCTAAAAGTTGAAAATATAAGAATCACAATCTAAAATTAAGATCAATTCAGCAAAAACACCTAAAATGAATGAACAAACAAAGAATTATAGGATAAAAACAAAAATCTGAATCAGATTCACAAAGGATTGGTGCAAAGAGTCTTGATTACTATTCAGAAGGACATTATGTGGAATTAAGCCCACTTTGGGGTCTTTTAGTTCATTTTCAGAACTTAAAGTTAGTAATCCTCACTTAATTCAACAAACCAAGGCAAATCCAACTCAAATTTATGCTTTTAACCAGCATCAAATGCTTTTAACCAGCATCAAATACTAATATCTATTATGAGTACAAGTAAAAGTAATTTCCTATTCTACAAACACCATTATTATCCTGTATAATTCAAACCAACAAGACAGAAACCATGAATCAATCCTAAAACCTAATTCATCACAGACAAAAATCATAAAAGAAACTGAAATGGACAAAATCAACGTAAGAAACCCAAACTAAAGATACAAGAAACAAAAGTAATCATCAAATTTTAACAATAAATTCCAGAATCAAAGAATATAAGTGCTAGAAAAATAAACTCATGCAAGAATTCGAATAACAGAATTGTAAAATTGGACAATAACACTAAAAGGAAACTCAGAATTCATTAAAATGTGATAGCAAAGAAATCTCACGATCTGTCACCCTGCGAGCACCTCAGCGAAATCCAACAACCAAGAATAATGTTTCTACACTACCAAAAGCTAAAACAACTACTAGGAACTGAGAAAGACGAATCGAAAGGAAATTGAATCGGACGAACCCTAGCTATGCTAACTCCAAAAGTCAGAAACTGAAACTAACTCTACTCCCAACAATACCGAACTCTGTACATCTCTCTCTACATTCCATTCCACCGTTCAGAAAATTATTACAAGCCCTTTTATAGGGTCAGAACCAAAGAAAAACGGAAAGGGGTAAAAGGAATGGAAAACCTTCGACGCTTTTGCTCTTCACGATTCAACGCTTTTTCTCTCCCGTTTGCGAACCACGCCTATTAGCCCTCCAATCATCTTCTTTCTTTTTGCCGATTCATCACCCTACACGTGCCTCTTGTTCGTCTTTAAGCTTCTGGGTCCAGAATCGCACGAGCCATGGAACTTTCTCTACCTCTTTCGTTCTCGTGAAACCCTAGCACATGGGTTTTCGAATTTGCAAATGAACACTTGAGCATGACCCCCAAAGGAATCAGACTAGCCAAAACGACAGTGTCCCAATAAATCTCAAAGCCCAAGCGACAGTGTTTCATGCTGCTTCTCAATGGTTGACCAGCTACTCCTTTGACCAAGAACATTACTGAAAAAAGAAGAAAATGAAAAAGGAGTAAATAACAAAAAGATGAAAATAAAATTTAGATGTTTTTTTAACAATTTTTTCTCAACTATCACTTTTTTACATTAAATATTCGAACTAATAAAATAGTGACACATAATCTATTATAAAAAATGTTAAAAAAAATCGTTAACATATCATATTCGAAAATAAAACCTATATAAGTGAAATGAAATTTTTATTTTTATTTTCTTAATTTTTTTAAAGGTAAAAAAATAATTCTTTAAAAACCAAATTTATTTAGCTAAAAAGAAGAAATTAACCCTAATTTTATTAAAAATCTATTTCCACCTTAATTTGTTACGTAATATTCATTGCATTGACATTGTAATTTTCAAATCATGCATAGAATTAGGATTCTTTGGCTCATTTCTATATTCCAGACATTTAGCATTTAGGTTCGGTTGCTTTTATATCTAGATTTAATTTTGGAGTTTGTTGCATAGTTAATTAGCTATTGTAGGTTTTGTTATTGGATTGTAGAAGTAAGAAAATGCTGATTAGTTTAGGTCATTTTAACGGTATTAGTGTTTAGGTCCCATTCTAATTCTCTTTGGATTGTTCTCAATATTACATTAGTGAAAAAAATTGAGTTTGTTGACTTTTGTGTGATCAAACGACTTAGAACAAATAGTGGAAGATTGTTTGTTTGAAAATTGGGATCTCTTTTTTCAACCTTGAAGGTATTATATATTTTTTCAATCATATCAATTTTAATTACTTCCAAATTGCTTGATATTATAGTGTTATTTTCAAGAATTTTCCTAAAACGATGAGATATTGTTGTTATTTTATATATACTCCACAATCATTCTTGATTTCAAACTTGTACTCATGACACATGAGAGCCCTTGGTCTTAAATCTCAGACTTATATACATTCATAATATGATTATATAAATTTCAATTTTGATTTTGTAGATTGTATAAAAGTAGTATCTTAGTAATAATAATATTTAGACAAAATATTTGAAACAATCCAATTAGTGAAAAGCCAATAAACAGTTCTAAGATGGCTTATTTAATGTTTCCTTTAAGAGATTTGAAATAATCTCGAAAGATGAATTTGAGAAAGGCTTCATTATTCCCATTCCTTCATTTTAAAGATATTAGGAAGGAAAAACATGTCACTTGAACTTTTACATTTTTTACTGCAAACTGTTTTTTTTCTTAATATTTTTAACAAAAGTATTTTCTTAATTAAAAAATTAATTTAATTATGTGATGTTGTCTTCTTCAGTTTTACTATTCACGTATTTTTTTTAATAAATTAAAATACCTGTTACACAGTCTAAATCATTGAAAAGCTAAATATATCTTTCTTTTTTCTCTATTGACATATAATAAAATATTTATTGTTTTATTAAATTCAAGGGCCAGTTATACAATGTAAATTATTGAAGAGTAATATTTATTTATTTTCTTTTTCTAATAATAAAAGCTATATTAATTATTATGATAAAAAACCAAGGTGAGAAATTAATAAAAAAGTGTAATATGCCAAACATCAATTAACAAAGTAATATAGTAATAAAGATAGAATATAAACAAATACGAACTTAAACTAAAATTTTATATTTTATTGAATACATAAATTGAAAAAATTTAAATAAGTGTGTTTGGTCAACCACACTCTTAACCCTTCTATTTTCATTTGATGGAAATAATAATAATAATAATAATAATAATAATAATAAATAAAAAGTTATTACTGAATTAACACTATTAAAAACATAATAATAGTAATAATAATAATAATTATTATTATTATTATTATTATTATTATTTTAATAGATTTAATTCTATAATTAACACCAGCAATATTTTTTTTTATTATTATTATATTAATAATAATGATAATAATAATACTAAAACTAATAATAATAATATTAATACTAATAATAATTATATTATATTTTATATTATTTTTAATTATAAGAATAAAACTGAATTTAATAATTTTATTAAAATACCTTTTTATTCCTCATTTCTATACCATCATTAATAACATAAACTTTATTTTGAAATATTTTCACTTTAATATTTTCATTCCTTAAAAACTCTCCCCTGTATTTAAATACATCCATCCAATTTTCTTTATATTTGAAAAGTGGATTCCCTTTCATCTCCGGCTTTCTCTTCCTTTCCAATTTTTTTCAATCACGTAATCACGATTTCTCACTCCCTAGTATATTTTATTTACAAAATGATATGTTAATAACTTTTTGTTAACAATTTTTTTATAATGGTCATGTGTCAAAAATCTATTAATTTGTTTGATTTCTTATGGTGAAAAGGCATATAAGATTTCAGGGTTTTAATTTTCGTTCTTTCTTCTATTTTAATTTTCGTTTTTCTTCTTTTCTTTTTTTTCTTTTCTCTCGTTTTTTTCTCAGACCATTATCTTATCTGGTTACCCATTTCCCATTTCTTCTACCATCATTAACATTAAGACTTTGTCCTTCTTCGCTGGGACGATTTGTTTTTTATTCAACATTCACAGCTGAAACACCTCTCTCTTTTTCACTTACTTAGGTTATGGGTTGTGAAATGGAAACCTTTTGTGACTATAGTGATGGAAGCAAGGTATTTCTGCTATCCCTTTTCCTATTATTTTTTTCCCTTTCTCGTTTTTTCTTTCCCCTCATGTTTCCTCTTTTATTATTTCATTTTTGCATTGTTATGACGTGATCAATTTATTTTTTATGTAATTTGTATATGTGATATTGTTTCAAAGCAAAGTTAGTTAGTACTTTGAATCGAATATTGACTCCGGAGCAAAGGAACTTTATTCAAAAGACACCATTTGGTTGAATTTTAGAGTTGCATGACAATGTTAAGATTGATAGGAGTCTCTTGAATGAGTTATGTGTTAGATAATAGGTTGACTCGAGGGGTGAGTTTTATTTCGGAGAGAAAATTATAGAATTTAAATGGATGTACAAGTGCATGAAAGAAGGACGACATGTACGTTACAAGAGTCGTGTACTAAAAACTTCCTATGTTAGATATGGTCCCAAACAACAGTGATATATGGTCACTAGTACAAAAATTGCATACAACGTCGAATATTTTGGGCTTTTAATGGTGAATTTGTGAACGACGTCATATCAGGAGACATTAAATTTATGTCGAATTTTTATTCGACGTTAAATTAACGTCGAATTTAAAAAAATCGATGTTAAATTAACGTCGAATTTTGTTAATATACAACATTAACATCGAATTTTGTTAATATACGACATTAACGTCGAATTTTGTCAATATTCGACATTAATAAAAAAATAATTTTTTTTAATTAATTGTGATCCTTTTTTACAACTCTACGAAACCTGAAAAGTAGAAAAACAATAAATTTAAGTTTTTGGTATTTTATAAAGCATGAACTATGAACATTTTTGGTATTTTATAAAGTATGGACTATGAACATATAGTGTAGTATCAACAACAAACAATAATAACCAACAACAAACAAGTTCAATCAAACAACAACAACAAACAAGTTCAACTAAACAACAACAACAATAAACAAGTTCAACAAAAAAACACAACAAACAAGTTCAACAAATAAATTCTTCAAAACAAAAATGAAAACGAAAACTAACCTTCAAAAGGTGGGTTCGTCGGAATAAAGTTTCGTCACAGTGAGAGAGAAAGTAGAATGCGCCTATGAAGGACAAGAGCACGAAAATAATCGGTTAAAACAAACAAAAATCATACATAAAATAATTAATTAACATGCATTTGTATCAAATGAAAGAAAGATTACATATGATGTTCGTCAAACTTTGTTCGACAAAAGTTTGAGTAGAGAAGAGGGTATCGCGCGCTAAGATAAAGTGAATGAACTTTCAATCTCCCGCTCAAATTTTTATTGAATTCACTAACCTTTTGACGTCGAATTTAAAAGTCATTCGACGTTTTATATCATTTTACGTCAAATTACAATTCTAAACAACGTTTAATAATTGCATTTATTTACAAAAATGTCATCGCTCATTTTTAACGTTGGTTATTCAGTGGTCGAACGTTGAACACGTGACGTTATACACTGTTTTTGTACTAGTGTGTATTAAATGTTTTTTTTAAATGAGGTTGACAATACTAAATGAAGATCATTGTAAAGTTAACTCAATGAAAATTGATTGCAATAATTATTGACAATGTTAATACAAATCCATATATTTCTAATCAACATGTTATTGAGTAAAAAGTTAATGTGTAATGTGAAAAAAATTGAAAAATCACTCAAAACAAAGTCCAAGCAATCCTAGGGAGCCTAGATATATTGGCTGGGGAGCCATGTTTAACTTTCTGTATAACTCTCCAAAATGTCTCAAGTAATCAATTACAGGGTCTTGGTAATCGATTACCAGAGACATTTTAGGGAGTTGTATAAAAAGTTGAACATGACTCCTTAGCCAGATAATTGGGCTCCATAGGGTGCCTAGACTTTGTTTTTAAGTGATTTTTTTGAATTTTTTCCTTGGATGAGTGAGTTGCCTCATCATTAGTGGTGTTTAGTGCATTAAAAGACACCTTATTTCATTCAATTGTAGAGGCCAAAGCCCAAAAGGTGGTTCAATTCAATTAGCTCAATATTATGTTATAAATCATTCATTCCTAGTTGAAGAATTTAACATAATGGATACCAAATCGAAAAACGTAATTCATTCATTAGTAAAAAAACATTACAATATTAAAAAATCATTACAATAATAAAAAAGTACTTCATTTATTAATAAAAAAACATTACACAATAAGAAAGACAATACTATCAAATCTAAGACGATCCTTGTTGGTCGAAGCGACTATGTATATAATCCATTTGTTCCTCTAGGTCTCTTACTCAAGCTTTAATTTGTTCCTCTAGTGTCCTACTTGAACATTGATATTGTCAATAATACACAAAACTAAAATTACTCTATTTGCACTTACATTGTTATCAGATGGCTCCATTTATTTATATTGACAATAACAACACTCGAGTAAAGAACAAAATCACAACTTTCACCAATGCCAACAAAATCTCCTACAATAATATATACAAAAAATTCATCACCAACAACCTTTACAAACCAACATAAAATAGAGTAAAACAACATGTACAAAATCATCTAATAAGTTCTTAGAAAACCCATTCATCTAACAGAAAATATAACCCATCACCTCAACACTATAGAAGACCCTTTTTTTTCACCCAAAAACATCATTGGTCGAGAACACGAGAGAAGCAAAATGCAACAAGGTAGATGATGGTGAAAAACCAATAGGAAATTGCAAGAGGAAGAAAGGAGGGAAATGACGAGAGAGAGATGAGTAGACGACAACCTTCGACGCATGACGAAATGCAGTGATGATGGAGAAGCAAGAGTGGACGTGACAGTGGCATGTAAGAAAGAAAGATAAAAGAGAGAGAGAGAGAGACAAACAAGAGAGAGAAACGACTGAGAGAGAAGAGCAAGAAAGAGAGAGCTTTTAAATCACGAGAGGAAGAAGAAGACCTGCTTTTTTGAAATGCCTTTTGAAAAATTGGGAAACAATTTTTCCTTTCCGAACCAAATCAAATTTTACTTTTTGAAAATTTATTATAAATGTCCCAATCGCATATCAACATCTGTCATTATCGAAAGAAAAATGTTTTTTAACAATTTTTTTTACAACTTTTTTACAACGTCTATATAGTGATTCGCGATTGGTTTGTTTCTAAAAATAAATTCAAAGGACCCTGATATGTTAACAACCTTTTTTGACAACTTTTATGTGTCACGTTTCTATTGGTCAGTACATTTGAAACGGACCAATCACAAGTTACCACATAGACTGTTATAAAAAAGTTGTTAAAAATACATTTTTCAAATTCAAATAGGTTAACAAAATCGTTATATAGATCTTGTTATCAAAAAAATTAAAATCTAGATATTTTTAACAACTTTTTATAATATCTTTTTTATAATAGATTATGTTGTCACTGTTTTTTTAAGTTCTATTTGAAAGGGACCAAATTATTATAAAATATTGTTACATGTTACAGTGATAAAGAATGACGTACCAGTGTAACATTTTTCTTTTTCTTATTCTTCTACTTGTGCACTGTTATGTTATGTGACTAATTTGCATTGAAACAGCAAAGGAAAGAAGAAGATAGAAAAAAATAAAAGCATCATCAACATTTTATTACACAATCCAACGTAACCTTGGAAAACTCAACACGACAAGAACAAGTTCTCTCAGATGGCCTCCACCAGCTCCACCATTTCCTCCGCCACAGCCTCCAGCGAAACCTTCTTATTGGCGACGAAGCACCTGTCGCGAATCTCTCCTTTCCCTTGACGGCTGGTGATGACGTCGATCTGGCTCACCTTCACAAACGCGTCCGCGAAACTATCGAAGAACTCCTTCTGGTTGGAGGCGAACAGGTTCACGATCTCCTTCGTCTGGGGGTGGCTCGCGAGGTCCTGGTCCGAGGTGAACACACCCTGCCGGTTCAGCAGGTTGATGAAGTACATGTTGTCGAACTTGGTCGGGGTGCGCGCGTCCAGGTTCACAATGTTCGAGGACTGGGAAGTGGGACACGTTGCCACCAACTTGTTCTTGAAGTCCGGGTCGATGGGTGGGTCAGATTCGATGGTTCTGTTGACCAGAGAGGAGCAGTGAGCCCTGCCGTACGTGTGGGCTCCAGAGAGGGCAACAACGTCGGTGGCGTCGAAGTTTCGCTGGCCGAAGACTCCCAGCAGCTGTTCGGTTCGGAAGAATGGCGGCGGGAGGTTGTTGGGTCCGTCTAGGTCGAACGTGAGGCTGTCTTTCCTTCCCAGAGGCACATCAAAATCTGGGCCTCCCATCTGTATCAAATCGAAAGCAACCAAAATGAACCAAACAGAAGGACTTGTTCATTGCGAAAGAGGTACAAAACAGAAAAAGAAAGAAAACATGGTGCAAAACTACTAATATAGACATTAATATCGAAAGAAATCGAATAAATAAAACTAAATGAAAAAAAGTTTAAGAAACAGTGAATGAAAATTACTTGGCGAACAGCTTCACGTGCTGCAACGACAAGGATGTCTGAACAAGAAACAACTGGCAGACACTGCTTGTAAATGACACGTCGAAGCTCTTCAATGGCGAGAAGAGCCTCTTGCCTTATACCAATGTTAGCAGGGTGACTCTTTTCATCGTTTCCATCAGGTGCATTCAACAATATGGACGCGTCACAACCCTGGTTCAGTCCAAATTCAAGCATCAATTGAATAGTTTCTTTATCAAATATTTGATGAAACTTTATAAAAATCTAAAGTCTTACATTGGCAAAGCAGTCATGGAAGAAGAGTCGAAGTATGCCAGGAGCTAATCCACTGTCCTTCTTGAATGCTTTCTCCAAATTGTTACTTACAATCCATTCAAGAGTCGGACATGCTAAAGGAAAATAGTAATTCCACGATAGTCCTGGGACAAGGGGGGGTCTTTTTTCCAATGTCCTAGAGAAGACAAGGCTTTCAGAAGCAAATAAAAGGAAACAAACAAACACCAATGTGTGAAACAAAGAACAAACCCTAGCCATGTTTTTCTTTGATTTTTTATAACTATGAGTGAGTTGAGTTCAGATAAGCAGAAGTTCAAGTTATTTATAGACTCATCAAGTATATGCTTACTTAGACATGTTTCCCACCCACCAGTAGTTTACGTAATATTTAAAACGTGTTTTTTTTTTAGTGTTTAAATTTGGGTAACTTTTCAAAAGAAGACAGCGGTGAGAATAACAATTAAACATAAAAATAAAATTAAAAACTCGTTTCACAAGTACATTGCATGTGCAAGGAAAAACTAAAAAAACATTATGAGAAACCAAACAGAAGGCGCACGGAAAGTTACAGACATTTATGAAGACACAGTTTTAGTCATGCCTAATTATAGTTGTCATGTCCATACACTTCAGGAAATTTTTTTTTAATAATTCTGCTAATAAAGTTCTTGCTTCAGCCAAAAAAAAATGCTAGCCATGTGATACAACGATGAAGAATAGTTATTGACTAATATGAAATACTTAAAGTAACAACTTCTTCCTTTTAGATGTTAATGATTATACATCAATTATGTTTAAAAATGTTTCTTTTATATTTATTAAAAAAAAATCAAGCACGTAAATCAATCAATATATAAAAAAAGTTGTTTAATCAATGATTTTGAATTATAATATATATGTCTACCAAAACTATTTGGAAAATGTTTAATTGATATGGCTTTTTTACATGACTGTGTCGTTAACATGCATCGATTGTCTTATTAACTAATTCAGCGAGATTTAAGATAAATCACGAACACATGTAATAATAATAATAATAATTATAATATTAATAACAATAAATCATTTTAAAAAATTGTTTTATCTTTTTATTTGTACTCATATCGGTTAAAATCCCAAATACTAAATCAATTAATAATGCATAATTTTCAAATCAACGTATTGCTTTAAAGATTTACTTTTTTTTTTCAATCATTTTTCTTTTATATTTATTCTTAACTACACAAACAAAAATGTGGATTAAAAAAAATGTTGTAAAAAATACCTACTTCATTCGGTTTTATTCAAAGTCCTCTGACTATGTTAGCCATCAATTTTGAGTATCACTAATATAAAAATAATTAAGAGGGTGACCTGAAAGTCTTTTTAAAAAGTTTAAGAATCATATTTTAATAATATATATAATATTTGATGATGAAGTCATGTGTGGTTGTTCTCTTCTTGGACACTGCTGAACTTTCTATCAGATTTATTGATAAAAATAATGAGAGGGCATTTGGGCAATACATATCACTGATATTTGCGATTATTTGCATAAGGTGTTAGTGAGATACTCTGTGTGTGTCAGTAACTAAGATAAGATATTAGTTATACTCTTTTAACAGATAAAAGGAATAGAATACAATACAACTTTATATTTCACTTTTTTCATGTAATTTAGTCTTCTATTATTTAAAATCAACAATTTTAATCCAATAATTCAAGTTAGTTATGATTTTCACATTTCAGGTATTAATATACAAACTAACATGCGACATACTCAAATTCATATTATCTTCTTTGATTCAATATCATCACTAAAGTAAAAGAAAAAAAAACACAACATAAATATATGCAAGATAATACAAAGCTGAAGTGTACATAATTAAAGAAAAGTTAGGTCTATTATTTGGTTGGCAAAGGTTTGAAAAGAAAAGAAGATCTTGCTCATCAATGTAGCATGTGCGCAGAAATCTACCATTTAGTTTTGTGCTATGTTAGTGCTTATAAAAATGTTGTTATAACCTACAGAAAAGTTAACTATACTTTTAATTTCTATACATGTTGAAAAATTATTTTTCCACTCCATGATGGTGACAGGTTAAGATTATTGTACGCATATTAAAAATAAATAATATTTTTTTCAATTCTACTAAAATAAAACAGTTTTTCTATAAATACATTACTTTTCCTCATATTTTCTAACATTTTTTTAACATTCAGAAAGCAATTTGCACCACGTTTAACAGCATATGTTATTTGATACCTTCCGTCTCTTCTAGAATGTGTAATAGCATGTTTGAATGTCTCTGTTTAAACTTTAAAGAGATGAAGTTGACTTTAAAGTCATTCTTTTTAAACGTTAGACTCAATCAATCTAATGTGAAACAAACTTTTATGTTCAAATTTGTTGAATAGGGACTGATAATATTAAACAACGTTATTATGATAAAAATATAAGACAAAATAGATATAAAACCCTATATAAACTACACTGACTAAAATAAATACGATAGTATATAAGTTTGTATAAAAGAAGAATTTACTCAACGAAGAGTTTATAAAATATATTTTATCCAAAATATAATTATATTTAATTAAAATAAACGTCTAAAAAATTTAACAAAAACTAATAAGTAAATCCTAAATCTGTATAGAATTATCACCAAAACTTGTTACCATCTTCATCTTCTCCTTCACATGGTTGAGAATTACTTTCCCACCATCCCAATCCTTACACCTCCTTAGATTTTTTTTCTTATTTAAAAAATATCTTATGTTAAAATTTTTTAACTTTTATTTACCTTTTTAAAACCCTAATTCTGCAGTTCCACCTCCTCACTTTTTTCTTTCTTTAATTACACTCAAATTCCACCCCTCACTTTTTCTCTTCTTCTCTTCTTCGTACACACAGAGCCCCCACCCCTCCCTTTTTCTCTTTATTTTTTCTTCTCTTGCACATTTTTGTGGTTAAAACTTCTTTTTTTTTTCTTCTTGTATATGTGCTGATGTATGTGGTGTGTTGTATAAGAGGAAGAAGAGAAACACGAAGGATTGAACATATTTCGCGAAGGCTTGAACGGATGTGGAAAATCCATTCAGCCTTCAACGAATCTTGAGATCCGTCCGCAGATGTCGAGATCCGTTGAAGGCTGAACATATTTCTCACATCCGTTCAAGCCTCCTCGTTTCAACTTTTTCTTTAGTTTATTAATTTTTTTTTAGATTTTAATTTCTGAACATTGTAAATGTTTATTTGTGTAGATTTTACATAATTTAATAATTTTTGTAATATTTTTTATGTATAAAAAAATTGTTAAAAATAAAACAAATCGTGGAAAGAGAAAAGTGAGGGAGTGGAGGCTGCAAAATTAGGGTTTTAAAAAAGTGAGGGGGTTGGATCTTGATTTACATAAACTCTAAAAAACTTTTTACTGTAGGGCAAAATGGGAATTGGGAGGTGTAGGGAGCAACCTATGCTGGTGGAGGGAGTAATCATCTACATGGTTTGGCTTTGACTCAATGGATTGGGGCCAGAAAAATCTACAGGACCAAAAAGTCTCCTATAAAAAAAGTTCACAAAACCAAAATATCTACAAAAGTCCTATAAGCTAGGCCATCTATAAGCATTTTAAAAAAAAAGATATTCATTTTTAAATAAAAAATATAATTAACTCCTAATTTATTATAAATTTAAGTGTTTTTAATTTGTAAATACATTGTAATTCTATGTAAAAGATTTTACTTTTTCTTTAAGTTACGAGAATGACTTATACAGGTTAAAAAAATTGAGTTATTTATTCGTGAGTTGAAAAGAAAGATTGTGGACAATTTTAAAGTTGGTAAAAAAAATCACAACCATGACTTTATGGTAGGAGTTAGAAAAAAAAAGTATCTGAACTTTGATCCAAGAGGTAAATTTAAATATACTAATAAATTGAAATAAATTGAATAAGTAAAAAGGAGTAAGACAGAAAATTATGGTCGTATAATTAACATTATATAGATATTTAATTTAAATTGAAATATATTTTAATATTTATAAATGTATTTAAAATTTAATTTTTAATATAATATTGTTACGATAAAATTTAATAATAAGTAATATAAAATTATAATCTGTTATAATAATAATTACAAAAATTATTCATATTATTTATTTACTTAAAAGTTAACTATATTTATGTCATTTATCCAAAATAAAAATAGTTTTTATGATAAAATAATTTAATTTAATATAAATTCGTAATTTGAAAAACCTGACTTAATTAACTTGTCATCTGAATAATCTAAATTTGATTAATCTGATAAAATAAATAATTGAATATAAATTCTTTCTACACCTGTATATTTTCGTCCGGCACCCTCTTGAATATTTAATTTCCCATGCTTGAAAATGATTTCGGATTGTGCAAAAAGCTTTTGAATAGAGTCCAGATAGCATGATTCAAAAAGCTTATGGAATGCATGATTATACAATTCGAAAACTTTAAGTAACTTCCAGAAATTGAATAAGGTTAAAAATATAGTTTATAAATTGTGTCATCCGTAAATCGTTTCTTACTTTATGCAATTCAAAATATTTTTTTATGAAAAATAAATAATTTTGAAAATATATAATCTGAAAATCATTTATTACTTTAAAATTATATAATCCAAAAAAGACAGAACAAAAATTTTCATAATTATAGGAATATAGGTATAAGAGGTGAAAAAGAATTTTCCTAAATGATATTATTTTTAAAAGTTAATTAAAGTTTTATAGTGGGTTAAACACACCTTAATTCTGACCCTAATCCACTTAAGAGAGAATTTTAGAGGTTGAGACTTTTTTTTACCTACTTGAAGGACTTCCTAAAATACAACTTTTTTAATAGTGGGTTAGGACTAATCCATATCATGGGTTAAATTGACAACTCTATGTATATTAAAATAATAATAATAAACAACTAAAACAATCATAAAAAAATTAAATTAATTAGAATTAGATAAATTTACAATTTTATAATAATTATATTTATTATGGTTTAGTCCAATCATATCAAACATAATAATTAAATTTCAAGTACAACAAATTTATAATGAATCTAAGTACAATTACACAATGGATAAACAATAATAAACAAATATTTTCTAATGGAATTATATTAATTATGATCTATCAAATATTAGCACTAAAATAATTCAATCTAAGATTTGGATCATCATTGTCAAATTTTTAAAATTAAGGATTACAATGAGTTGAATGTCATTTGTACTTGACTAAAAAATCCTTAAACCTTATCAATTACTATCTTAATACAATTGATTAACTAGACATAAATAAGATCTTTTATATCGAGTATTAAGTACTGGTACATTGTAGTTAGTGGAGTTCACATATCTAATACCAAATATTTTGTAAAAGTTAAGTTGTTTATTAAATACTAATTAAGGCTTGCATCCCAAAGGAGTAAGTTCAATGTCATATAACAGATGTTGATGGTCGAATACCGAATAATGTGTTTCCTCAATCAAAGTCTAAACACGCTCTTCGCTAGAGCCAAGTGCCAACTACCAGTACTTATCCCTGCTTGTTGAAGATGTTAGCAAATCGCATAACTTTGCCAAAAATGGTTGCAAGTAAGATTGAGGCCCACCAAGATAGGGCCCATGATTGGTAAAGTATTCTTGTAAATATTTTTTTATTCAAGCTTTGAGTTCACTTTTCTTATTATTCATACTTTTGACTAGAATCTCATACTAGAGTATTGACTTGAGTGTCAGAGAATATTCTGCAGGCACTCCGCCCGGACATCCTTCAGAAGACGAGTTTTGAGAAGACAAAGAAGGTTTAGAGGACAAGTATCAGGTATATACGCTTGTGGAGTAGAAGAGTCTTTCAGGGTACATTCAACTCTATAAATACACCAGTCATATTTGTAGACCGACTAGGTTCATGGTTAGAAATTTTTCTTGCATCACTTAATATATTATTCTAATTGACTTAAACTATTGTTGAAGGAAGACATATTTGTTCATTTACTTTGTAGTTATCAATGCAAAACAAGAAAAAGTGACTTAATCAATTATAATTCAACATTGTTAATCCAATAAAATTTATCCTTTCAAATCCATATACAGGTCAATCATCCTTATTTAATAATATATTATTTACACATATACACAACATATATACACTAAAAAGATCATATCAATTTCATGTAAAAGTCACTTGATAGAGACATAATATTGCTTAAGTGACACAATATTACTAGAACACACACTATAAAAAAAATCATACTATCGATGAAATTTTACTAACAAAAAAACAATTGTTAGTAGAACATCTACCGATAAATTTTATTAACTAAAAAATTTGTTAGTAAAACAAAATTTATTGAAAATTTTACTATCAAATTTTAGAATTTTAATTACAATAAAAATATCTATTGTTAATTGAACCATTGGTAAAATCTCTCGGTAATTTAAAAAATTAGCGTCAAAGTTCTCGCTTTAGGCTTCATCATATTGTGGTAAAATTTATCAATAAATTTGTTACTAACGGATTTTTTTAAAATTCATTGGTAAGTTTGTTGATAAATTTTTTAAAAATCTGTTTGTAATTGACTTTTCTAAAATCTGTTGGTAAATATGATGATATTGTATTTTTTAAAATTCATTGGTACTTCGATAAATTTGTCAATAAAATGGTGCCAAAATGTTTTGGGAAATAAGTAAAAAGAAAAGAAGAAGAAAAAGAGAAGAAGAAAATAATAAAAAAACAGAAGAATGTGGAGAAGGAGAAAGAGGAGATGGGGAAGAATTATTAAAACTTGCATTCTAATACTCATCCTCTTTCTCATACTTGTCCATGTTTTAAATTATTTAAATACCTTTAATTTATTAAGAAAACTAGAATATTTATATCAAATTTTCTTTGGTTCTTAGTTTCATAACTTATTTATAAGATACACATTTGATAATTTTGACTCTTTTATATAATTATTTTATAATTATCCAATTGTTATTCGATACTCTTATTTTATCTTTACACAATTATAATTTTTTCTTGATAGGTTGACATTGAAGAAAAGAAAATATGTATCATTTTAACATTGAATACTTGATAATATCATGTACCTTTTTTGTATTATTTTTTTTGCATAAGAAAAAAACATTTAAGAAATATTTGGAACGTTAATGGATAGGTACAAGCACAAGTACATATGTATTCACTTGTGAGGATGAGGACGAGGTTGATGATGAGGATGAGATAAAAATTTCATATTTGTTCCATTTAGGATGAGGGTGAATTTTGACATCAAGGATGGGTCTAAAAATGTGAAAATCTTATCTCATTCTGTTGTAATCCTATCTTAGTTTATTTATAACAACTCAAACAATTTTTGTTTTAGCTAGGAGTGATTTATTGGTAAATAATACTCGATTTTTAACCAAAAGTGAATACTTATTAAATAATATTTGTTGGGATAGCCAAGAGTGGATATTTTACAAAAAAAATACTTGTATGGGTTAGCCACTACTGTAAAAAAATGCTTTTAACGTATGTTATTTTTTACATTCAACGTTTAATTCAGATCCAACATCTTATTGGGAGCCGTCAATTTTGACGTCAGATCCCCTTTCCCGGACGTCAATTTTGACGTCAGACCTCTCTAAACCGACGTCCATTTAAAAAAAATTAATTTGTTTTTATAATATTACCACAGCTGAAATACAGAAAACGATTCTAGCACACCACAAAATTGTATATACTATGAGTTTCAAGCAATGGGGATTAGGAACTAAATGTCGCCGCTGAGATCCGTCAACTCGTGCACAAAACTGCATCATAAGCCAAAATTAATCAAGGCAAACGAAATTTAATCGGGGTAAATGAAATTAAATTTGTGCAAATGAAATTTAATTGATGCAAACTAAAGTTAATCGATGCAAAATAAATTATTTAGAAGAAATCAATCAAACATACCTTGTAGCAACAATGGCCAATGCGAACGAAATGAAAACGTGAAAGAAAGTGTGGTTTTCATCTAAGTTTCGGGGGTTTAAGAGGGCATTTGACGTCAGTTCCCATTTACCATTGTCGTCTAATTGCTAAGAATGTCCGTTTTGACGCCACTTTTGGGGTGTTTTCGTAGCTTCTTGACGTCCGAGGAAGGGGATTCGACATTTAATGTGTATTAGACGTCGGTCCCTTCTGTGTCCAATGTTTAGTCTGAAAAAATGACCTTTCAATTCTGATTTTGCAGCTTCTGACAGAGGATTTGACATTTGATCTGGGGGCTACGTCTATGTTGTAAAAAAATTAATATTGGCGCTTAAAATGAGGTATTCTTGAACCTTTTTTATGTCCGTGGAGGGGAAGCCCACTTATGAAAGTATTTCAGTTATGTATGCAGACCATTTGACGTCTGACCCTGGGGGAGCCGATGTCTATACCTTATTTGACGTCAGAGACCTCTCTAACAAACTTCTATAATGTCGTTTTATTTACAAAATTGTTATCGGTCATTTTTTAAGTTGGATTTTCT
The DNA here is from genome assembly GCF_029865625.1 of Vigna umbellata. Taxonomy (NCBI): domain Eukaryota; kingdom Viridiplantae; phylum Streptophyta; class Magnoliopsida; order Fabales; family Fabaceae; genus Vigna; species Vigna umbellata. Next base: position 16,211,799 of record NC_142168.1, on the reverse strand, counting down.
TTTGCTAGACATTAAACGCATGACGTTAAACGTTATTTCTGCACTAGTGAGTGAGGAGCTATGAGCCAAAATAATACTCTTTTGTATCTTACGGTGGTAATCTGTAAAGTAAAACTCAATAAGTTAATAGATGTAGTATGTTACATGAGATGAAGTAGTATAAAGATATTTTGATTAATTTCTTTCATTCCTTACCTTACTATATTACATATTATTATAGTTGACGAAATCAAGAATAAAAGGGTTTCGCGAGACAGGTTTACTCACTGCCCTTAAGGGCTTATCTAGGTGTGGTACTCAAGCCTCCCATTATATAACAAGAATTTTCCAATTTTTTTAGGAGCTAAAAAATTATCAAGGAACTCATAAAAGAGTAAATAAATAAACCCAAGATAATAAAGAAAGAAAGAAAAGAAAAAAGAGATTAAGAGAAAACGTGAGAGAGAGATTGAAAGTGCAAAGTTGTTTTTCTGAAAGAGAAAAAAAAAAAGATCAATTTATAGAGAAGGTAAAACTTGTTTTGCATGGTCACAAGCTAGAGGGTTACAACATTTCCCTTAATACAAGAGAAACATTTGCAACAACCCATCATTTGTGAAAAACTAAAATCGAATCTTGCAGCTAAAGCCTCCGAGACGTGTGCAACAAATTTGCATAGTTTGGAGAAGATAATCATTACCAATGGAAATTGCTCGATAGTGAAGCTTTGCTTGCAAATATCTTCACCGATAATGAAGGAACAAACCACACATGTAAGGAAGAGAGTTTTGCAACTAGTGTAGAAAATCTTTTTTATACCAATTATAATTTACCAAGTATAGAAAGTGACGCGATGACAATTTTATAAATATGAGAAGCTTTTCTATACTAGTTGGATCCAAAACCAGTATAGGAAGTGGCATGATGGTAAAATTGTATGTCTCAATTGAATATGTCTGTTCTTCTTGCCATTGTAGTTCTTATTTTTAGATATAATTATTTTCAATTGGAAATCACAGTATATTGACACATATGTGGTTGGTTTCATTTCTATTGGAATGTTAGCTAAGGAGGTTTTCAATCGCTCATCTTCACTACCAACCATTTCGAGAGCAACAAACTTAGATTACACTATCGATCTTGCAATAATTGTTTGTCTAACTGATATCCATGTAATCACACCACCCCTAAGTGTGAATACACAACCACTAGTTGATTTTGTTTCATCTGAGATCCTGTTAGCATCATTGTATCCTTCTAGTACAATGAGAAATCCACTATATTCGATGACATAGTCTAATGAACCTCTTAAGAATCTCATAAATCATTAAGTGTACCTACTCATTCTACCTACTGCACAAGCAATATCAGGTTTAGAAAAACTAATTAAATATAGTAAGTTATCAATTATCTGGCATATTGAGGTTGAGAAATATATTCTCCTATATTTTCTTTAATTTAGAATTAGAATCATGATGGCTACTCACTGGTTTGAAGTCATAATATCTAAACTTCTTGAGAATTTTCTCAATATAGTGTACTTCGAATAATAATATACCATCTCCCTTCCTTCTGATTCTAACTCTTAAAATCACATTGGTTTCACCCTTGTCTTTCATTTCAAATTCAGACCCTAGAAACAATTTAATTCTAGAGATTATATCAATGCATGTACCAAAGATTAACATGTCATCCACATAGAAACAGATAACGACACATTTACCATTTTCAAACTTAGATTACACACATTTATCAACATCATTAGGTGAAAAACCATCACAAATTAACACATAATAAATTTTTCATGTCATTATTTGTGTTTATTTCAACCAATACAAAGATTTTAAAAGTTTGTAGACCTTATTCTCTTGACTTAGTAAAACACATCCTTGAAGTTGAGTCATATAATTTTTTTCTCCTATAATTCACCATTTAAAAAAGTGGTTTTATCATTCATTTGGTATATCACTAACTTATGGATAGCTACTAAAGCCAACAATACTCAAATAAAGGAAATCCTAGTCACAAGGACAAAAGTAATAAAATAATCCATGTTAAGTTGTTTAGTAAAGCCCTTTGCTACTAATCTTACCTTATATTTCTCTATTGAACCATCAAGATTTTCTTAAAGATCCACTTGAAACCAATGAATTTTGATCCTTTATAGGCAAATCTACTAAGGTCTAAGTATTATTTTTCTTAATTGATCAATTTCAGTCCTAATGATCTTATCTTAATGTGTTGCATCAAAAACATTGGTTGCTTCTTAAAAACTTGTTGGATCATTTTAAACTAGATAAGTATAAAAATCATCTCCCAAGGAAGTTTTCTTCTTCTCTCTTTTACTTCTTCTCAAATTTTTACACATAGGATCACTATTAATATTTACAAGTTGTTCAGGTGTCTTACTAACCTTTAAAGGAAACATATGTCCTAAGAACTCAAAATTTTTTGTCTCCATTATGCTCAATTACACCACTTTTAAGAATAATAAACCTATAGGAAACACTATGTTATGCATTTCCTAAGAACATAGAATATGAAGTTTTAGAACCTATTTTCCTTTTCTTAGGATTGGGTAAAATTTCCTTAATTAGGCATTTCCACACTCTTAGATATTTAAGATTAGGTTGATAATATTTCCAAAACTCATAGGGAGTTTTACAAGTTTTCTTATGAGTTATCCTATTCTACAAAAAACTTGTAGTAAGAAGGCTTATCAACAAAGATTATCAGGTGCATTAAAATTAATAAGCATTGCATTCATAATTTTTTTAAGTGTTATGTTTTCTCCTTCAGCTACTCCATTATACTTGTGTGTGAATATGGTGACGTTACTTCATGAATAATGCATTCTTTAATGCAATAGTCATTGAATAATACATATTCGTCACCTTTATCTAAATTCAATTGATTTTCTACTTCCACTTTGTAAGTTAAAAACACATAAAAGGTTTTATCCTTGTGTTCAATTAAGTACAGTTTGGTGTATCTAGAATAATCATCTATAAACACTAGAAAATAATTTGATCGAATCTCATCCAAAGAGCCACAACATGAGCTAGGGCTAGGAGAATGGAAGAGAAAGAAGAATTTCAAATAACTCTTCTTTTGTGGAAGATAGTGTATTAGTTTTTCTTCCCTTTTCTTAAGCTTTGTAAATGTGTAAATAAGTCTTTTCTTTAGGTCTTGTATTTAGGCCAAACTTACATTTCATTTGGGCTTTTATTTTAGCCATTTTGTTGATCAGTCTCTGATTTAATCGATTATGTAAATTCTATAATTGACTACAACAGACAACATCCTGAAAAAAGAATAATTTTATGATTTATTTAATAATGTGATTTACATAATCGATTAAAACATATAGCTTTCTGCATAATCTACAGTTTTGACTTTTTTAACTTGATTCTTAAATGACTATGCAAACTAAGGTGTTCTTGATCTTGCTTGGGCCTTAACTAACCCCTAGAACATTTCTTAGAGGCTAAGAAACCTTCAAAGGTGCATGCATCTTCTTTCTTGAATAAGGTTCTTGAAGCTTTTAGATTCATTGACCTTTCTTTACTTGGGTTAACTCCTCCATTTTATAAATAGGAGTACCCAAGCTTTGTAAATTCAACTTGAAAATTATATAGAGAATTTTTTTCAATATTGTAGCTTTCCCTTTCGATGTTCATTAGGATAGTTTTCTTCTTGACTCTCCTAACCTTTTTTTATGGTTGGCCCAAGCTCCTCCAAGATACACATTCAAACTACTCATCAAACTCCATTTCCTTCATCTTTATATGCTTTTGCATCTAGTACATCATATCCATGGAGTCTCCTTTAACTTGCATGAATAAGGTTTCCATCATAATTTCTACCACCTCTAGATATGATTTGTTTTAAACCAGCTAGATCAATATGAATTAGTCCTAGAAGTTCAGTTTCACGTTTTACAAAATGACAATTTTTCTTTATTATTTTAGATTCCACACATATATCACATTTACTACTTTGTTTATCATGCAAACTAATTAATCCTAGTCGTTGCAATTTCATAACATATTAGAAATTTACATGTCTTAATTTAGCATGCGACAATTATATGAATAAACAATATAAGTAGAAGAACAATATTCGTTAACAATTTCATAAATGTTGAGTACATATACACCTTCATCACAATATCCATTCCCCAAAAACACGTTATTCTTTGTCAGAACAATTTTGCCAGATTCAAATGGCACTTTAACCCCAACTTTTCCCAATAGTACTACAACGATTAGATTAACTCCGATTAATGGCACATGTAATCACTCAAGTTCATAGTCTTCTCATGGGAGATTTAGAATAACTTTTCATTTTCCAAAGACAAGAGCTGTCTTAGAATAATTGAGATACACATGTTCTTCTCGATCTCCCGCAATAATGTAGGAGGTAAAAATACTTTTGTTTAAACATATGTGTCTAGTAGCATCAGAGTCTACCACTCATTTTGCTCACATTGATCACAAGATTTTTTTGTGAAATGACCGCAACAATGGTATCTTTCCCTTTAGCTATATTTGCGGTAAGATAATCATCGTTTCTTACTTTATCTCTGCACTAAGGTGCATGAGGACCTCTATATTTACACTAAAGTGCATGAAGACCTGATTTTTCACATACAAAACATGTTTTTTCTTCTTTAAGGTGGAGTTAGATCTATTGGGACAGAAATAGATCTTGAAGTTCATGAGTTGTTATAGACAAAATAAAAAATAAAAAGGTGAAAACATGAGTGATAGAGGTATATTTTAGAAATATGAAAAAGACAGCAAAATTTACACTTTCTTACCCTTTATTTTTTATTAGCAAATATATATTTTTATTCAAAAAATTTAAACCCCAAACATTATATACTTCATAACTTTTGTGTATTTTATAGTTTGTTAATTCAATTGTTAAAATATCCAAAAATAAAATTTGGTTTTTAAATACGTAAAAAAATTATATTGCTCTTTAATATTAATTATATTTTTTAATAAAAAAATAGAATTTGATTTATTGTTAAATTGATCCATAAAAATATATTTTAATGGAAAAATAGCTAAGATAACTTAACAGTAAAACGTAATTATATAACTTTTTACCCCTATAAGTAAAAGTGACATAGACTAAATTAGTTATTTAACCATTTTGTTGGAACATGAAATACCATATTATAAAAGATATTCGAGGTGGTGAATATTCCGAAGTTTTTTAGAAAGGAAACTAAAAGTTATTTAAGTAAATTAAGTTAGAAAAGGGGATATAAGTGAATGTAATAGCAAACTGATATAGGAAGTCTAGGAATAGAGATTATTCGAAGAACTTCAAGAATTTAGGGATTCAATTGAATCCGAACCAGAGAATTTGAAAAGAAGAAGTTGTTTCTGTGGCAAGAATCGTGCCTCTCCTCTCCCTCTGAGAAGAGTATTTATTTGAAAACCAAAAGGGATAACAAATTCTACTACCTTCTAACAGAATTGCAACAGAAGTAATTAAAGTATTTTGCCACGTGGAACCACATGCCTTTTATTTAAATCCCTATATCAATTCCCCTGCCTTCAAAAAAATCCTTGACCTCAAGGATTAAAATTCGGATATTTCTTCTTCAAATCAAAGAAGTATTCCCAAGTGGCATCTTCTAACAATTGGTGCTTCCACTTCACTAAGACTTTGGTTACAGCTTTGTTGCCCCGCTTCACAGTTGTTCGATCCAGAATTTCCTCAGGTTCTTTACCCCCCATAACACCGTCAAATTCTGCAGGAAGGGAGTTGGAACTAGGTGCGTGACCCACCTTTCTTCTAAGCTGCGAAATGTGAAAAACATCATGAATTTTTGACCCCTGCGGAAGCCTGAGCTTATAAGCCACTGCTCCAATCTGATCCACTATTTGAAATGGGCCAAAATATTTAGGTGCTAATTTGGCGTTAGATCTAAATGCCACAGAAATTTGGCGGTATGGATGGAGCTTCACATACACAAAATCACCAATATCATAGGATCGGTCACTCCTCTTCTTATCAGCCAATTGCTTCATTCTATCTTGCGCCCTTTTCATGTGAAATTTGACTAGTTTTAAGGCCTCCTCTCTTTTCTGCAAACTTCTGTCAATGATTTCCACCTTTGACTCCCCTGGTAAATAAGGAAGGTAAAGTGGAGGGGGTTGTCCAAACATCACCTCATAAGGACTGCACTTTATGGCCGTATGATGAGTGGTATTGTACCACCATTCGGCTAAAGGAAGCCATTTAGCCCACTCATGGGAAGTATCACAACACATACAACGTAAGAACGTCTCCAAACATCGATTCACAACTTCAGATTGGCCATCGGTTTGGGGATGATAAGAGGATGAAAGGTGCAATTGAACTCCCTGTAGTGACATCAAATCCTTCCAAAATTGACTAACAAAGATGGGGTCTCGGTCACTGGTGATAGAATCTGGAAAACCATGCAATTTGAACACGTTGTCCAAGAAGGATTGAGCAACTTCAGTAGCACTATAAGGATGTTTTAAGGACATGAAGTGAGCAGCTTTACTTAATCTGTCCACCACCACATATATAACTTGTTTACCGTTGGATGGTGGTAAACCTTCAATAAAATCCATGGTGATATGCTGCCATATCCTCTCTGGTATTGGTAAGGGTTGCAGCAAACCTGGAGAAGCAGATGTGTCATATTTGCATTTTTGACAGATCTCACATGTTAGTACAAACCGACTAACATCTTTGGTCATACCCCGCCAATATACTACTGATTTCAACCGTTTTAATGTAGCATCCCTACCAGAGTGGCCACTAGTAGAACCTGCAAGTACCCAATGCAATAACTCATTTCTCAAGGCACCATCTTTCCCTACAACCAATCTGCCTTTCCTTCTAAGTTCATTTTGAGTCCAAGTATAATGTTTATGTGAGGAAGTATCTTTTTGTAATTCCTGGAGCAGTTTTTGAATGCTCACATCATTATGCCAAGAAGCTATAATTCTAGTCAACATGTTGCTTTCAGGGATGAGATTTGTGATAGCTTGGCAGTCCACAATTTCTTGTCTAGATAAAGCATCGGCTGCTACATTTTCCCTGCCTTGTTTGAATTCAATTGTAAAATCAAATTCCATTAACTTCACCAGCCATTTCTGTTGGAATGCTGTAGTCAATCTTTGACTCAATATATACTGCAAGCTTCTATGGTCTGTGCGGATAACAAAGTGTCTATTCAACAAATAATGCCTCCATTTTTGGACTGCGAAAACCACTGCTAGCAATTCTTTTTCATAGGTGGAAAGTGATTGTTGTTGGATATTGAGAATCCGGCTAATAAAAGCAATTGGGTGGTGATCTTGCATCAGGACAGCACCAATTCCCGAACCTGAAGCATCCACCTCAACCACAAACACCTTAGAAAAATTAGGTAATGCTAATACTGGAGATTGGGTCAAACAATCCTTGAGAGATTGAAATGCAGCCTTGGCCTCCTCAGACCAATAGAAACTATCTTTCTTCAACATATTAGTCAATGGTCGTGCAATACTACCATACCCCCGAACAAAGCGTCGATAGTATCCGGCAAGTCCCAAAAATCCTCTCAACTGTTTCAAGGACGTTGGAATAGGCCAATTCTGGACAGCCAAGATTTTTGCAGGGTCGGTGGATACACCCTCCTTTGTGATAAAATGGCCTAAATACTCAACTCGTTCTACACCAAAGTAGCATTTGGATTTCTTAGCATACAAAGAATTTTGGCGCATAGTCAATAATACGCTATGCAAATGCGAAAGGTGATGTGGAAGATCCTTGCTGTATATTAATATATCATCAAAGAACACCAAAAGAAAGTGTCGCAAATAATCCTTGAAAACATCATTCATGAGACCTTGGAAGGTGGCTGGAGCATTAGTTAAGCCAAATGGCATAACTAAATACTCAAAGTGACCTCCGTGGGTCTTAAATGCAGTTTTATGAATATCACCATCCTCCATTCGTACTTGATTATATCCGGACCGTAAATCAATTTTAGAAAACACCATAGAACCATGTAACTCATCTAACAGATCATCCACTAAAGGAATAGGAAATCTATCCTTAATGGTTTGTTTATTAAGGTCTCGGTAATCTACACAAAGTCTCCAAGAGCCATCTTTTTTTCCAACCAAAACAACAGGGCTAGCAAAAGGGCTGCTACTTTGCTGTATGATACCAGATTTAAGAGAGTCTTGCACCAATTTATCAATAATATCCTTCTGCTGTTTAGCATACCTATAGGGCCGCTTGTTGATAGGATTGGCGCCTGTAACCAAGGGAATTTTGTGATCATGACCAGGTCGTGTAGGAGGCAGAGTGGTAGGTTCTTGAAAAATATCATCAAATTGCAACAATAATGCCTCTATAGAGTTAGGAATGGGCTGGCAGTCCGCATGTGTAGTCAAGGAGTGGAAGAGAACATCGTTATCCTGGTCACACAATTGCAATAGGGATAAATGAACACCACCAGTAATTGTTTTCTGCAACTGTCTTTTTCTAGCAGTTTTCAGCCCACTGTCAGTAGTACCTCTCAAAACCATCCTCTTGCCCTGGACAAAAAATTGCATAGTCAACTTATCAAAATTCCAAGTAATGTCTCCAAGGGTAACCAACCATTCAATTCCTAATACCACATCACAGCATCCTAAAGGAATTAGAAGCATATCTGAGGTAAATTCCCTATTGTGCATTGTCCAAGGAAAATGTTTAGCAATAGCAGTGATGTTTACTCGAGCCCCATCAGCCACTGCTACACTTAAAGGGGAAATAGCAGTCAGCGGATAGCCCAATTGTTTAGCTACTGACTCATCCAAGAAATTATGGGTACTGCCGCTGTCAATGAGTATATGCAGGGGTTTCTTCTTAAAGTAACCAGTCACCCTCATAGTGTTGAAGGTTGCGATACCAGTCAAGGCATTAACTGATATGTGAGGGTCCAAGGAAGGATTATCATCTTCGTGTGTATCATCAAGCTGATCGACAAGTTCCTCCTCATTGTCACTTACCTCTAGAACATGAATCTCCAATTTCTTATGTGTCAAAGCATGGGCAGGGCTGTAAGGTTCCTCACAAAAATAGCAAAGGCCCTTTGATCTCCTCTCAGTCATAAAAGCAGGAGTGAGTTTCTTATTAGAGTGTCGTTGGTTTGTCTGTGAGTCAGGTGGTTTGTTCAGAGGTTTCGGTGTAGGCAAAATGGCCTTTGTATTCGTATATGCACTCGGGGATTTAAGAGAAAATTTGGGCGGCATGCTTGAAGCAGAAGCGGACTCATACAATTTAGCCAAATGGAATGCCTTTCTTAAATCCTGGGGTTGAAACATTTTGACAGTCAGTTGAATATCCTTCTTCAAACCGCCTAAGAAACAACTCAACAAATGGTTGTCACTGAGATCCAATCGAGAAGTTATAACATCAAAATGATCATGATATTCAACCACAGAACCAGTTTGCCTTAATTTCATAAGGTCTGACATCGGGTCATCATCGATCTCACCAAAACGATCTATCAATATACGAGTAAAGTCGGTCCAAGTTGGAAGGTGACCGCCTGGAAGAGTCTTAATAAAAGAAGTATGCCACTGCAGTGCCTTTCCTTCAAAATGGATTACCGCTAATTTCACACGAAAATCTTCCGGAGTGCCGTCAATCGCAAAGAACGTTTCACACTGATAAATCCACTGTTGGATTGCATCACCGCCAAAGCGTGGAAAATCGATTCGAGCCAAACGGGTGCCACAAGAATAGGTGGAGTTCGAGTTGCGGGCACCTCTAGAATTAGTATTGCGCCCTGAAGCATCATTCCCAGAGTCAGAGGTCTGGTGTAAGGTCTCCAAAATGCGCCGATCAACCGATGCTTCAATTGCTTGCCGAATTGAAGCTGTAAGCTCAATTAAACGTTCGTCGAGTTTCGAAATAATTTTGTTCTCTAATCGCTCCTCTTGTTCGCGCATTGCTGCTTGAAGACGAGTTGCCTCTGCCATAAGTGCCGATGGAAGGTCCAAGCTGATACCACTGATATAGGAAGTCTAGGAATAGAGATTATTCGAAGAACTTCAAGAATTTAGGGATTCAATTGAATCCGAACCAGAGAATTTGAAAAGAAGAAGTTGTTTCTGTGGCAAGAATCGTGCCTCTCCTCTCCCTCTGAGAAGAGTATTTATTTGAAAACCAAAAGGGATAACAAATTCTACTACCTTCTAACAGAATTGCAACAGAAGTAATTAAAGTATTTTGCCACGTGGAACCACGTGCCTTTTATTTAAATCCCTATATCACAAACAGGGAGAGTTTAAATAGAAATAGCACATTTGCATTATGGATAGCAGAGCGTTTCTCCCTACACCACCATGGACTATTTCCTACACCTCCTCATTTAACAGACGTTGATATCCATTTTAAATAAAAGATTCATTAGGCCAATTCTAAAACGAATTATGTGTTCAACAGGATTATGACGGATGTTCGACAGGATTATGTGTTCATTTGTTAGTTAATTACTTACCAAGCGTGACCGTTCGAAAAGTGGTACATCCCTGCATGAAATTCCAGTTGCTGGTGATAATGGTTTGGCCTATACCATGTCCGACGAGCATGATGTTGGTCATCTTCTTCTTCATGTCAATATTCTTCTTGTAAAGTCCCCTTTTCACGTAAATAATATACCTTCTTTCACTGTGACTGGGAGCTGCATTAACAGCTTCGACAATGGAGCGATAGTGACCACTCCCATCCAAAGCAACAACTGCATCCGCACGAACACCATGTGGCTCGGCTTTGAGCAGCTCTTGATCACCCTCACTCATCCATTTAGGAAATCTGAGGTTCCATCAGATTCTTCAATAGTAGTGTTTCTTGGAGGCTTAAATGGTAAGGTATGCAACTGAGTGTACAAGGACAAAACATTGTTGATGAGTTATGTGACTTGTGTCAAGCTTCCACTGATGTAGCTCTCGAGGCGTCTGTTTGTGCCTTCAAAGCCTTCAAGGCACATGTCTTGGTTGCTCAGTGCAACACTAAGCCATGCTTCAAGGTTTTCTTTGGATTGCATGTTGGAATCTCCTAAGCGAATCCTCCTCATCTCTCCCAAGGACCATGCGAGCTCAGAAATTAAGAAATCTAAGAGCTCCTTGTAGTCTTCTATGGCTTGTTGCTCGCGGTAGCTGACGGAGAATGTGGTGATCTTTGTCATGTTGTCAATGGCCACTATTGCTTCGTTGAGTGTGGCCTTCAGTGCTGCACTCATCACTGAAGTGGGGCTTGGAGGGCCTATTTTGGTGAGCTCGTTATGGATGTTTGTGAGGCAAGAGTTTTGGTTTTCAATGTCCATGCATGCTTGTGCAATCAATGCTTGCATGTCTTGGGTTTGGATTTATGAGGGAATGCCTTCATATGAGAGAGCCTCAAAGGAGGGTAAAAGCACGAGAATGAAAAGGAAACTAAGCATGGTCATCATCTTTTGGAGGTTATAATGTGACATAACTAACTAGAAAGACATAGCAACCATGCTTTTCTAGTTTTTCCAAGAACCTTTTATTTATACGCAGAAAATGTAGCTCTCAGAATCCGTTTTAAAACATAAAATGGATGTCGAATATCCGTTAAAGAGTATATTATGTGTTGGATATCCGTTTTAAAACCAATCCTGTCAACCACATCGACGAATGTCGGATATCCGTTGAAGGTGAAACAAATATCCCACATTCGTTTTGGCCTTCGTGGACTCTGTTCACGCGACAAACAATATAGACAACACAGTATATAGAGCATGAGCAACAAGAACACAACACAGAAAAGAAAGCTAGAAAAGAAAACCAACTTGGATGGATGGAGACGAAAACAAGTTGCAACGAAGCCAATATATGCTCTCCTCCATGCTACTCCATACCACGAATCAACAACAGCAATGAAACGCAGAAGGTGGAGAAGAGAAGAATCAACGAAAAAGAAATAAATGGAAGGAAGGAGAAAGGAACTCAAACGAAAATGGGAAAGAAGAAAGAATCTCTTATATGAGATGTGGGGATGGGGGTGTAGTTGTGCTCAGTCAATTAATATGAATGAGTAAAATTATGATTTGGGAAATAAATTAAAAATTCCTGATAAAAGTAAAAAAGTTTTAATCTTTAACCTAAGGATAATTTTGAAAATAAAATTTTTTTGGGAAGGTGTAGGAAGAGTATGTGGTGGTGGAGGGAGCAACTCTTGGATACGAACCTTGCATTTCCCTGTTGGCAGCCCAATTCCATCAAAAAAATGATAGTTTTTTCTTGCACCTTCATAATTTTCATCTGGCACTCGTATATTATTTTTTGTTTGTTTTAGATTATAAAATCTGAAAATTAAAATGACTTTTCAATTAGATAATGTAAAAGATTTTGTTTCTTAAAAAAACTTTCAAATTACATCATTAGTAAACCAAAATTGACTTTGGAATTGTGTTATACGAAAGTTATTTAAAAACAATAGATTTCAAAATTTAAAAGTCATTTTTAACTTCTGTATTATGCAATTTGAAAAGAACAAAATGGGATAATAGTTACGGAGGTGTAAGAAGAAACTATCCAAAATCATGGACTTTAGGGTTGGCCCACTTTCAATTGTATCTACTTTGGGGGGCAATTACATTTTGAGCGTTGATCTGTTCACCACCACAAATTTCTTCTTATACCACCTCATTCCACAATTGTCCTTGAGTAAAAATATTAAAACGTTAAAAAAATAAATGAAATCCATCAACGGATATTCTTGTACGTTGAAAGTCGAACGAATTTCCACGTCCGTTTTGGTCTTAAGGGTTCTTTATTTCATTTCTTTCACAGCACACACATTTCTTTCACACCCATTTTGGCTTTAAAGATTTCCACATCCGTTTTGGAACAATCACAGTTTTTATTGGTTGTGGATAAAAATTGGGGAACGCAGAGTTGAGTTTCTTGGAGGTGAGGGTGGAAGGTGTGATTTGTTTGATGGAGAATGGGTTTGGGATGAGAACTACCCTTTGTATCGTTCAAAAGATTACAACTTTCTGGACGAAGGTTTTCAATGTTCGGAGAATGGAATACGTGATTTGTATTACACAAAGTGGAGGTGGCAGCCCAAAGGTTGCAACTTGCCAAGGTAGATTTTAATGTTTGTTTTCCAATAGTTTCAGTCTATTACTTCTCAAGTTCATTATTTTTCTCATGTCTTTCTTCAGTAATGATCGTTGGATGAAGATGGTAATGTGAAATGCTGGTTTAAGAATTTCGTTAAGGAACAAAATCATGTTGTATCTCTATCTTTTTCTCTGTTTCAAATTCCACATTATTTTCCCTTTTTAACATTTTTTTGCTGAAAGAGAAGGAGAAGAGGGGGAAGGATGGGTGTGAGGATGGGTGATGGAAATGAGAAAGAGAAGGAGAAGAGGGGAGGGGGTTAGGGGGTGGTGGGTGACGGAATTGAGGAAAGAGAAGGAGAAGAGAGGGAGGGGGTGTGCTGTGCACTGGAAAATGAGAATAAAGAAATAGGGTTTTTAATTAAAAATATAAAAAATTAAAGGTAAAAGTAAAAAAAAATTAATTTAAGGACATTTGTGGAAAATAAATAAATTGAAGAGGTACATGAAGAAGGTTGTGGTGGTGGAGGGAGCAACACCCTTACCTTTTAATGTCTTTTTTATATAAAATATGTTAAAGGAAAAAAAAAAACGGATAAGAGTGTTTTATGAACATTTCATTGAAAAAAATCAATATTTCTAAGACAAAAATTTTTTACTTGTCCTCCTACTTACTAGATAAAAAGTTATTGAATACTTTTGAAACTTTTAAGAGATTAAAATATATAATAATTTTAATTTATTCTTTTTTTTAAATCATTAAGAATAGTTTGGAGAAAAAGTAAAGTAATACTAGTTATGATCTTGGTTAATTAGCTTTTGAGTCTCTAATTAATCTTTTGATTTTCGACGAACTCAAGTACTTTCGAGTGCTTGCATTGAAGAAAACAATGTTATTTCAAGATGGGTTAAATATGTTTTTAGTCCCTAAACTATTGACCGTTTCTTGTTTTCGTCCCTCTTCCAAAGTAAGGTACAATTTAGTCCTCAATCTTTAAAAAACGTTCGTTTTAGTCAAAAAACGAACGTTTTGAGGACTAAAACGAGCACTAAAAACAAAATTTTGAGGACTAAAACGAACGTTTTTCTAAAGAATGAGGACCAAATTGTACCTTACTTTGGAAGAGGGACGAAAACCAGAAACGGCCAATAGTTTAGGGACTAAAAACATATTTAACCCTTTCAAGATAAATAATGTTTCATTATCTTAAAGAGAAAAATTCATAACTACAAATAGATTGAAGTAAGAGTAGGTATAATGTGTTTACATATTTTTAATGGAGAATTCATTCGGATATAATCTCCCTTATACCATGTGTTATTATTTTTGAGAATAATTTTAAGTCTTCTAGTTTAAAATGAAAAAAAAAATATCAACAATTTGTCAACTGAATAAGGATTTAAAAAAAAAACTAACAAGCTGTTTTTCAAATAAATTATATGTTTTATCTTAAAATTTTATTTTTTTAATATTTTTTCAGTTTTATAAATTAGTTTTTTTAATATAGCGATGTTTGTATTTTTTAAAATAAAATGTCACTTATATTATATATTTTTTATAATACTACACAAAAAGATAATTATTTTCACTAGTGCAGAATTGGCTTTTAACGTCCCACCATAGACGTCCGTTCACAAAAGTCCCAACCTAAATAATTGACTGGTGGCATATTCGTAAATAAGTGAAACTTTAGACGTCCGTTGTGAGGGGAGACGGACGTCTAAGAGGCTGAAAAGATGAACGTTCAACTCCCCTGTCAGCCCATCAAACGTCCATGCAGGAGGGGCACAGACGTCTATAATATTATAGACGTTCGTCCCCCTCCACACGGACGTTTAAGTGGCTAAGAGAATTAATTGTCTTCAAATCATCAAACGTCCGTGCAGGAGGGGCACAGACGTCTATAATATTATAGACGTCCGTCCCCTCCACACGGACGTTTAATATTATAGACGTCCGTGCCCCTCCTGCACGGACGTTTGATGATTTGAAGACAATTAATTCTTCAACCACCCTATCAGCACCCGAAATGTCCAATATCGGGGGACGGACGTTTATATAATTATAGACGTCTGTCCCCCTCCACAACGGACGTTTGGGGTACTGACAGGTATTTGAAGAATTAATTGCCTCTCAGCCACTTAAACGTTCGTGTGGAGTGGGACGGACGTCTATAATATTATAGACGTCCGTGCCCCTCCTGCACGGACGTTTGATGATTTGAAGACAATTAATTCTTCAACCACCATGTCAGCACCCGAAACGTCCAATATCGGGGGACGAACGTTTATATAATTATAGACGTCCGTCCCCCTCCACAATGGACGTTTGGGGTGCTGACAGGTATTTGAAGAATTAATTGTCTCTCAGCCACTTAAACGTCCATGTGGAGGGGGACGGACGTCTATAATATTATAGACGTCCGTGCCCCTCCTGCACAGACGTTTGATGGGCTGAAGACAATTAATTCTTCAATCACCCTGTCAGCACCCGAAACGTCCAATATCGGGGGACGGACATTTATATAATTATAGACGTCTGTCCCCCTCCACAACGGACGTTTGGGGTACTGACAGGTATTTGAAAAATTAATTGTCTCTCAGCCACTTAAACGTTCGTGTGGAGTGGGACGGACGTCTATAATATTATAGACGTCCGTGCCCCTCCTGCACGGACGTTTGATGATTTGAAGACAATTAATTCTTCAACCACCCTGTTAGCACCCGAAACGTCCAATATCGGGGGACGGACGTTTATATAATTATAGACGTCTGTCCCCCTCCACAATGGACGTTTGGGGTGCTGACAGGTATTTGAAGAATTAATTGTCTCTCAGCCACTTAAACGTCCATGTGGAGGGGGACGGACGTCTATAATATTATAGACGTCCGTGCCCCTCCTGCACGGACGTTTGATGGGCTGAAGACAATTAATTCTTCAACCACCCTATTAGCACTCGAAACGTCCAATATCGGGGGACAGACGTTTATATAATTATAGACGTCCGTCCCCCTCCACAATGGACGTCGAGAGTTTCACTTATTTAGAACCCAGCCCCCCCTTCTGATCCATTCATTTCTACAAGCAGGGGGGATCTTATGGCCTCTCTTTCTTACCGAGAGGGCAATCTTATGGCCTTCACCTCCTGCCCGGCCCGGAAATGTCCGCTTCAACCGCAGTTTCACCTCCCAAAAAGCAAAGTTGGCTTGACAAGCGCAGATGCGAGGAAGCGGGAGCAAGATAAGCGCTTTTGCTACTGAGAAAGCGAACGCGCGACGATTCGAGTTAGCGAAGCGCTGTAGTAGCGTCGGCCGATGCTGAGCCAAGGACGCTCTGCCTTATCTATAGAGGCAGTGAACCGAGTGCACAAAGGGACGTCTGGCAGTGCACAACGAACGTCAAACCCCAGCCCTACCACAAAACAATTCAGGCAGGTGGTCGTCGCGGTCCTGTGTTAGGTCGGACGTCTAGACGTCCGGCCTTGCACAACGGTCGTCTATGTAGACGTCCGGCCTGACACAACGGACGTCTATATAGACGTCCGGCCTGACACAACAGACGTCTGAGTAATGTCACCCACAAAGACGTCGGGAAAACGTCGGACGTCAAAAGGCCAAAAGAACGGACGTCTAAAGCCCTTTCTGCACTAGTGTTTACAAGAGTTTCATTCACTAATATTCCATGTTAAACCTTAAAATTTTGAAATGAGTTTTCAACTTCTCAAAATGTTTCTTAATAAATAACATTACAAATTAAAATTTATAGTTAAAATGATTTTCTAAACCACCTTTGATTTATATTTGAACCACTTGTTTATATTTTTTTTTTTCTGGTAATTATTTAATAACTAAAATAAATAAATAAATAAATACATAAATTGAAGTAATTATCCTAAACTATCCATAATAGATGCTTTCATTGATTTCACATTCTGTAACGGATATTGTGTATAACTACTCTTATTGATTTACTTCTAACCTTTGTCTTGATTAAGATTTCCTTTTGATATTGTTGATGTTTCAATGCAATCAATTTTTCAACAAGTATGTTGAATAGTTATAGTATAATGAGTGTTGAATCCATAAGGATTTGGAAGAATACACAATGGTTACAACATGTTTGATTTGAATAAAATAGTGCTTAAGTTGTGTAAAAAACTTCAAATAAAAGAGTTGATTTCAATTTGATAAAGACGTGTTAAGATTATATTTCACCATTTATTCGTCTCTTATACTAATCCAATTTTAATTCATCTAGATGCAATTATTCATAGGTAGAGAGTACTATTAAATGTGATTTTAAATTCATTCTTAACATCTAAAGCCTAAAATTATCAAAGTCCAACATGATTCCTCAATGACTGTTTGAAAGAATAATTTGCTTTAAGTTCATGACTCTATAACCAGTTAGAACCTTAGATTTGTTCCTAGCATTTAAAAGCAAGAGGATGATCTCAAACATAATCTAATTCACAAACATACTTAGATAAACTAATTCACAAACATGTATATAAAAACATACTTAGATAAATAAAACAATATAAAAACAAAAGATTTCAAAGGGTTACATCAAACCTCAACACAAAAGAGTTTAGCTCCTCATGGTGGTTGTAAACAATACATAAATTGGAGTAACCACAACTCTCTTATACTCTCTAAAGTTATACAATAAGTACTGAGAATGAGTTATACAAAGCTCTTGGACTAGCCTTAAATTCCCTTTCTAAGAGTTTCTTTAAGAAGTTCTGCCAAAAAGCTCACTTAAAATAGAGGCACAGCTATGTTTTTATAAACAGCCCAGGGTGGTGCTCAACTACACACTTATTGCTCAATAGTAAAGGTTTCCCTTTCATGTGGGTTTGCTATGCATCTTAACCTTATGCTCTCGTCTCAACTCCTAAGGTAACTTCTTTGGAAATGAGTCTTCATAGCTCAACTACAGGTCTAGTGCTTGAAGTTTCCTCTTTAAGAGGGTTTGCTCTCTATGGCTTAGTATCATTTTTACCGCTCAACTGCGTCGACTTAATTCAACCTAGTTTTGTAGTAATTATAGTAAAATCTCATGGCTTTCCTACAATTTTCTCTTTTGGTGCTCTATTATGCAAAACTAAACTAGATTGGGGTGAATTAACAAAACTATCAACAATCAAAGTTAGATAAAGGTAAAAAATCATCTTAATTTTCACTTAATTTAGGCATTTATCAAATATTCAATCAATTATTTCTCTAAACCTATTTGTCTCAATTAGGTTTTTCTCGATATCCTAATAATATATCTTTCAGATCTTTGTCCTTGATCTTCATTGTCTCATTGCATTTCATTTTACCCTAGTATACTAATATGCTTATTTTGTTTCTTTGTCTTGAATTGTTTCTTGATGCCCCCGAAAAGAATAATGTTTCATGTCTTTCATGAATAAGTATTCCTCTTGATTCTTGATTGAACTCTTCAACTTCAAGAATTTTCACATTCCTTACTTTACATGCTTTTACATTTATTGTTAGAAACGTCACTTGTCTTTTCATAATCTTTTGCATTTAATGTGTTAGCCACTCTTACTTAAGTATAATTGTCATACTATTACCTAAGAAACAATAAAAAAATTATTTCCCTTAATGGCCTCAATCCCATTCACATTTTAATTATATCACCTTTCAAATATCTTTTTATAATCTTCCTTATCCTCCCTTTTATTCTTTACGTGTCAAATCTTTGCACTCCTACTTCCTCATTCTCTAATCTCCCCTACACTCGTCTTCTTCAACAAACTCAAACCCTATTACTTCTACCTCCCACATTACTTCAATGACTTCTCCCTCTCAAAGCACATTTTTTTCCATTATCCTCAATCGGCATGGAGGAAGAATCTAAGAAAGTTTGTGAAACTCAATTATTTATCCCTTACATTGTGGGTGACATTACTTATTCCTTTGAAGGTCCTTTTAATACCTCTAATTCCATGGAAACATTTCCCACTTTCCATACTCCAACTGCACCAAACTTATCAACCAACATGACAAGATACACATGAATTTTTCTCGAAATGTGAGCAAAATCTATTGATCAAGCGTGTCTTCCCCAAAATCCAACTATCTAAAATGGTTAGATAGAGTTAACACAAATTACAGGACTCATTTGCGAGAAGATTGATATTTCTAACTTAATCAAACTGTCACCTTAACTTCAACATGCTTAACGTTGTTGTCCACCTTTGGAACACGGAACTCAATGCTCTTGAGTTGCCTTGTGGGTCTTATGTCTATAAGATTCGAGAAAATAAGTGTTTTAAAAATAAAGTAGTTTAGAGACTTTGGGTTTTTGTTTCAAAAATTAGTGTTTTTGAATGTACATTTTTGTAATTTATTTTATTTTATTTATATTTTTCCTTTGGGTAAAATAGTCTTTTATCTTTATTTAATTGGTGTAGAAATTGATTAAGGGATGATTTGATGTTTAGAAAGCCTAGAAACTCTAAATCAAAGAGAGAAAACAAAGGAAGAGAGGAGATTGACGTTTTGGGAGAAAAAGAGAGAAGGAAACGTATGAGGAAGCTTACCTTTGTTTTTTTATGGTCGTATGTTATATGTTTTTTTGATTATCTTGATTGGTAATCCTTGTTTTGATACATGTGTATGTGATTATGATTATACGTGGTTATTGTTCAGTAAGAGTTTGTGTATAAATAAGCATCGGGTTTATGTAATATTTGTGATGAATTTTCCCTATGAATATATTATGTATGTTTTGTTGGGTTATCCCAACAAAGGGTTTGATGCTAAGGGACAACAAAGTTATTATGCTTGGGGGTGTCCATGCAAATATATGTTGTAAGTGTTAGGTTATTGGGCTCTCTTCCTATTTGGATAATAGGCCAAAAAATATGGACCATTATGTGGAAGAAAACAACCTCGCATCAGCAGCTCTATTTTGGAGAATTTCATAAAATCTACACTGGTGTTTTCGTTGTGAAGTCGTTCACCATTATATCAAACTGATTTCTGGACAGTGGGTTCCTGATGAATGGTTCTTCATTCTGACCGTTCAGATCTTCAATCAGAGATATAGTTTGGGAGAAAACAACCTCGCATCAATAACTCTATTTTGGAGAATTTTCATTTTCTTGGTTCTCATTTGTAAACATTATGCTTAGTTAGTTTGCTAGATTGAAAACCCTATTAGGTGTTTTTATTGGAGACTCTTTTACACCCTATTATTAGGGGTATAACATGTCAATGATTGGATCTAGATGTTTCAAGTGATGTATATTATATGTGTTTTGAGTATGTTTACATGGGTATGTGGTGCTTAAATGCATGTATGATATGTTAACTATGTTTTCACGTGATCTAGGATTGAGGTATGTATGCTTGAATGCTTGAATAATGTCTAGGATGTGTTTTGATTCGGCAATAATTGATTATCATTAATTATAATCGATTATTTGGGCGTTGGTTTTGAGTGTGGTTTCGGGAATAATCGATTATCTAGGATGATAATCGATTATCCCTTCCTACATGATGTTTCTAGGTAAATTTCACTGAGATAATTGATTATCTTAAGTGATAATCGATTATCACAATGCATTTTAGTGAAAAATGGCGAATTTGATGAAGAATGGACCCAAGCCTAAGGAGTTATGTAACATGATGATAATCAAAGATTGAGGTTAGTGGTTATGTTTAAGGTTAATTTTACTTGTGGTTGAGAGTGGGACATGAGTGAGTGTTGGGATGTACCTGAGAATGTGATTCATAAGCTTGAGAGTGAAGGATAAGTATACTTGTTGTACCTCGTAAATCCTAGTTCTATCTTCGGATATGTGCTTACTTTTGCCTTGTGTGCATTGGAAGGAGATGATCTATAGGGAGGCTATAGGTGGGTTGTACAATTGGTGAGGTAGGGTATAGAAGTGAGATGGACTCCTTCCACTACGGTATTATGATACGGTGATGCTCATGGTGTTGTTCATGACTAGGATGATGATGGTGTATCTATGATGATGATCATGGTACTTGAGATGCTCTAGGTTATGTTATGTTGATAGTGACTTTACTATAATGGTTATAGTAAGTAGTTAGCGTGAGCGTTGATGAGTGGATAGACCAAGGGTCTATGTGTGAGATGTTAGTGATGACATCAAGGGTTAGAGATCAAAGATCAATGATCGAAGTTCAAGGATCGGGGTCGAGGATCGAGTAATTCAGTATGATTGAATTGTTTATGTTAGAGGATTAGGAATCCTATTGTTATTACTACTATGTATGGGTGTTTGATTATGGTTGATATAATCAGAAGGTATGTATTCTGTTGCATATTTGATTATGGTTGGTATAATCACAAGATACATATCTTGTTGTGAATTTGATTATGGTTGATATAATCACTATGCATGTATCTTGATGTTATGATTGTTTTATCGGTAGCTTACCCCATATGTTTGTGTGTTTATGAAATAAATTATTGGCGATTATTGTATAATGTGTTATATATGAACAAATAATGTGACAGATGTTCTAGAAGCTTGAATGACTCAAGAGAAGAAGAGAAATAATCTTGAAATTCATTTAAAGTTATTTTGTTTTACAAGTTAATACAATATAATTAAAATATTTCCTTCATTATATTTTCACGCTATGATAAATTTTGAATTTTATCAATTTTTAATAACACGTCAGATCTTAAAAATCGAAATATTACAATGTCCTTACCTTATTTGATGTTGTTACCATCACATACGTGAAACCTCTTGATCAAACATATCACATTGTTGCTTTTCTCCATTATATCGCTTTCTAAAGTTTGATTATTATAATCTTCATAAGATAGTCACGAAATCTTCTTTACATATTTAGAGATTTTATCTCGTGTATTTTAAAAAATAAAATCTTTATCCGGAATTCTGATTGAGAAGAGAAGTTTTTGATAAAAAAAACCAATTTCTTAAATATTTTTAGGATAGATACTTAGTAATATATGATGTATGCATTATATATACTTACTTGAAATTTTATATTGATAGCATATTGTTATCATTTTCATCATTTTCATCTTGTGCCTTAAAAGCTTTTTTATATAAAAAAGTATTCTTTAACAAATTAAATCTTAAACTTAATTATTAGGTCATAATTTTGTGTAGTAATTTTTTTAAAAAAACATTATATTATTTTAATAAATTTATAATACTTTTGTTTATATTTTAAGACCTTCATTTAAACTTCATTATTGAACTTCTTATATTAATTTAAACTATATATAATATTTCTTTTCCTATTTAAGTAAATTATTAAATACACTATTAAAACATATTATTTATTATCACAAAAAATATATAAACTATATAAGTTTAACATTAGAATCTTATTATATAAATATGTGTTGGAATCACGAGACCATTTGTATATAATAACTAAATGTAAATATGATAAATAATTTTTCTCTAACTTCTCTAATTTCAAAATTTTCTACTTTATTACCATTTCCACGTGTCATCAACAAACAAAATTAAACTTTCACTTCATTGATTTTTGAAAAAAAAAATGTACAAAAGTTAGATTACAAAGACTAAAATTCACAAAATTAGACTAAAAGAATTCACAAAATTAGATTAATGATGCTTTGTTGGATTTTTTTTCCCTGTGTTAAAAAAAAAAACGACGTTAACGTTTTTAAATGATCCGGTGAAGAGCTAAGATAATAAATTTTATCATAACAATATTCTCTTAAAAATTATTAAATAATATTGACTTATTTGCCTAAATAAAAGTTAGCCAGTCGACAATTGTTTTAGTATTTGAAGAAGTTTGAGTGCTTAGATGAAAAGAAATGAAAGATGGATGAATATAAGAATAGAGAAAAACTACTATTATATCACTTTTTATTGATAATTAGTGTAATGTTTTATGCATAAAGTTTAAAATTAAATTAGTGTTAATTTAAAATCATTATCACATATATTAAATATTTACCTTTTCACTATGTATAACAAGTAAAAAGATTAATTATTCAATTAAACTTTTAATAAAATAATAATTGCTATTCAGAATTTTCTTTGTATATTTAAAGCTAAATCAAGTTTCAAATACTTTGAAAAAGTTCAATTAAGTTTTTATTAATTTTTTTTATTATTGAATTTATAATTTTAAGTGGGTTCTGTGGTTTAATTTTGTATGAGAATGATATCACTTTACAATAAAAGTCATTTATGATAAAAGTTTTATTACAATTTTGGATAATGTATCACTCTTATCATATTTTCATTATTTTGTTTACTTAATTTTTGTATTGAGAAACATGAGATTTTAATATTATGATTAATGTAAAATATAAATGATTTTTTAATAAGTAAAAATTTTATTACTTTGATATAAAATATTTTGAATAATAAGTAAATGTTATCCTCACTTACATTAATGGTGGTGATGACAATAGTTTCTTGATAATTGTGGAAGTCATTAGATGATAATTAATATATATTCAAACAATACAAATCACATATTGTTTTACATTTATTATAATATTTTATATCTAATTACAAAACTTTTATCTAACACATGAAAACGAATAAGTAAGATAATGTAAGTAATACAACATCATGTCACAAATTAATGAAAAATTAGATAACTAATATTTAATATAAAAATTTAATTTTTTTTTGTACAAAATGAATTTGATAGGAACTTTATTAAGATAAAGATCATTTAGAAATACAAGATCATCTAACAAATTTTATTTTGAAATTTTACAATCGAACAATTGAAATAATGTTCATAGTCTAAATAATCTGAAGAATATGTCTGATAAAAACAACGTTGAACATGTGAGCAAAATGTCTATGTTGAGTATGAATAATATTTCATACAACTTACAAAGAGTGTCTAACGAAAATAAATTTAATATTTTAACATGTTTAAAACAAAGCTTTCATTAAACCATGCACTTTGTAAACAATATATTACTCAAAAAACATATATACGCTTAAAGCTTAATACATTAAACATGCCTAAACACTCCGCAACATTTATAACATTAATTGCATGTATAGTTTGTATTCATTTGTTTGTGGTGTTTTGTTTCTCTTTATCTGTGTAGATTGTTATAACACCAAGCTTTATTCAAAAGTTTGTACAAATATGAAAGATGGTAAGAGATAAAAAAACATTCTTAGAATGTTTCTTTAATGTTTTTTTCTCTGAGGAAGTCGAACATGCCACCTCTGTAAAAAGCATTGTTGTTCCGACGCTACCTAGCACTTGACTTTGTACCTGAAGGATACATGCTCAACTATCTCTAAGTAAGAGATATTTATCGAAGAAAGCTATATAAAGATGACTAGATGAAGAGAAGAATGAAATAATTTATCATTGACTTAAAATTATTTTCTTTTTGAACCTTCATCATCTAATGCTTTCTTTGTTTAAAAAAAGATTTTACAAGTCTTCAGATTTCATTATATTGAAACATACTTTCATTGAAAGCTTTGATTTGTACTTATTTTTCCAAAACAATTTTATTGTGTTTGTAAATTGTGAAAAGAATAAAAACACTTGTTTGTTTAGTTCAGTTAAGCTAAACAATGAGTGGAACGTAACTCAGCTTTAGTGAACTAGTATAAAAACAAGTTTGTCTTTCTTGCTTTTCTTTATATACGTTTTCTTAAACAAGATTAGTGTTTAGTACATATTTACGAAAAGTTTTTGAAAACTCTATTCAACTCCCTTTTAGAGTTTTTCCTGTTTTTCAAACTCAATTAAAAATATCTAAATTTATAGTGTTGGAAGTCCCACATCGACTATAGATAAGGTCAACTTATAATATATAAGTAGGTGCAAACCTCACTTTACAAACCAGTTTTGTGGGGTTGAGTTAAACTTAAAGTCCATTTTTTAACATGGTATCTAGAGCCAAGATTCTTTTGAGAAAAAAATTATTGTTGTCTTTACCACCACATTTGTTGTTGTCGACGGCAATGCCATCGTCTACCGCTGTCACTACCTGAGTTTTAGTTTCGACCAATGATCACATGGTTTTAATCGTCTCGGCCAAGCGACCACCATGCCATTAATGACGCCTTCATTATAGCTCGATCCTACGCGCTCTCAACGCCTTTTAAAGTTATGAATTTGCTACCTCTTTCGTCGTGAATGGTGGCATGTTTAATTCTGATCGTTGAGGTTGCTCGTTTTCCGCTTTCAGGTTCATCGTGTGTTGTTGTACGTTCCGTCTCCACTCAGGCAGCTATTCAGAGCATTGGGGTTGGTCTTTTTCCTTTTTCAGGTGTCTTGATTAGAGAATCTTGAATTTTTATAATTCCTCTCTTGTTCATCCATGACTTCTTCCACTGTCGTCTCTTCTGACCTCCCTTTTGTCACTATTGCGTTTGACCCGTTCATATATGTTTTTTCTCCCATGGAAAAGATGATTTTTGTTAGTTTCTTTATAGTCATGGTGGCTCTCCAACAATGATCTCTTTATCCACTAGATGTCAACAATACATTTTTCAACGGCGATTTACAAGAAGAGATTTACATGAAGTAACTCCTTAGATTTGTTGCTTAGGGAGAGTCTTTTTGGTTGGTATTTCGTCTTACAAATCATTAGCAATTTGCTGTCACTCGAGTGCAGAAGTAGATATTTTCGCTAATACTTAATGAATTATATTAGTAACAAGCTTGGTATATATGGATGTAGTAGCTTGAGGGGAGTGTTAGATATATTATCTTTATTTTATATTTATCTTTTATCTTTAATTAGTTTGTTATTATTTTTTATTTGTATTTTGAGCTTAGTCCATATTTCTTCTATTATAAATAGAAACCCCAAAAGATATTAATCTTAACGTATTAAAATTAAAACTTAATTAAACATATATTTAATTTATATAAATGATAATTATTTAAAAATGTAATCTAAATCTAACTAAAATTATATACAAAAATATATTTAAAGCATAATTTAAATATATTATTTTTTAATGTTATTTCTTGAAAAAAATATCTATAATATTTTTCTTGTATGTGAAATATTATATATATATATATATTTATTTATTTATAAATATGACTACCTTTATAGCAATGTTTATAAATCTTTTTAGCCAAAGAAAATTCTTCAATATTTTATATTTTTGAATTTGTATCTTCTCTCGTTCATTTATTGTTGATCATTTAAGAAGATCACGGAGAAGAAATGTAAGTGAAAAGAAAATGTAAGTGAAAGGTAAAGCAGTGATGCACAGCTTGGCACTTCCATTTGTGTTTCTCACCTTCACTTCACTATTATTATTATTTTTTTACCTTTTTCAATTTTCTCTCTCTGTCTCTGTCTTATATTTTTCAATGATAAAGAGAGAAAAAAATTGACTATCTCTATCAAAACCTTGTCTTCATGTAATTTCTCAAGGTGGGTCCCATTTGCTCCAAAATGTTTTTTCACCATGGTTGTTGTGTATATGATATAGTATAAGAAAGAGTCTTATAAAATGTTTTTATTACAACATCTTTTAAGAATCATATGGTGCAATAAAATTAATAAAAAATAAATTAAAATAAATATATTAATGTTAAATAAATGGAAAATTTCATACATTACAATTAATAACAACAATAATAATATAATACATAATAGAAAATATAAATATAAGATATTTCATAGTTAAAATATGCTTGGTAATAAGATCAATAAATTAATCAGTATCTTATCTGAGTAGTTACAAGCTAGTTTAATCAGTGTAATAATATTTTACAACCTATTAGCTTCAAGGTATAAGTTATTTTAGTATTTTGTTGATAATTTCTATCATTTTCTTCAGTTACTATTCTTTATGTTTTAATTTTTTACATAGTATTACTTATTTGTTATATTTTTAGTACTTGTTAGATTTTTTTTTTAATTTATGTACTACTTTTAGTATTTGTTAGATTGTTTTTTAATTTATATGCAGATTAAATTAAAAAATTAATAAAATTTCATTATATATTTCTGAGTAAAAATAATACACAATAAAAATAACGTAAAAGAATTTCACTGTAATAATAATTTAAATTATTTTTTTAAAATTTAATCAATATTCATTATATCAACTCATTTACATAAAACTTCTTGTCTCAAAATAACATATGCAACTTTTAAAAAATAAATAAATATTTTAAAAACTTGAATACAAATTTAATTATTTTAAAAATTATAAAGTATAACAAATAATAATATTTTTTTTATTTAGAAATGCAAATTTAATTCATATAATAAAATTTATGAAACTATATATTATACTATTTTACATTTATTAACCCATTTATAAAATATTTTTAATATAATAATTTAATAAATTAAGTTATCAGTTGAAATGTATAAATTAAAAATTTATTGAAGCTACCAATATCCTAGACAAACTTCTTCTCAACTATTTTTCTTTTAATTTTTTATAAGTTTTGGCATTAAATTTAAATAATAAACAATAAGTAAATAATTTATTCAGTAAATGTATCATTCAATTATAAATCACTGTATGTAATATGTTTTATCCTTCTCAAAAACTAATTATCCCAAAATCATATCAATATTAATATCAATTTATTTTATAACTTTCATAACGACTTCATTAATGGACGTAACTGTCCCAATATAAATTCTTCATCTTTTTAGTTGAGAATCCAAAGTATTTTTACAAAAAATTAGTTTTTTTAGTTAACTACTACCAAACTGATTATTGTTTAAATCATAATAAAATAAATCTATTAATTTCTTTCCAAATTTGTGAACATAATTGATCACAAACTAATTTTCCTTATCATTATTTTGCTATTTTTTAACAAGTTGAATTAAATTGTCAACTAAATCACTTGTAAAATACAGGATTTTTATTCATACATAAGAAAACATTTTTTATAAATATGATTTGAAAAAATGAGTGAAAGAATGATACATTCTTATATAATATAACAGCAGTTTTTTTTAATATTTACATCTCCAATGAAGTGAAAGTCAATTAATAATAATAAATGATGAAACAGCAACAAAAAATAATGGTGAAAATTATTAAAAGTGAGAAAAATGGGTAACGCCTCCCTCATGGAGGTGGTGAATTTCAGAGATTTCACATTCACTGGCCGAAGAAGGGTTTCTGGTCGCACAACACCAACATTGCAAACCCGTGTCTCTTTCTTCTTTCTTCAACACTGTTCTGTTGTGTTGTTTTTTTCTCTTTCCATCTTTCTCTCTCTATTATATTTTATTATTAACTTGTTTTATTTACCCGAAAAACCAAACCTGCAATTTCCGAACCTGAAATCCTCCTTCTTTGAATCACCCTTCTTATTTCTAGAGGAGGGTTCTTAACGGGCTACACCCAAATCGTGGAAGTATTGGATTTTGACCCTTCAATCGCTGAATCGAACTACCTTTCAGCGGTGGGGTCGTTTTGGAGTAATTGAACGCGTTGGTGAGATGAGAAGAACTTGTATGTTTTGGGTTTGCAAAGAGTTATTATAAGAAGGAGTTGTTGCAGCATAACTTCTTCTTCTTCTTTATAATGGCGGGAAAGCGCGTTTATGAAGCATGGAAAGGAAGTAATGTAATATTCTTTCTCTGTTTTTTAATTCTTTGTGAATATAGCTTGTTGTGTTTGATGTTTTAAATGGGTATGTGGTGGATTTGTTTTTGTGAGTTGGAAAGTGCTGTTTTCTGACATTTATTATTTTTGATATTTAATGAGATAAGTGGGTTTGAACTTTGAATTTCTGCTCCTGCTGTTGGTTGAAGGTTGAAATTGTGAATGAGTATAGAGAAAATAAAATAACTTGGGAGTGTGGTATCAGAATTTATGAGGTGGGTGTGTGTGGAGCGAGATTTTATGTTGAGATTATTTTAACATCGAATGGGCTGTATCCTTTGGTTTGTCTTTGTAAGGTGTGAGAAAGCTTGATTTTGTGAGTGCAAACTGATAGGGCATTGATGGTGGTTCCTTGGAAGAGTCAGTTGAAACAAGAATTCAATGCGATTAAAACTGGTCTTGGCTGGCTGCAGCTGGTTTTGTGCTTAGAGTTTTGTTTATTTCAGTGAGGGAGAGATGCGTGAAGATGTGAAGATTATTGGTAAATGAGATATGGAGATATATATTTTTTTATTGTTCATGATGATGGGTTTTGTCACAAATTTTTTTTCTTGTTGTGGCTTGAAAGTTGAAAGTGAGTTGAATTGAAGTTATAAAAAATTAGTCTAGAAGTGCAGTGTAATATTTGGTATTTAGGAACAGGTGTGTCTGTTTATGTAGAGCTGCTGGAGTGGGATTATTTGCTTTATGAAGTGTGGAAACATTAAATGAGCTGTTTTTTGTATTTGTAAGCCTTGTCTTGTTTGTTTGTGTGAGTAAGCCTGATTTTGTAAGCAAACTGATGGAGTGTTGATAGTGGTTCATTGGAGGACATAGTTGAAAGGATAATTTAATGTGGTTGTTTAACTTTGTGCCATCTCCCAGGTTAATGATACGGCTCAGCTTGTTTTTTATTTTGTATTTGTAATAGGGGAAAGATGCATGAAGCTATACATTAGTTTTGAGTTCTCTTGTTAATTTGAAGCATTATCCTCGACTTATTGAGATACTTTGTCTCATGGACAAAGTAGTTTTTATTTTACAGTTTTTTTCTTGTTTTATTGCTGTCTTCTAAATGTGGTGCATGTTCAGTTTTGGTTTTATGGAATTCAAGAAGATATGAAGTATCATTAACTTGAGGTCGTTTGTGATTGATTTTCTATATTCATCTTTTGATGGTAGTTTTCATTCATATACAACAAAATTTGTCTTAGCCAGGGTTGAATTACATTCACTGTATTGCATCATCTTTATGTCGAATGAAACTCATATGAATATATTTTATCTGTTTCTGTGCTTGAGATAGTGCTAAGCAACTATCCTTTTTTGGAAATAAAGTATCACAGGAGTTGCCAACAACCTCAGCTCCATGTAGAACCAAAATCCTTGGGGGGACTTTCTCTAAGCAACCTCAATTTACTTGTAGTGTCTAGGTGTCCTGTTTGGAATCTCAAATCCATGGTTTGGACAAAATATACAAAAGATAAGCTTTTGATCAAACCATTGTTTGGGACTTTCCCAATGGAATTCCATACAGGCCTGTCACTGGCTTTCTAAAATTCCAGTTTAACTTGTCTTTTACGTTAACCACCAACATATTTGCCAAAGAATCAGCTCCAAGAGTGAACAGTGATTTAGCCATTAGTTTCTTTTGCATTGTGGGAGAATAATTAACAATGGTTATGATTGGAACTGACAATATCTGTCATTGTCACACAGTTTTGTATTACTAGATATAAGTGTAAGTAATAGTAAATAATAATTGGCAGTTTTGAGTAGAAAATTGGATCAGTAATGTATTATTAGAATATGTGATAGCAAATAACTTTTCCTTTATTAATTGTTCAGTGTTAGCTCTAGTAAAATTAGAAACTTCCTTGACGGCAGTTATTCATAGAAAATAAGTGTTGTTAGTTATGTATCAATGTATATTTAGGGTGTACTATGGAGGAGGGTGTTGTTATTAGCAGTTTTTGGATCGAGAAAATTTTCTTTAGGAAACCTTTTTCTTTGGACAGCAATTGTATTGCCGTATTGTGTGATTTATGTGTTAAGAGTCATATTTTATTAGTTTATCAATTCGTGTTCGAACAGATTGATCCACATGCTATACTGTACTTTTTCTCTTCACTTTTGTTATATACTTATATTGGGATTTTGGGCTCAGTCTCACATGTGATCCAACTTTAAAACCTTAAAATACACAACCAGGAATTTTGATGGAGATTAGGAGTGTGACTACAATGAATATACCAATAGGCTCTAGACTGGTGGCTGCATTTCATACAGAAGCCTCTCCACACCTTAATTGTTATGATTGGCAAGAATTATCCATATTTCTTTATTTTTTTTTTGGTTAAAATTGCTAATATAGTTTCCACCACAAAAGTCCACTTTTACAAGACCTTTTGTTTCTTTTTACAATTAATGTTCTTATTATTATTAATTTTAGTTGTAACCATATAAGTTGTAAGTTTGATCACTAACATTTTTTATATGGTTCCTTGTAAGGCATCCCCTAATGCATAAGCCCTTTGGGCTTGAAGCATTGACAATGCTTTGACCCACTCTTCCTTATACTGAAATTTAATTTTATTATGGAGAATGTGAGCAGCAAGTATGACATGTTGATCACTTCAACAAAGACTTTCCTTACCATGTTAAGGACAAGGGGTCAACTCTTCCACAGGCTTAAGCTATTAGGTGGATGCCAAGGAATGATGTAAATCTCTTCTGGATAATGTTAGAAACTAAAAGTAGGGTTTATAGGAAAACACTTCGGATGAGTTTGAATATATTGGAAGTCTCACATCGACTAGAGATAAGACCAATTTAAAATATATAAGTGGGTGCAAACCTCATCTTACAAGCCGGTTTTGTGGGGTTGAGTTAGGTTTAAAGCCTACTTAATTTAGAGTATATATGTGATTAATTTAGAGTGTATACTTGGGTGCCAGATCTCATCTTACAAGCTGGTTTTGTGGAGTTGAGTTAGGCTTAAAGTCCACTTCTTAACATGGTATCAGGGCCAAGTTAGAGCCTATCCTAGCGATATTTATTGTTTGTTGGACATATTTTTTCACCCGTTACTAGGCCGCTATCGGACCACCCATTAATGTCTAGTCTCACACTCGAGATGTATATACTTTAGTGGGAGGGGTGTCTGTTGGAAGTCTCACATCGACTAGAGAGAAGGCCAATTTAAAATTTATAAGTAGGTGCAAACCTTACTTTACAAGCCAGTTTTGTGGAGTTGAGTTAGGCTTAAAGTCCACTTCTTAACAGAATACCAATCCAAATCCTTGTTATTGAAAATAACATGAAATTAAGCCAATCAATGTAAAGATTTTAGTTCCAGAGTTCATGTAATCAGATAGCAATACAGAGATGCTAAATGATAAAAGAGATCATGCAAAAAGGGAAGATAATCCCAGTTATGTCATCCAAACCTCTAGTAGGAGATTGTTATATTGTTTTCCAATTATTGGAATGAGTTATATGGACTACTCTGCATTCTGAATTACCAATCAATTTGTTCACCTGTTGAATCCAAAACTTTAGTAGGAGATGATAATATTGTTTTCGTTCCAATTATAGAAATGAGTCATTTGAGGTCATTGATGGGTTCTGGTAATTTAGTTCACCAGTAAACTCCACCAAGGTAGTCATAAACTGGCTTCTGAGATCCATTGCCTAAAGTTTTCCCTAAATCCTTTCCTTACGTGAACATTATAAGCTTTCTCTTTGTTAGAAGTGGACTTTAAGCCTAACTCAACCCCACAACTGGCTTGTAGGGTGAGGTTTGCACCCACTTATAAACTATGAATTGGCCTTATCTCTAGTCGATGTGGGACTTCTAACACACCACTCTCACACCGAGGTATATACATCTCGAGCGTGGGATTAGACATTTTTAATAGGTGGTCCGATAGCGGCCCGATAGCGGGTGGAACAATATATCCAGCAAATAACAAATATCGTTGGGATAGGCTCTAACCATGACTCTGATACCATGTTAGAAGTGAACTTTAAGCCTAACTCAACTCCACAAAACCTCTGCAATGTGTTGTATTATCTTGAATATCTCCATTCAACAAATGTTATGTTGTAGGAGATTCTAATTTGCTGCCAGAGATTGGAGAACTTGAATTGTATTCGGCTTTGCCCTAGGTAGGTTCTCTACATAGTTGGTGCTGTGGGTTTGTATATACCTTTTTTCAAAAGGACAGGCTTTGTACTCTATACTTCAAATTGAAAGGCCATCTGAAGCCAATAGATCTCTTCACTATGAGTAACTATATCAACTTCCGTCTTTTTTTGTTTTGTCAAAGCCCTCATTTCTTCCACCAATTCCTCTCTGTGTTTAGGAACCTCTAAGACCTTCTGAATAGTCTTTGGAATTTCTTCACTATCAACCCTGTAGACAGATATGGGGTTTGGAACAGTGAGTATTTGGGAAGGATTCAATGTTTGGGTATAGGTTCTTTAAGAGAGATAGCTTAAATTTCAAATGTGTAGCTTTACCCAAATTTCCCCCTTAAGAAGAGCTTTTGGAAGTACAGTTTTCAAAGACAAAGGCAACAAAGGTTTTCTATTGATGGATCATAGCACTTGTAGCCTGGAGTAGAATAGTCAATGAAAACACATTTAACAACTTGACGGTCTTAATTGCTTGAATGATGGGATGAGTGTATATAGATGGTACAACCAAATACTCAGACCAGAACTCTGTTCTAAGAGGTGTTATGATTATGGAAGAAAACACTCTTCTCAATATTCTATTTATGAGATAGATATCATATTGCTTCTCACTAAAACATTTTTGGCATGCTTGCTGCTTTAAACATTAAGGAACCAACAACTTCTAGGTGTTGCATTTGGCAACTAGATTTTTAATTGTTTTAGGGGGCAGGAGAACTGTGGTTAATTACCATGCCTTTTCAAAGATAATCTCCGACAGTGATATTTGATAATCTGTCCCATTATTAGTGTGCAGAATTTGAATGTGTATGAAATTGTGTTTGTAATCACTGAATGAAAGTTAATAAACAGATAAAGGGCATGCATCAAATATTGAGTGTGATTTTCTATAAACAGATAAAGGGCGTGTTGAATATTTGTGTTCTGTTGCTAACATTTGTGTGTGCCTAGAAAGTAAGCATCTAATATCTTTAGAGTATATTTCCAGTAATCAATTTTCTAAACGTAGAATATATTAGACATTGTTTCTAATTTATTTTGTTTACTTGTTTAATGTGGGTAAATTGAATAAATTTCAACAAAACAATGTATCAAAGTGTAGGCACCCAGATTTATTTAAAATTGTAAAGATTTCCAATACAGGTTCTTGGATGTTCACCCAGAAACACTAGACAACTTTATTAACAATGAAACAAGCACAGTAATCTAAATTGTTACACTAGCCCTGGTCTTTCGAGAGGACCAGACTCTCCCTAGCCTTTCCTTTACAAAACTTCCTAAAAAACTGCTAAAAACAACCGCTTACATACACTTTATAAAAGTCTGAGACAACAAAACCTACCCACAGACAATTATAACTGTTTGCCCCTTTTATTTCTCCTAATAAACTAAATCATACAGTTTTTCTTCTCCATGAAGTTTCACCTTGTCCCCAAGGTGAAAAGCAAGGAACTCTATATTGATGGCTGTTGCAGATTCCAAGTTGTTTTGAATGGATGAGAGGTGTTTTCAACTGTACGAACTACGTTCTTTTTTCCTTATTTTGTAAACTGTATCAAACTTATCAACACCCGCTCCATGAAGGTGCACCTTATCCTCAAGGTGAAAGTCTGGAACTTCTTTATGAATGCAGGCAGCAGATTCCCCTAACTCCTGAATTTCCTCTTCCGAAATATGAAGCATATGGAGCTGTTTATTTTTGCAAGTATGATTAGGCCCAAACTTTTCATCACACTTGAAGCATAAGCCCTTTTTTATCTTATCTTGCAATTCTTCTTGGGACAATTTTTTAAATGGTGCCCCTCCTTGTTGAGTCCTAGCAGGAGAACTATTGATGGTGCTCACACAACCACTGCTCTCTCCACTTCCTCTGTTGGAGTTAGTAAAACTCACCGAATTTCCCCCTTCCTTGGACTAACTGCGAGTAGGTGGCAATTGTCTGTAGGTGTTACTTTGAAGTTGCACAGTGAGAGAGTCCCCCTTGGTGGTGACTCTAACCTTTTCCTCCACCATTTGAGCCTTCATCATTAACTCAGCAAGGCTCTTGGGCTCATACAACTTAACCTCTGCCCTTATTTTGTCCTTCAATCCATTCAGAAAAATGCCAGTCAAATAATCCTGCCTTATACCTTTCAAGAATCCTGCATATTGCTCAAATTGTTCAATATACTCTCCCACCTATCCAATTGGTCTAAGCCCAATCAAGACTTCAAAAGGATTTTGAAGCATTGTTGGTTGGAACCGTTGAACAACTGTCTCTTTGAAAGCCCCCCATGTGGGATTCAGATAGCAAGTCTCTCACCACTGGAACCAATTCAGGGCTTTTCCCTCCAAAGCCACCATAACAACCCTCATCTTCTCCTCCTCATTAACTTCTTTCAACAGGAAATATCTCTTCAACCGGTTAGTCCAGCCATAAGCATCTTCTCCTATAAAAATAGGAATATCTAGCTTCCTCCATTTTTCCCCAGTCAGTCCTGAACGTCCACTTTCAGTCCCTCCATCAATCTTGAGATTGCCTACACTGCCTTCTTTGGCAATAGAAGCACTATCCGCTGTTTGTTTATTAGAGGATGTGAAACATTCCACCAACCCTGTCAACCTTGTAAGCATTTCCTCCAACCTTTGGAACCTTCTCTGATTTTCATGTTCCTGTTCTTGCACTATGCACTCCAATCCATCCAATCTTGCCTCCATTCTCGTATTGACCATGCCGCACAGCCACCACAGCACCAGGAAAGTGGCTCTGATACCAATGATAGACACCCAGATTTATTTAAAACTGTAAAGATTTCCAAGACAAGTTCTTGGATGTTCACCCAGAAAAACTAGACAACTTTATTAACAATGAAACAAGCACAGTAATCTAAATTGTTACACTAGCCCTGGTCTTTCGAGAGGGCCAGACTCTTCCTAGCCTTTCCTTTACAAAACTTCCTAAAAAACTGCTAAAAACAATTGCTTACATAGACTTTATAAAAGTCTGAGACAACAAAACCTACCCACAGGCAGTTATAACTGTTTGTTCCTTTTATATCTCCTAATAAACTAAATCATACAATTTTTCTTCTGCTGAAAACCTTCCCTTTGTACCTATCACAAAGTCTTAGCATGTGGTTTAGGCCTAACTCAGCAGACAGCACTAAAAGCTAGCTCATGGAATGAGGGTATATACTATTTATGTATTATCTTAGTCAATGTTGGACTTGAGTCTTTATTAATACAGCCCTCACGCCCAATACTTGTGGATAATGTGGTAGGTGGGCCAGTAACTGATCCAAGATAAACTTTGTTATAAATTTAGAATGGAAGTTTGGACCTTGGTTTTTTACCAAAACTTAGTAATGTTGTTGACCTTCTGAAAGGTAGCACTTTAGTAAATTTGTTTCTGCTACTGGCTAATTTCGGTAGTGTTATTATTTTATTAACTATTTTCTGTTACATATTACAATTACAATCTTATATACTTTTATCCTAATCTTATACAGAAATTCCTATTTGGAGGAAGGTTGATATTTGGACCGGATGCTAGGTCACTTCTTGTTACCTTGCTGCTGATCATTGTTCCAGTTATCATCTTTTGTGTATTTGTAGCAAGACATCTTCGGCATGAATTTTCTTCATATAATGCCGGATATGCTATTTTGGTGGTGGCAGTTCTCTTTAATATTTATGTAAGTTTTTCTGTTCTTTGTCATTTTATGCTTTTATAGTTTTACAGTATGCTTACTGAGATTTGTTATTCTGTAAGCCCCATGTTCCAAATTTAAAATAGGTTATTTCTTTATACAGAACTTTCTACTGTTTCGTCTAAATATTTTTCTTGGTTGGTTTTCCATTGATATATCCCTTTATTATACTTCTTCTCATAAGTAGACCATCATTTCTTGAGAAATCATGTATTGAAAGAATTTTTTAAGAGAATTGTTGTCTTAGGTTCATAGATGTCAATACCAGATAGTGGTGTGGAGTTGTTAGGTTCCTTTATTCAAGGAACCGAACAACAGCTCTATGCTCACACACACTCAACAGTATAAAAGAAACATGTATGTATATGTATTTCTATTTCCTTTGTAATGTGTAGAAAAGAAAATACAAGTATCAATCTCTCTCCCAAGGAAGCCTCCCTTCCTCCACTGGCCAAGAGGTCTAGTCTAAATCCCAAAATAATCTCTGATACCCCTTCTCTCTATTCTGTTTGTTTATTTATACCCTCTCTCTCCTCTAACAGACTATCCCTTCTTCCCGCCTCTAACTTTCTCCCCTTTTATTCCTCCTCACATATACTTTTAATTGTCTAACATTACCCTCCTCCCCAAGATCAACCTTGTCCTCAAGGTTGAAGTCAGGGAACTGCTGTCGGATGTAATGTTCCTCTTCCCAAGTAGCACCATCTAAACCACCCTCTTGCCATTGTATTAAAACTTGGGGTATCTCCTCCCCTTGTTGCTGCTGGTTCCTGCGCTGTAACACTTTTAGAGGAGTGTACATGGGTCTGTCATCTTGCAGTTCAGTTGGTAGAGTTCCTTCCACCGGATGATCTCCTATAGCTAGCTTCAATTGGGAAACATGGAATATAGGGTGTATTCTTGATGTTTCTGGTAACTGCAAGCGGAAAGCAACATGTCCTATTTGTTTCTCCACCAAGAATGGTCCATAATACCTTGTTGAAAGCTTTGGGTGTAACCTTGTGGGCATAGATGTCTGTCTATGAGGCCTGATTTTAAGGAATACCCAATCTCCTTCCCGTATCTTGGCTTCCATCCTCTTCTTGTTGGCATAGTGTGTCATCTGGTCTTGAGCCCTGGCCAGATGGTATCTCAGTTGTGTCAAAGCCTCATCACGGGTTTGTAAGTCTTGTGCAACTGCTTCCACCACTGTTTCTCCAGGTATGAAACGTGTGAGAGTGGGAGGGGGTCTTCCATACACAGTTTCAAGAGGTGTGCATTTGGATGCTCCTTGGTAACTAGTGTTGTACCAAAATTCCGCCCAAGGCAACACTAGACTCCAAATCTTAGGTAAGTTCCCAGCACCCTATTCAAAACTTTAGTCTGCCCATCCGTCTCTGGATGATAAGCCGTGCTCATTTTCAGCTGTGTTCCTTGTAAGCGGAAAATCTCCTTCCAAAACGCACTCAAGAATGTGGAATCTCGATCACTGACAATGGTCATAGGTATCCCATGAAGTCTAATCACTTCCTTCACAAACACT
Source organism: Vigna umbellata (assembly GCF_029865625.1). NCBI lineage: Eukaryota > Viridiplantae > Streptophyta > Magnoliopsida > Fabales > Fabaceae > Vigna > Vigna umbellata. The sequence goes on along the minus strand of NC_142168.1, from coordinate 16,173,693 downwards.
TCAGCTATTGATCTGGCTTTATAAGGGTGTTTAATTGGGATAAAATGCCCATATTTGCTGAGTCTGTCCACCACCATTAGTATCGTGTCAAACCCATGAGATTTGGGTAATCTTACTATAAAATCCATGCTAATCTCCTCCCATATTGCTTTGGGTATAAGTAAAGGCTGCAACAATCCTTGGGGAGAGGCCGCCAAGTATTTGTGCTGTTGGCATACTAGACATGCAGTCACAAAATCTGTAACTGTCTTCTTCATTCCCATCCAATGCAGAGATTGTGCCACCCTCCTATAGGTTCTATAAACCCCTGAATGTCCTCCTGTGACACTACTGTGGAATTCAGCCAACAATCTAGGTATCCAAATAGATTTTGCCGACAAGACAAGTCTCCCCTTGTAATGCAATCTTCCATGCTCCAACGTGTATGCTGGATGAGAATTAGGATCTGCCCTTATTTCCTCCAGCACCTTCTTTAAACTCTCATCCTTCTCCACCTCCTCCATGATTTCTTGAAATTCAGACCAGTATGGTCTAGATATCATCTGTAACACCTTGTCTGCTTCCTCCCCCTCTGCTCCTTTCCTGGATAACCCATCAGCCACATGATTGGATGCACCTGTCATGTATTTGATTTCAAATTCATACCTAAGGAGCTTAACTAGCCAACTTTGCTGGCTTTGAGTGGTAATACGTTGTTCCAGTAAATAACGTAAGCTCTTTTGATCCGTAAAGACAACAAACTTTTGACCCAATAAGTATGGCCTCCAATGTTGTATAGCAAGCACAAGCGCCACAATTCCTTCTCATAGATGGACTTGGTCAAAGAAGACTCAGATAACGCCTTGCTAAAGAAGGCTATGGGTTTGTTTTTCTGTGATAGAACTGCCCCAACTCCTGTACCCAAGGCATCACACTCTACACAAAAAGTTTGATTAAAATCCGGTAGAACCAGTACTGGAGCTGTAGTCACAGCTTCTTTAAGCTTTTGCATAGCCATTGCTCCTACTGTAGACCATTTAAACATCCCCTTCAACAAATCAGTGAGGGGTTTAGCTATTCTCCCATAGTCTCTAATAAACCTTCTATAATACCCAGTTAGCCTGAGGAATCCTCTCAGCTCCTTGATACTTCTGGGCTTTGGCCATTCCAAAACAGCTCCTCCCATGTCTTGCTATAGACGAGTATATCGTCAAAAAATACTAACACAAATCTCCTCAATAAAGGTCTTAATACTGAATTCATCATGTCTTGAAATGTGGCTGGGGCATTTGTTAGCCCAAAAGGCATCACAAGAAATTCATAATGCCCTTGATGTGTCCGGAAAGCAGTTTTTTGAATATCTTCACTCTTCATTCTTACCTGATGATACCCCGCCTTCAAATCAACTTTTGAAAAATAGGACGCTCCTTGGAGTTCATCCCGCAGCTCTTCAATGACTTGGATAGGATATTTGTCAACCACATTTACTCTATTTAATGCCCTATAATCCACACAAAACCTCCAACTTCCATCCTTCTTTTTCACCAGTATTACTGGACTAGAGTAAGGGCTGTTACTGGGCCTAATAATGCCCCAATTCAACATCTCTTCCACCTGACGCTCTATCTCAGTTTTCATTCCATGGGGGTACCTATATGGCCTCACATTTACTGGTTCACTGCCTTCTTTCAAGGGAATTCTGTGGTCGACTCTCCTCTCAAGTGGTAATCCTTGGGGGTCTCTAAATACCCCTTCAAAATCATTTAGAATTAGCTTCAACTCTGCCTCCTCATCTTGAGTTAAGCTATTCTCTTCTATCATCAATTTCGTTTGGCTCAAGCTCCAAACTAGAGTCATAATTTCAATCCCTTTTTCCTTTATGAGTGCTTCTGGACTCACCACTCTACGTGTCAAAGCTGGATCCCCCTTTATCTCCACTTCTTTCCCTTCTTGCTCCACCTTCATAATGAGTTGTCCCCAATCCACTTTTATCTCTCCTAGGGAAGCTAACCAAGTAATTCCCAATATCACATCCACACCGCCTAATTCAAAGAGAGATACAATTTATCTCTGACTTCCAAACCTTCTAATATCACGGGGACTCCTGTACAATACCCACTGGTCACTTTCTTTTGCCCATCCCCTAAACACACTTTATAAGGGCGTGTGTCGGTGCATTCCAAACCCAATTCTTTCACCAATCTGGTGGATATAAAACTATGACTAGCTCCACTGTCAATTAGCACCAGAACTCTCTTTCCCTGTACCCAACCTTGCAGCTTCATTGTATTAGATCGCGTGAGTCCTCCGACGGACAACCCCGACAACTCCATCGTCATTTGTTCCACCTCGACATTCTCCTCTGCTTCTTCTCCAGCCTCCTCCGCCAATATCATGACACGCATGCTCCTTTCAGCACAGCGATGGCCCGGACTGTAAGGTCCGCCGCAGTGGAAGCAACGTCCTTCTTCTCTTCGCTTAATATACTCTGGGTACGACAGAGTTCTGACTCCCCTTCCTGCGTTTCCTCCTCCGCTACTACCCGCCTTCGAATTCACGGTATTCAAAATAACGTCCTTCTTCATCCCTTGCCCTCCGCCGCCGTTCACAGACCCTTCCGACGGGCCTCGAAAAGTTTTCGTTCTCGCAACCATCTCGGAACTCGCAGAGTATCTTCCCCACGACACCCCTCCTTTTCCTCCGGCAACACTACTCCCCCGCGGTATCAACCCCACTTGTTTGACGTCTCGAGCTCGCTCCATTGCCGCCAACAAGTCGCGTGGGTCGTGTGGTCTCACTAGGTTGCGCAATCCCTCCTGCAAACCAGCGAAAAAATACCCCAGTAATTGCTCTTTAGTTACTCTGGTTGCTTGCGCCACGAGTACTTCGAACTCTTGGATATACTCATCGACGTCTCCTTTCTGTCGCACGACAGCCAACTTCTCAAAAACAGTGCCCCGGTTCACTCCTCCGAACCTTCGCATTAGCGCCTCTGTAAACAACTTCCACGTTGGGTGTCTAGTTTTCTTCCGCCAGAAACGGAACAAGTAGTTAGCGCCTCCCTCCATACATATATAAACCAACTTCATCTTCTCTTTCTCTGTCACTCCCTGGATGTTAAAAAACTTCTCAGCCTTTGCTATCCACCCCGTGGGTTTAGTACCTTCAAAAGTTGGGAGCTCAACGCGCTTCATCCAGCTGGGTTGTACTTCGCCTCGGTCGTCATCCGATTCCTCCTCAGAACTCTCTGATGATCGTCGTTCTCGATTGGCATTTACAAAATTTCGACTCCCTTCAGAGCTCCGATCTCGGTTTCCAGAGCGTCGTCCGAAAGCTCGTCGAAACTCGAGAGTCATCGCTCGCATTTCTGCCTTCAACTCTTCCACCGTCGATTCCATAGCCACCATTCGTCCCTTCGAACAGATCCGGTAGGTCAGACCAAATCTGTTAGGTTCCTTTATTCAAGGAACCGAACAGCAGCTCTATGCTCACACACACACTCAACAGTATAAAAGAAACATGTATGTATATGTATTTCTATTTCCTTTGTAATGTGTAGAAAAGAAAATACAAGTATCAATCTCTCTCCCAAGGAAGCCTCCCTTCCTCCACTAGGCAAGAGGTCCAATCTAAATCCCAAAATAATCTTTGATACCCCTTCTCTCTATTCTGTTTGTTTATTTATACCCTCTCTCTCCTCTAACAGAATAGCCTCTCTCCTCTAACAGATTATCCCCTCTTCCCGCCTCTAACTTTCTCCCCTTTTATTCCTCCTCACATATACTTTTAATTGTCTAACAGGAGTACTTTGCTCCAAAAGTGGCTTGGTAGAGATGGCTACAATTCCAAAGTAATGTATACAGGATAACTATCTATTCCACAAAAGTAAATGCTCAAAACTAAAACAATAAAATAAAACACTAAAATTAAAGATTTCTTAATCAGTGAAGTCACGGTTTAAATACATGATCATCTCATCATCACCTAAGGCACAATTTACTATGCAATATAGGAAAGTGAGCAATAAGAATAGAAGTTTGACTCATGAGCTATGAAATAAGGGGCTGTGAGGCAAACAATTTTAGCTTTAAGAAGCAGCTTTTCCCCTAAAGCACTTCTCTTGGTTTGTTACAAACAAACCTTGCTAAGCACAGGCAAACTGAACCAAACTTAGCCAAAGATACAAGTGAGGTACTGGCAAATGGGAAAACACAGTCAACAACTCAGCTCATAGAGGAGAAGCTACAAGAACAAAGGCCCAAAGATCCAGGGCAAAGTGACGCTGGAATAAAGACACGATGGTATGAAAAAGATATGAACTTTAACTGTTAATAACTGGTAGTTCGAAAAAATTACTGTCACTGGAAACTGAAAGTAACACGGAAGGCACAAAACAAAGGAGTTCCAAGAACTATGTAGTATAATGGGTTTGGTAACAGATAATGGTACCTCTAAATATTATTGAGAGAATTTTTTTGGCTAAATATGTTTTGCTATATTGGTTGATTTCCAATCAATTAAAGAGTAATTTCAATTGACCCAAAACTAATCTTTCTGTTAATCATTCTTTTTTGGGGAAAAATGTCTTACATTAGCTAAAAATATGGTCAAATTGTACTATACAAGTGAGGGATAGACCTCACCTTACAATCCAGTTAAGGGTGAATGAGGTTTAACCTACATTCCAAGATTATATTAGAACCTATTCTAGATCCATTAAGAAAAGGTCATCTATTAGGGATGGCAACAGAACATGCAGGTTTGACTATACATGATATTATCACGAATTCAATGTCAAATGGACACACGTGTTCTTTCTCTTTATTGCCAAATAATGTGAAAGAAATTATGATTATATAAGCTTCAAAATAGAGTACCAAGTAAATTAAAGATGTTTTAATAATTTAAAACAGGGAGAAGTATGGTGGTGATAGAGATGAGACAAATATGTTCATAGCCATTTTCATCATATTTGATTTTAAAGGTCAGATATTACCCATACTCATCTTTGGTTAATTAAGGTATTCCTTGTCAAAATTAGGAGAGTTTGGAAAATACCCGTGGGTAAATGTTTATTTGACATCCCTATCACCTACCATGTTATCTATCCATGCATCAAGTCCCATATTGGTGGATGTGTGGACGTGTGCTTGGAAAAATCTGTCCCACTCCAGCTAGACATATGGTTGAAATATAGTATATAGGTTGGGGATATTTCTGAACATATTCTAAGAATTCTAAATTAATTGGTAAAAATATAAATGACTCTTTACTGTCATAAATTTTTATTTTCTGCATCATGCAATGATAAATCAGTAAGTATGTAGCCTCTCTTTCTATGTCTTTCCAGCTCTTATTGTTTTTTTGTTTATTTCGTGCCATCTTATGGTTTTTCAAATTAGTAGCTTACAAATTGAAGGAAAAAAAATATCTGATGAACAAAAAGTGTGATTAGAAGGCAGTTTGATATGTAAAGAATACAGATAGAAGAGATGGAACAATTTAAACAAAAATAATGAGGTCAATATTGAAATCAGGATTAGGTAGCAATTGCAAAGCCTGCCAAGGAAGTCTTTCACCCAAAACCAGGCAGACCTTGATTCCCACATTGACAGATTCACTAGTGATCATGCTTGCAACCCTTGTATTATTCCATGGAAACCCTTGTCATTATTCCATGGAAACCCTTGTCATTCTTTCTGACCTGAGTCTGAAGTATAAAATTCTTTCCTATTATAAGGCACCACAAAGGATGTAATGATCCCTAATCTATCCCATCGACCTTTATTTCTTTATTGAGCCAATATTGACCAATTGCTTCTTTATACAATTCAATAAAGAACGGTCCATCATCCTGAACTACAGCTGTTGAGGGTTATAAGTGAAATACTAGTCCTTTGAAGAATTTTTTCGGGATGGAATAAAAATATCATGGGTAAATAATAATCCAAGAGACTTGTTCTCAAATCCAAGTAATCTTGTAAAGCATGTGATCCAATCAAGGGGATCAAATTGATTATGAAAAATTAAGCTTAATAAATTAAATTTAAAACAACAATGATGTGTTGCATTTGCTATAAATTAGATGGTATTCTTAGTTCCTCTCTTAATAAAAAAGAAATTGTAACAATAGAGAGGTTCAGATGCTCACGATCTTTTCCCCAGATAGTGCCAGCATAAAAAATGTACAATGCATATATTGATACATTTTCTTTTCATTTCTTTTCTTTTATATTTTCAAATATTTGCGAAGGTTGTAAGCTGTTTTGGTGATCACATTTTCTTTCATTTAAATATCATTTTTAGGGAAATTCCTTGTCTAGTTATTGGTTGTCTATAATCTTTTTTGTTTTAATATTTTTGTTTATAGGTGTTGATTCTTCTCTTTCTTACTTCCTCACGTGATCCGGGTGTTATTCCAAGGAATTTACATCCACCAGAGGAAGAGTTCCGTTATGACTCTTCAGTTTCAGTTGATATTGGGGGTCGCCAAACTCCAAGCCTTCAGTTCCCTCGAACAAAAGAAGTAATGGTCAATGGTCATCCCGTGAGGGTGAAATATTGTGATACTTGTATGCTGTATCGTCCACCTCGTTGTTCACATTGCTCCATTTGCAACAATTGTGTTGAACGTTTTGATCACCATTGCCCTTGGGTGGGCCAATGTATTGGGCTGGTATGATTGTTGGTATTAGCCATGTTCTTGATGTTATGAGATAACTACTTTATTCATATTGATGTTCTTGGCTTGTTTGGTTTCTCTTAATTCTTTTATGGCTTTTCCAAATTGCAGAGGAACTACCGTTACTTCTTTCTGTTTGTTTCTTCAGCCACTATTCTATGTATCTATGTGTTTTCCATCTCAGCTTTTTACATCAAGGTTCTGATGAATAATGATCACGGGACAGTTTGGGGGGCAATGAAAGAATCCCCTGCATCAGTTATATTAATGGCATACTGTTTCATCTCTTTGTGGTTTGTTGGTGGACTTACTGGCTTTCATTTGTACCTTATTGGCACAAATCAGGTCAGTTGACATCTTTTACATTTCTGAATATATCTTGTTTAAGTTACTGTTCATTGTCCTAAAGACTAAACTGGCTACTAAGTGAATAAAAATGCATTAGTAGAATATGTCCTCGGTTAAACTAGATTGAAACAACACTCTTAAAAAATATTTTAATCTTCTAAATCCACCAGGCTCCTTATTTATGGGAAATAGTTCATTACTTCATGTTATGTGGACGTGCACACTATGATGAATGGGAAGGAATGAAATTTAAAGAAGATAATTTTAAAATCTTAAACTCGTGTCCCTCATACTTTTCCTTTCATCCAAGCAAGTAGCAATCTTAAATCTCAGAAGGTAATTCTATATGTTCTTTCCCTCATTCCAAAATACATTGATAGTGTGAGCTTGATTCACTTGTCCCAAGATGTGCGAAGAGTCATCCCCTATAGTGGTTTCCCGTAGTATGAAAGATAAATTATGTTCTATGTACACATTGCTTATAACAATACAAATTTATTTTCTGAATCTCTGATTCTTAAAAGCCCGTGTATTGCAAGAACTTGATCACCTGGTTGATTGTAACTTGTTTTGCAGACTACCTATGAGAACTTTCGGTACAGAGCCGATAACAGGTTCAATGTTTATAACCGTGGTTGTTTAAACAATTTCTTGGAAGTATTTTGTACAAAAGTGAAGCCCTCAAGGAACAATTTTCGAGCTTTTGTCCAAGAGGAGGTACCAAGGCCACCCCCTCCAATCATTTCCCGGGAATCTGAACAGGATATGGGAGGAGACCCTCGCTCTAAAGTTGAAGACGATCTGGATATTGGTGAAGACCTGTTAAAGATATCACAGCGCCGGAATATTGAAGAAATTGATGAGGACATCCGGAGTAGAGGGAGTAATGGGCCTCTCCATAATACATCTGAAGTTGATTCAGCTTTGGGTTCAGATCGCCGGGCCCCAACAATTCGATCCGAAGCAAGGCACTCAAGTGAGGGTAGAAGTGAAAGCTGGGAAATTGCCTCTGAGGTCCTTGCCAATTCAAATTTAACTGAAAGTAGAGGCCATGTTGCATCAAAGGAGGTGCGCCAAAAACTCGGTGGTTCTTTCTGATATGTGTGGTTACTTAGATATTAAAGGTGGAAAAGGAAATGGTGTTTGATCAGATTATAGGAATGGGAATTGAATTGATTGAGGCATTAAGTACAAAAACTTGTTTGATCTTTTTTGTGGTAAGCCTAGCTCTTTTGGAAAGAATAGAAATGTGTGTAATTTTCGAGAGACAGAGGAATAGTATCTTTTTTTCTTCTCTTTTCTTTGTTAATTGTTATCCTACTCTCCAACCTGTGCATTGCATCTTTATGTGGTTTTATTCTTTGTGTATATACCAGTTATGATGCTAAAACTCTCATACTGTGATTTAGGTATTGTAAAACTGATTCCTCCGCTAAATGCTTTCATTGTGCTACTACTACTATGATACAATGATGTGTGGGGATTTTGACGACTTTGAAAGGTTTGAAGAAGGCTTTTGGTTTTAAGTAGAGCCTATGATACAAGAACGGATTTCTATTGTTCATTATTTATTGGAAATTCTACCTTCCATTATTCTCAAGTGTCTTGGCAACTTTCATCAATTTGTGAGGCATCAGAACTCATTGTTTAACTTGAAAAACATGAAATTTAAAAATATGGTAAATAGTCTCCTATGTCTTTTAAGCATTCCCTTCATCATCCGTATGAACATTTTCCTAATCTCCACTGTCTAACATCTCATTAACCTTTTGGGAATTGTTTGTATAGTTAATTTATGTTATCTAACTAAATGACTCACTTTTTTTAGTTGATACTCATTCTCACAACTATTAACCAATATGCTATCATCATTGTTCAATTCATTATATCTTATGCTTTTATGGAATCAGAGTTGGCCTGTGTGGTTGAGCTTTAGCCCACTAGTATTATTTAAGCACCTGAACCTTGATCATAACCTTCTCATGAAGAATTTTACCTTCCTATCACGTTAGATGAGAATGTGTTTTTCATATTTCTCTTTTCCTTTCACACTTGCCTCATTTGGGTTTACATAATCTTTCTATGGGGATACAACCTTTTTGGGTAGCATACAACATGCACATGTTTTCATATAAAGAATAATATTACTTAAGATCTATTGTCTCAACTATCCATTTTTAGTCTTGCGACCTCTTTTCATTTCTTCACAACTCGTGGAATTAGGAAATCTACTTTTTCTTCTTAACTTCAGGAGTTGCATGACCATTGTAAGTTAAGGGTGTTACTCAAACATAACAAAAGGACAAGGAGGTTCTTAACTTCACAAATGGAATAAATCACATAAAAACTATTTACAAAAGCAAGCCTTGGAAAGATAATGAGAGAGACGGTCAAAGATTCAAAGAAAGATTAGGGAGGACTAGAGAAACAAAAAGGATATATCCATAATTTTCTTGAGGACGTGTTTAGAAGAGTACAAAAACGAGCAATTGTAGAAAGACTTATAAAAGATAAATGTAATGTTTACCTTTTTTAAGGTAATCCAAAATTATTACAAGATAGGATTCACAGACATGATAACAACTAATTAACTAAATGTGTACAATGAATAGTAATCATGATATAGTCTACAATTGTTATTAGATAATCTACTCTTATATATATACAATTACGTAATGTATTCTATAAATATTTTAGTACAGTAAGATATGCAAATTTCACTTTGAATTGCAATCACTTTCAAATATAATTACTAATATCATTATATGTTCAACAAGTCCAAGTATTTTACGAACTTGCTCCTAAAGCTAACTTCATGAAAATATTTGTTGAATTCTTAGTGGTGTTGATTCTTTTTCACTTGAATCCTTTCCTTAGTATGAAAGAAGTAATATTTGATGTCGATATGTTTTGTCCTACCATGTTGTACATGATCCTTGGTTAACAAATCATATTCAAACTCTCGTAGAAGATGATCATCTTCTCTTAAGTAAGTATTGAATTGTTTATCAAACTCTTTAACCAAATAACTCCTTAATTACTTCTTCCAACACCATATGATTTGTTTTAGTGGTTGATAAGGCTACTATTGGTTGAAGTCTAGCTTTTTAACTAATTGTGACCTACCAACTGGGAACACGAAACTAGTACTAGATTGCATAGTAGCATAGTCAAAATCCAATAACTTTGTCAAAGTACATTGTAAAGTACCCTTGAAGGTAATTCCAATGTTCTCAATTCCCTTGAGATATTTTAAGATTATTTCGTGGCTTAACATTTCTTCTTCTTAGGGTTGCTCACATATCTACTCACCAAAATGACTACTTGAGCAAGGTTTAGTCTAGTAAACACTATCGCATACATCAAAGTCCCCACAATATTGGCGCAATAAACACAAAACATGTATTCCTTCTCTATATTAGTTTGAGTAGAATTGAGCTTAGAAATAGGTATAAACATTGTTATAGTTGTGCTTGTTACTAATGAGGAGCATTGGTATCTTGAAGATAATGAAGTTTTGATGATGTTAAAAGATGAAGAATTGAAGACTCTTGTTGTATTTACATTAAAAGCATTTTTGTAGAATTAATTGTATAAGAATAACTATGATGATGTAAAAGTACTTAGAAGTTTTCCTTTTTAGGGAGTCATTGCACAAATAATCGATTATCAATTGTAATAATCAATTATCAAGAGCCAAAGTAGAAAGAGATTGCTCGCGCAAATAATCGATTATCTCTTATCACTTTTTGAAAAACCACATAACGGACACAAATAATCGATTATCACTTATGATAATCGATTATCACTAGCAGTTGGGAGATGCCTTTTCAGTTTTTGACCAACACGAACCTGGGCTTATAAATAGAGGTCCTCACAGATCTTAGAAGTTGAATCTTTTCATTTTGAGAGTATTAGAGTTGTGTGCCTAAGGGAAGCTCTCTAAGAGTGAAAAGAGATCTAAGCCACTTGAGAATACATATATGTTTTGAGGAAGTTGTTAAGTGTTAGAGGTGCTCAAATCAAGTCTTGTGAATAGGAGAAGCTTGCACTTAGTGTGTCTAAGGTCAAAGCGGTTTTTTTCAAGTTGATTGAACATGTTCTTTTGTTCGTTTGTCGAAGGAAGGTGTTTTCTGTTCTTTATCTTTATTCATTTGATTGTAATTGTAACAACAATATTTTAGTGAAAAAGTTAATTACTATTTTAAAGTGATTAATGACTGGACGTAGAATCTTCTGATTTGAACTAGGATAAAATTCCTTGTGTTGATTTTCTTTAACTCTATCTCTTTAGCACTAAAGTTATTTGATAAAAGTCTTAAAGAAAATCAAGATTTTAAAAAGAACCATTTTATCGTGGCTATTGCCCGTAACACACTTTCCACTCGTTTATTAAACACTTTTACTCCATTGCTCGATATCGATTTTTCCAACAGTGCTCACAACTTTAACACTTTCCATTTCAAAATTACTCAACACCTTTTGAATGTATGACTTTTGTCATAAAAATCTCTTTTTCTAGAATTGATCACACTCGATTTCCGTCCCAAAATTATCTTATTTGCATCCATGTCCTTCACCTCAAATTTATTATCAAGTAGTGACTGTAACCTAAATGTCATGTCTAAAGCATCCATCTTTTGATAATTATGAATAATAACATGTTTTTCTATGTATAAAAAATTGTGTAAGACTAAAGTGAGAATTTGATGAAGTCTAACTCAATGTAAGATGCTTTTTTGAAAAACTTAGATGACAACTATGCTAAGTGTTAAACACATATCACTACCAAACAAAGTCTCTAAGCAAAAACATATAAAAAAAACTTAAAATATATCTCTTGTAGTCACAAAAGAATATACAAGACAAACACCTTAGATACAAACTATAAGTGTTTTACATAAACTTACATGTGAAGAAAATATACATGTCTTACATAAACTTACATGTGAAGAAAATTTCAAAGTTTCCAAGTGTTTATCCTTATTGTAGCATCTATTAGACATTTAGGATAAACTTTATTTGTAAAGCTTTCACAACTATGAAATTAAGACTTTAGAAATGAGGAGTGTTCTTTTATAATACCTCAATCAAGATATTGCTGTTCTTGTAAAACAACTGTACTATTGTATATCCTAAAAGATGCTTTATGAACTTAGCTTGGAGAGACATCGTGTACTAGTTACTTAATTTTGAGAGGATTAGTTACTATTCAAGGGTGATTTTGTATACTTAAATGAGTCGGACGTGTTAGCCAACAATACTTGTAATATGTTGTGATGAAATCTTTGTAGGCTAAATATTCATTATTTTTTTCTAGGTTTAATAGGTTCGGAGGTCCCTATATTTGCGGGTTCGTTTCACTTGGGTCCTCCAATTTTAAAAGTGATCAATTAGGTCCCTAATTTAACAAAATTGAGTCAATAATACCCTTTTCGTTAAATGCAAGGGAATCTGAATGCAAATTAAAAATTGCAGAAATTGCCACGTATTAAGCTCAAACTCTGCCACCTGCAAATAAAATGATGCCTCAACATGCCACCTGTTTAATTTGTATTCAGATTCCCTTGCATTTAACGGAAAGGGTATTATTGACTCAATTTTGTTAAATTAGGGACCTAATTGATCACTTCTAAAATTGGAGGATCCAAGTGAAACGAACCCGCAAATATAGGGACCTCCGAACCTATTAAACCTTTTTTCTATTGTTCACGTGGTCATCTTGGTTATAAAGGCTTTTACGAAAAATTTATAAACATGTTTCAAAATCTGTAGACGACTCTCATCAGAAATTTTTTTAAAGGGTTTATTCAAACTCTCTTTTTTCTTCACATGTAACCATTTTTTTTTTCATGTTACTTAATAAATTTATTTCACCATACATACAGATTCAACATAATATACGTAAACTTTTTTGTTATATTATAATTATATAAAAATTAATTTATTATTAAAAGAATAGGGATTGAAATGGAAGTATATTTTTTACTTTTATTTTTTAATTCCAAAATAAATAAAAAGGAATTATTTTGAGAAAATAAATTTCTAATTTAAGCTCAAACTTATATATAAAAAATACCAACTGTGAAACATAAAAGAGTATAAAAGAGTGAATGTTTATTTATAACTAATTCTCTATACTAAAAACATAATATTTACTATTAGTAAATACTTATATTTGCATTAAATGGTGGTAAAGTGGGAGGAATTTGATAAAATAAAACTTTTTTTTTTCTAAATACACAGTACATGCACAAAAATTTCTAAGATATATATAGTCATCTATTAGCAAATGAAGTTATCTCAACATAATATGTGTAATAGGTCATATAAAACAATAGGGTTATATTTAAATTAAAATTTCACGTGTAAAATAAGTAAAAAATTGAGATTCATTGATTATATAAAAGTATATATCTGCATTGGCATCCAATTCAATACTACAATTACCACTATAAAGTATCTTAATAACAATATGCAATAAAATCTTTTGTCTATGAGAGCACAAGGATGAGATAGACACGAGTTTCGCCATCCCGTATACATTGTTAAATAAAAAAATTCATTCTTATTTTTATGCACTCGTATCCATTTATAATGGGTAATCCATATGCATTTGTATTCATACTCATGTCCGTACTTATACTTGTTTTTTTATTATTTTAATATCAATTAATTAATTTTTATAAAGTAAAACAAATTTTAGTAAACAAAACAATGTTATCAAGTATTTAATACCACAAAAAGGACATATTCTCATTTCTTCAAGGAAAAAATTATAATTATATACATTTTAAATTAGAGTATCAAATAAAATTTTATAAAAAATCAAAATACTTATTAAATTTGAAAACTTTAATAGAACAAAATTGATAAAATTTAAAAATATTTTTAAAAAGTTTTAAAGATAAAATAAATATTCAAATCTAAAAATATTTTAAATGCTTTTATTCTCGTTCTCTAAATTTTAATGAAATCTCTTCTTTCAATAAAAGTTATGATACACAACTTAAATCAAATCAAAGATTAAATTAATAATAATTAAAATATAGCATAAATCTTTCATTTGAACTTTAATTTATGTTGAATGTTATTAAACAAGATTTGTGACAATGACATAAATAATAATTATTTTATAGTAAATGAATTTTTTTATAAAAATATAGTGATAGAATTACATAATGACTTAAAAAATAACAATTATAAAAAAAATTATTTTATATTATAAAAATGAGCGACAAATAAAAATATTATAAATAATTAAAAAATAATCAAATATATGTCTTAGAAACAATTTAATATACCACTAAAAGAAATCCCACTAAAAATATATATATAATTAAGGATATGATAAGATGAAAAACGCCTTTGATATATCAAAACTAGTTGAATTCTTAAGAAATAATGAAAATTATTGCAGCAAAAAGACAAAAAAATCTTTAAATGAAAAAATAAATAAATAAAGAAGATATAATTTTTATATTACCTAATAAATAAAGAATTTATGCTATCAATTATTTAAAGGGTTAAATATGTTTTTCGTCTCTTAAGTATCACACGATTTTGGGTTTAGTCTCTATTCGAAACTTTTGTTCCTTTTAGTCCTCTTAGTTTTGAAACTATTACAATTAGTCCTTAAAATTGAACATTGTTAACTTTTGTTTGATGTGACAAATGACGAGTCCACGTGTGAGGTCAGCAATGTCAGCTTCTATGTTAGGTGTCTGCCACGTATCTTTTCTTCTCTAAATCATATTAGGGTTCTTCTATTCTGATTCATGATTTCACCGGAGCCGGTGGATTCATCGGCAGATCCAAAGCAAGACCCAAAATCGCAAGCCCAAAAAAACCCATGAAGGCCAAGCCTGATTTTGGTTCCTCTCCTTGAAAGCAGTCTCCCCCTTCGACTGCTTCACCTCTCCTTAGGCTCATCTTGTCTTCGCCAACATCGTCGAGGGCTTGCGCTACCCCTTCCTCTTCTCCCTCTTCGATTTCGGAACCCTCCCCGACAAGTCTCACAAGAACATTGTAAGGCCAAGAGCAAGGGCAAGGATGGGTTGGTTGTCGACGTTGGTGCCAACGTGGGTATGGCCACCTTCGCTGCCTCTGCCATGGGGTTTTAGGTTTTGGCATTTGAGCCCGTGTTAGAGAATTTGCAAAAGATCTGTGAAGGGATTTACTTCAACCGAGTTACGGATTTGGTCACTGTGTTTGAGGCTGCTGCGTCGGATCACGTTGGTAACATTACCGTTTACAAGGTTATATTTCTTGCTTTATTTATTTTTTTAATTTAATTTTTATGTGCTATTTTTTGAGCTTGAATTGAATTTATGTTGTAGAAGTAGGTTTGTTTTAGTTGGATACCAGTTCAGTTACTTGGGAAAGAATCATTTGAAGTGCTTAGAGAGAAGAAACGTAGAGAAAATTGATGTTGATGGAAATAGATAAATTAATAAAGAACTATTTCTATTAGTGGGAAGCAACACACCCAGTGAAGTATTGGTAAACATCGCCAGAAACTATGGAAAATTTAGAAGGGAAAAGCGTAGTAAGCATGTTTGAGGAAAAGAACAAGATGGAATCTCGATCATCTATAGAATCCGATGGAAGCACAAAAGTTTGAACATGGAAAGATGAATATGATTTTTTTGAACTAGGGGGAATGGAAGAATTTGGTGCAAGGTACTGGAGCTCAAAAACATGGTCAAAAGGAAAGAGTGGCATCTAATGTGCAAGAAAAGCGTAAACAAGTAAAAGCAACTGAAGGAAACTATGAGGTGGAAGAGTATGAGAAAAAATATAAAGCAACAAAAGAGGCTCGTGAACATGATGAAAAACAACGTGTGGTCTGAAACTTATCAGGAAAAGAAAAGCAATGTGACACAGTCACGAGAAAGATGACATTACACGTGGACTCGCCGTTTGTCACATCAAACAAAAGTTAATGCCGTTCAATTTTAAGGACTAATTGTAATAGTTTCAAAACTAAGAGGACTAAAAGGAACAAAAGTTTCGCATAAGAACTAAACCCAAAATTGTGTGATACTTAAGGGAAGAAAAACATATTTAACCTTATTTAAATTAGGTGTTAAACATTCTCGTATGAAAAAAATACTTAATGAAAAAATATTAAAATGGAATAAAAATATTCAAGACATAAAATTTAATTTATATATCTGATTTGAACATAACATAACTGCACATATAGTAACAAATTCTTTCGGGGTTTGACGGTCCCTTAATATTTTTTTATTTATTTTCTCTCATTATCTTTGAGTTACTCATCTCGCAGTCTCATGTTTTTTTTTTCTATAAAAAGGGAAGTTAAACACAAACTCATAATTTGTGTTCTCACATTTCTCATGTAGTATGTTCCATTATTAAAAAAAAAAAAAGTAACTTTCTCTTGTCTCACCTGGTGAAATATTAATTTTATAATATTTTTTTACCTCTATAGTTATTTTTATGAACATAGAAGGAAAAGTTACCTATGTATTTTTTTCATAATTGATTTTTATTTGTGGCTTAATTATCATATATTTTTTTTTTAGTAATTACATCTATCGATTTTTTTATTAGATTTTGATAAATTATTTTTTATTCTTAAACTTTGTTTTTTATTTTATTTTAAAAAAGGTATATTGATGAAGACTAAAAAAGTATATTATTTTTTAAAAGTGATAAAAGAGAAGTTACTCCTGAAAATGAAAGCAACACATATTCAATTTCTTCACATATTTTAAAGCATGATACTAATATCCAATTGTTCAATTAGGAGACTTGCACTACAAAAATATGTAATTTTACCGGGGGTTTTTTAAAATATTACCGGCGGTTTTAACCCCCGCAAATCATATTTCCTGCGGTTGGAAAAATCGGTGGGAAAACGTCCGTCGCCAAGCAAGTACCGGCGGGTCTGGAAAAACCGCCAGTATTAGCGGGGGTTCCCAGAAACCGCCGGAATTTCCAGGGGTTTTGTAGAAACCGCTGGAATTTCCAGGGGTTTTATGAAAACCGCCGGGAATAGCGGGGCTACTCAAAAACCGCCGGAACTAGCCGGGGTTATCTCAAAACCGCCCCTACTTTTGATGGTTTAGTTTACCGGGGTTTCAAAACCGCCGGGAATTTGTATAGTTCATTTTTTTTTATTGTAATAAAATTAGATTATAATAAAAATGGTTTTATTGACAAAACAAACAATAAATTAATATGAACTAAAATTTAATAATATTGTATAAAATAAACTACATTGTTCAACCTAATATCATTCATACAACTAATTGTTCATACATAAAAAATTAAAAAGAAAGAGGTTCATTACATATGTTCAATATAGATGTTCAATACTAAAAGTATGACTCATATAAAAGTATTCAATAACAATATCTAATTTTTTTCTTCATTACATCCATTGTTTGGCCCACTCCCTTGATCAGATACCTACAATATAACATAATAGTTAGTCGATAATATATTTAATAAAAAAATCATACAAATAAATTTAACAATTATTACCGATGATCTTTGAAACACTGCAAATTGTGAAGGCAATGGACCTTGATGATTTTGCAACAAAAGTGTCATGATTGCCTTCATTTCATTGACTTGTGATGTCAATGAAGATACCTATAACAGAAAAATTTATTTCAACTCTTCCACCATCTTCTTCGGCCATTACTTGAGGAGCTTCGGCCATTACTTGAGGAGCTTCGGCCATTACTTGAGGAGCTTCGTCATTTACTCTTCTCTCCCCGTGTAGATGCCACATTGTATAACCTTTTGGAAAAGGTTTAATAATTAAGTGCTCATATACTTCTTCACGACTTTGCCATTTCTTAAAATTGCATTTCTGACATGGACATACTATCTTTCCCCTAACACCACTATTAGTGAATGCAAAGTCCAAGAAGGTATTCAATCCTCTCATATATTGATTTGTATTTCGAGGCATGTCTATCCATGATCTATCCATTACAACGACCTCTGTTCATGCCAAGAGGATTGGAAGGTTAGAATAAGTGACGATATTCAACGAAATACACTACATGAGATGAATTTACTAAACTTTGAGAACTAATCCAAGGAAAATAATTTACAATCGACTTTCCTTTTATGGGGAAAGTCAACTCACAATCCCTTAGATCAAGGGATTTATTTCACGAGCTAATTTCACAATTAGCTACTTTATTAGGATTGATTTTGTTTCACTTTTTATCTACATAAATCATATTATAAACTCTTGACAAACTACCAGCTTATCATTCCAATTTCTTAACAACATTTGAAGAAGGAACTTCAGATTTTAAGGAAAGAATATTTTAGGAGTAATATTAAGGAAATAATACACAACATAAAGAAATACAAGTATTTTAAAAAATGAGGACAAAGTCGGAATTTTTTGTATTACCACTTGAGATTTTTTAGCAGAATAGTCTCCAAATCTTGTAACACAGCTAATAGGACTCCCTGATACACAAGAAGTGAATACAAAAATGTTGTTATAATATTGATTATGAATTTTTAGATCATCAAAATAAATTAGAATATATACAAGAATACACTTACTAAAAATAATGAAATTGATCTCCCAACATAAGTTGTTGTGCCAACAGAAAAATTCACAAAATATGAAAAGTTCTAATGTTGATTGAACAAAGCAAAGAGAATTAAAAAAATGAGTGAAGCTTTGATTAAGATCAAGAACACCTAAGAGGGTGACATTAAATATGCATCCATATGCAAATTGACTAATTCTAAATCTCCATTTTCTTAGTTCTTTTTCACCCTCTCTCCTTATTTTCTGCTTTATAATATTAATTATTACAATTTAATATTCATCATTACTTTCATTTTAGAAAAAAAGAAAGTGATTTATTATTAATTCACCAGACTGTGTTGGTAGGAACCATCGTCCTCCCAAGTCAAGTCACAGGTCCTAAAAATTGGCCATGATGTATGATCATATTCTAAAACATACATTTTTATTAATAAAAAAACACTTTTTACAAGGAACTAAAATATAATATTCAGGTAAATGCATAAACTTAAAATATATTTAAGTATAAAAATTATTATCCAATCTAACCTAAAGTAACCACCCAAAAGATTATACACTAAATAAGAAAAGACAATATAATGTGAAAAATGAAGCATTAAAGTATGTTGCAATTACAATTTTTAACTAACCAAAAACACTTGTCAATCACTTCTATGTAGCTTAACTGCACATATTGTAATGATGAATGTAATAAAATAGAAATAAAAAAGTATGCAATTATTTAACTTCATTACTATATATACAACTTTAAATGCAATTCAACTCCTTTCTAGTTTTAAAAATCTAAACATTTGAACAAATAGAGTAGGCCGTTTAGATGTCTATTTTCCTAATATACCAATCTTTTAATTTAAAAGTACGGAAACTAGGAATCTCTACCTTCCAAGTTCTAACATATCTAAATCTTTTAGAAATTAACCTCTACTTCAACCAACAAGAAGATGATATACTTTTAAGATAAAAAATAAAAATATTTCAAAACAATAATTCATAGAGTAAATTAATTCAAAAATAGAAAAAAGAAAATAGGTTAATATAATTGATTAATGATGATGTAAGTGTGTATTAAAAGTTGCTTACTGCATCAATTTTTTAGAGTCTTATTGTGTCAATTCAATCTAAAATCATTCATGTTCACACTAAGACACGTATAAGGTACTGCAAGCAAAAGAGTAATAACAGAAGAGAAAAATTGCTTCTTTAGAGGGGAGCCGCCTCCTTGCAACAAAATTGAAACAAACTGAACATTCTATTTCTGCATTTTTTATTCTATCCTAATCCTACTATTACATATAGCACAATCATGTGTGACAAATTTCACGACTAAGCAAAACAAAATTGCAATGAAATCCTTCTCACGCTTGCAGGTAGTTTTGTTCTTATTACTCTCTGCAAAACTAAAATTGTTCATAGCCCTTGAAACAGTTGGGCTTAACACTATTACGTTTGCATGCAGTTTGTCGTGTTGGTCCTGCTGCTTCCAGTTGGTCTGTCAGCTCAATTGGGCTTAAAGGGTCAGTAGCTTGGGCCATAACATTCTATTACAGAAGTGAGTTATTTCTGAAAGCCTTAGTTGTTGTTCAAGGTTGTTAGTTGGAATAGCTTTTCTGGAGTTAGTTAGCTGTGGTAACAGTTTTCACCTACTGTACAACAAACACTAGATGTAATGTCTCATCGCTTATTTCACCAGATAAGAAAATGAAAAGCTTCATTAGATATTCTCAGATATTACTCTCCGCTTTCTCATAAATTCCCAGAGTTTTATTTTGTTGCTCACACTTAGACTTTTTTAATTCTGTTAGAAGGTTGAGTGCCTCATTAATTATAATCCAAATAGTAATAAACTCTTGAATGGTTGTTCATACCAACACCACCTAACTAACCACTCAGTATCCTAACTACCTTTGCTCTAAGTTAGAATGTAGTGTGTACCAACTATGATGGTCTGGTGGACACAGCATCATCAACATGTCCACTCCACTCCCATCTGATATGCTTCCAACAAGCAGTAAAGGCAGTTCCGCAAAGTGTGTGTGCGTTTCATATCTCATGACTACATATCTTAAGTGGAATGTAATTTAATAAATTTCTTCAATATAATATTTTCTACTTAAAGAAAATCTAATAGCATGAAGAAGACAGAGAAGCTAACATTTGACATGGAAGAAATTTTTGACGATTACATTGAGTAAAATTTGCATTGACAAATTATTAACAGTTCCAGGCATATATACATGAATTGGCCAACATATCTTATGGAAGTATAAGCTCACCTTTCACAATTTTTTCTTTTCTCGGCAAGGGCTATTGCAACTTTAGCTCCACACTGATTCTTTCAGCTATACTGTGTGGATCAGTAGCCTGTCCTCTTCTAGCGCAAACTCTAGGTCACACTGCCGGTGGATGTGGGGCAGTCGGAACAGTAGTTGGCATAATCGAATACAAGAGTTAACAACAGCAGCAAAATACAAGAGTTAGACACAATCGAATCAATGAACGCGTTCAATAGACTAAGGTACAGGAGACAAACGTGTAGAGTGAAAATGAACAAAGAGAAAATGAAGTGACCTCGCCGCTTTCTAAGCCGCGTGAACCATAGATGCGAGAAATTCCAAGAGCAAATCTACAGTTCAGTTCTGAGAGCACCTCGACGAACAATAAGGCGCCTCCACGCTGCCTCGAAGCCTTGCTCAACCCACAAATGCCTCCACACCTCGACACTTTGCTCAGCCCTAACAAGGGGAGACCAACACGAAGATGGTGCAGAGAAGGAGCGAGGAAGGTAGAAGAAATGAGTGAAGG
Organism: Vigna umbellata; assembly: GCF_029865625.1. Lineage (NCBI taxonomy): Eukaryota > Viridiplantae > Streptophyta > Magnoliopsida > Fabales > Fabaceae > Vigna > Vigna umbellata. The sequence goes on along the minus strand of NC_142168.1, from coordinate 16,152,325 downwards.
TAGAAGAATTAGGGATTGGGAGAAATTAGAGAATCAGGGAAAGGTAGAAGAAATGAAAGGCGCGGGGATACATAATCAGTCCTACTCATACTCATAATCAGTCCCCAAATTGAAAAAATGAAAGGCACCTTCATTAAAATTGAAGGAAATTAAAAAATTGAAAAAAATTAAAAAAGGGGGTAACTACGGTTTAGGCAAAACCGCCGGAATTTATTCGGGGTTTCTAAAACCGCCGGAAACTAACCCCTCCTAAAATATATTATTTTTGTAGTGTTGTTTGTTAAGATATAAAGAATCACACATGAGAAGTTTCATATATAATTTTTTTTTGTATTAGTGACAATAATTATACATATAAATTTTGAGTGTATTATTTTGACTCCTCCAAAATTATTGATCCAGATTCATCCCTGTATAAGAGAGAAAGTATCATGAAAATGTGAATTAATTTTATGATAATCCAAATAATTAGAAAAGAGAAACAAAATGTGTAACTAAAAAAGATTATAAAAGTAAAGACTAATATATATATATATATATATATATATATATATATATATATATATATATTACCTAATAAATTATGAATATTTTAATAATTTAAATGAGAACAAAGATGATATGTAAACGAGGACGAGACAGATATATAAACATTCATTCCATCTCCACACCCAATTAAAAAAAAATTAGATATAACTCATTCATACCCATACCTAATCAATGTGTCAAAATAGGAACAAGTTTAAACAACACTCAGGAATACAAATTTATTTGTCATTCCTAGATACATCAAAGACAACACACATTACTTTAATTAATTAATATTTCAATTGTAAGTTTTTGCTAAATAAAGTTTGGAGCATTCATCTTCAATATTACTATTAATAAATGATAACTAATAATATATCACACCTTAATAGAAAGGCTAGTGTCTTTTTAGGGATACAACACTAAAAAAATAGTTAAACATCAAGAAAAGCTAGCATATATTAACAAACAAAAAATAGCAAAAAGATGTTATATATGACCCCACCTACACCAATCATTATATATACATTACTAAACTTAGTCTCATGATGCAAAGCTACATTGATTATAAAAAAGTCACGTAACAATTAAAAGAAATCATTCTTTCCACAAAAGATCACAGGGACCTTATTAGTTCACTTTCTTCTCCATAAAAAAAAAAAAGAAATCATACAATGAATTTTTCAACCTTTTCCATCTTATTGTTCTCTCTTTCCTTGATCATAGTTTCTCATGCTCCTTTGCCAACATCAGGACTAACCTTGCATGAAACTTTATGCAAGGAAACCAAGGAGAACGAGGCAAGGTGCCTTGAACTTCTCAAAGAAGATCCTAAAATCGCTGCTGCTAAAGACATCACTGAGCTTACAAAACTCATCCTTAAGCTAGCCCTAAAAAAGGGCACAGAAACCCAAAATTTCCTAAAAGATATGATGAAAACAGACCCTTCACCAGACCTTAAACAATGTGCAACTACACTCTATGATGGAGTCATTGGATCATTCAAAAGTGCTTTGGGTGAATTGGGTGAGGATGATATGACAGCAAGTTATGATGCTGGAGTTGCCAGTGATGGACCTTCAACTTGTGAAAGGGCATTGAATGCAGCAAAGACAAATCCTTCTATTGCAGCTCATGACAAAGACATCTTATTGCTCAGTGCAATTGCATTTAAATCCATTGAGAAACTACCCTCTTAATTAAGAGTATATATATCATTGCTAGAGGAGAAGGGTGTTGTCAAATGTTTAGGTTTCCATTGTTAGTGTCTCGTGTGGAAGGATGCAAATCAATCAAACCATGCATTTCTCTATTATATCTTCACTACAACAATGAAATATCATTATATTAAGTATTTTACTTTTTTAATTGTTAATGTAGTTCTTTTGGTGGTAAATTGTTAATTTTAAAAAAAATGTCATTACAAGTACCTATGGTTGTTATCATTAAAAGTCTATGGTAGTGGGATAACTTTGATTGATGAAAATGATGTTTTCCATCTTTGAGGGTCAAATTCAGTTGTCTTTTGTATAACTATTCTATTAATATAAGGGTTTTTTTTTCATACATGTACAAAAGTATATTGACTAAATTATATTTGTGTTAATTTTTCTAGAAGGAAAATAAAAGAAAACAACATCTAGATACATTTAATATTGTTTCTCACTTAACACGTTCTTTTTTAGAGAAATTAATTTCTTTAAATTGTGCTTGAATAAAGATAATTTGGATAGAATAATTCAAAACTCTTTAAAGTTTTAATTTAAATAAGAAAATTTAATTAACGTGATGTAATTAGAAAAAGATAGAAGAGAGAAGAAAAAAAAAGATAAAAATGAGACAACTTCGTATTGACATTACAACTCTTACGATGCAAGTTGATGATGGTAGGGGGAAGAGAAGCTTGTTAACCTACTTACGATGGATGAAAAATGAATTCTAAAAACTTTGTATTGACATTAAAACTATTAGTTTCTCTAAATTATTGATATGTAAAAAATAACTAATATTGTAGAATTCAGATTTTTTTTATAATAAACTCTAAATGGAAAACTTCACAATGCAATATTTTCATTTGTTCCTGCCCCATCAATCCGAATTGTGAACACACTAATCAATGAGGATAGTGTAATATGAACTCTTAATTATGGTTTCCTAGTTTAAGAACTCCTTAACCTTTTTCTTTATTTTTGTGAGAGTCAAACTACTCAAATGGTTATTTTTATAGCAAGGTACCATCAACTAATTTACTCTTCTCATGAAAACTAATTTGGCTCCACAAATTAATATACATCTTGTATCGTCTGGTCACTTGGCACCACCAGACTAGGTCGACAACCGGAATGTGTATCGTACGGACTCATGGGCACCACCTAGGCCAACCACTTAGGGCCAACAACCAGGTCAACCACTAGGCCGATGACCCATGTCGACCGTCCGGTCAACCGCCAGACCGACCACCTAGGCCAACCACCCGGTTGATCATTCAGGCCGACCATCCAGGTCGACCACCATATCAAGTGGTCGACCACCCACCAGGCCGACCGACCACTTAGGCCAACCACCCAGGTTGACCACATGGTTTGATTATAAACGATAATAACTCATTAAGCCCCTAAAGTAGATTAAGGTGTGATTGGGTTGTCATTAGGCCAACGAAAGGTAAAGACTCATAACGACTAGTATAAATAAAGGTCTCAGGTATGACTTTGGGATCATGATGCACAATATACATGCATTACTTGCTTTTGCCAACCGTTGGGTTACATTACTAACTTGAGCGTCAGAATTCCTTTGACAGATGTCCGCCTACACGGCTTGGCCAAGGAGGAGGGAGAACAAACAACGTATAACTCGGAGGAAGGAGGACCACCAGGGAGCCCGTTCGCCTTACGTGCCAACTGAAGGACCACTAGGTAGCTCGTCCGGCCTTCGAGACAATCTGTAGTGCTTTGAGTACGGGACTTCAACCCTATGCCCGGAACACATACAAAACTTGAAAAGTGAACCTAATCATTGGTCCTATAAGGGAGCTACAACTTTTTCTAACAAAGTAATGTAATTTTTTTAAAATAAATCAAAATGAGTAAGTTTTAAACAATTATCATAAGTCATACAAAAAAAATATAACTTTAAGTTATGTCAAAGAAATATAATTTTAAGTTGTATTAAGGAAATATAATTTTAATGCACAACATCTTTAAAGTTAAAGTTGTGTTAAAGTAACACAACTTTAGTTTAGAACATTTTAAGTTAAAGTCGTGTTATCTTGACACAATTTCTACCAAAATAAATTAAAGTTGTGTCATCTTGACATGATTTTAATTTAAAATGTACTGAATTAAAATTGTGTCATCTTAACACAACTTTAACTTAAAAATGCTTTCTACTAATTAAAGTTGTGTGATCCTAACATGACTTCTTCTTAATGAAGTAATGTTAAGGTGATACAACTTTTATATCCATAATTCATTTTAAAATTGTTATCTTGATAAATTAAAAAAAAAGGTTTAATACATCATTTGGTCCCTAGTTTGAGGCGTTGTGTTCAAAGTCGTCCTATTTTTTAAAAAAGTTCACTATTGTCCAATATTTCGTTAAAAATGGTTCAAGTTGGTCATTTTGGCTTACGGTGTTAAAAACATAACAGTGCAATGATGTGGCAATTGTGACATGTCCAATTTTTTATGACGCGACAATTGTGACTCAATTGACGTGGCCAGAAACCCTAATTTCCCTAAGGCCAGAAACCCTTGTGCCACCATTGTGAAACCCTAGTCGTCGTCGCTGTCGTAGAACGAAACGTGCCACCACCAAGCCCTCTGGCCACCATGTCGTCGTCACCACCATCAACACAGACCTAGTAATATAATAAGAAATTTTAAATTCGACGTTAATCAAATTGACATCAAATTTTGTTAATATTCGACATTAAGAAATTTTTTTGGTTTTTTTTAATTAATTGTAATCCTTTTTTACAACTCTACGAGACCTGAAAAGAAAAAAACAACAAATTTCAGTTTTTGGTATTTTATAAAGCATCAACTATGAACATGTAGTATAGTATCAACAACAAACAACAATAACAAACAACAAACAAGTTCAATCAAACAACAACACAACAACAATAAACAAGTTCAACCAAATAACAGCAACAAACAAGTTCAACAAAAAACAACAACAAACAAGTTCAACAAATAAGTTCTTCAAAGAGAAAACGAAAACGAAAACGAAAATAACCTTCAAAAGGTGGGTTCATCGGAATAAAGTGTTTCCACCAGTGAGAGAGAAAGCAGAATGCGCCTATGAAGGACAAGAACACGAAAATAATCGGTCAAAACAAACGAAAGTTATACATAAAGTAGTTAATTAACATGCATTTGTATCAAATGAAAGAAATATTACATGTGATGGTCGTCAAACTTCGTTCGAGAAAAGTTTGAAAAGAGAAGAGGGTCTCGCGCACTAAGATAAAGGGAATGAATTTTCAATCTCCCGCTCAAATTAAAAAGGGGAAACTTTTGGCTGACAAATAATACGTCGAAACTCCTACAAAATTTGACGTATTATATGTGGTTTAAAAGAAAAAGGAAAAAAAGAATTAAAAAGGGATTACTTTTTGGCTTCTGGCTGACAAATAATACATCAAAGCCCTTACAAAATTCGACGTATTATTTGTTGTTTAAAAGAAAAAAGAAAAAAGAATTAAAAAGGATGACTCTTTGGCTTCTGATTGACAAATATTACGTCGAACCCCTACAAGATTCGACGTACTATTGGTGATCTAAAAGAAAGAAGAAAGAGAATGATGCGTTGGTTTAAATAATTACCATCATAAAACGTCGAATTGAATGGGCTTTGACGTTCTACAATTGCATTTATTTACAAAAATGTCACCGGTCATTTTTAATGTTGGTTGTTCAGTGGTTGGACGTTAAACGTGTGACGTTATACGCTGTTTTTGCACTAGTGAATAATTTATCTCGCTTACATCAGTTTATAGGTGATCTAATGTAAAGTTGTTCTACTTATTTACAAAATGTTATCACGCATTTTTTACATCTATCATTTTTATTTCAGACATAAATAAGGTGACATAAAAGACAATTTTTATGTTAGTGATTATAATTTCAAAATATTTTTGAAACAAGAAGTCCACTTCTACAAAATATGTTTTCTATTTTATGCTTTCCTATTTTCTTTTGTAGTATCTTTATTATTGTTCTTATCACTTTCTTAATAAATATTTATAATTTATTCTTCTTTTGTCCTTAAATCTCACAATACACTTTATATGGATGATTTTGTTAAGAGGTCCTCAGCAAGTAAAAAACAATTAATTAATAAATGGTTTAATGAGTTTAATTGAACACATCTAATAAAATAGAGATGAAACTAACTAAATATATTATGTATCAAGAGGTAACATAAATTGATTTATTCATCTTCAAATATAATCCAAAAAGTAATTAGATAATAAATTAATAGAAAATATAGTGTTAAACCCTACTCTAAAACTTCTCTTAGATAAATTTTATCTTAGATTTGTTTTAGTTTTTATATCACAATACTCTTCATTACATTCTTTTTTTCTTGGTAAAAAAATTAAACACATATGTTTTCGTATGTAGAATCAATTATACTTTGCAAATATCTCCAAAAGTTGTTATTTTCTCATACTCTAATCTTTTAACTCACAAACTGATATAACTTTTTGATATCATCCTCTCACAGGCTTAACATAGGATTGTGTTTGTAGAAACGCTTAAGTTAGCTAAGTGTGTAAATAACAATAAATGTTATAGTAATGAACATAATTGATGTACCTCAAGTATTGTGTTTTTTGTATTATAATTATGAATTCTTATTTTGATGACCTTAGTATAATTAATTATCTTGTTTAACTCTTAATATACTCTTAATGATGTTTTAAATATGTGCTTTAATTAATTACAATTGACCATTACTAATGACCTGGTCATTTAGATATTATCCTTCTCGATATGTTGTCAAAATTTGTTTACATGTAGGTTGAATACATCTCAACCCATATGATCGAGGTGTAGTCGACCTTATATATAGAGTTTCACTTTATAAATATAGGTTTAATGTCTCTTTAGGTCCCTATTTTCGGTCAGAATCTCATATAGGTCCCTTTCTTTTTCGGCGTCTCAATTGAGTCCTTATTTTTGTAAAATTGAATCAAATAAAGGTTTTTCGTCAAATTGATGAAACGCCGTTAAGGAGGGTGTGCCGTGACATGCTGATAGTGTAATTTTTTATTAGATGGCATTAAAAACGTGATTGAATTGTATTTTTTTTATTTTTCAATTAAAAAATGTAATGTACATAGTGGAAACACGTTTTTACCTAAGGGAAAAGTTGGAAATGAAATGAAATAAAGTGTTGAAAGCCCCATTTGTCCTCTACAATTGCGAAATCGAATTGAAATTGGGGAAGTTGAGGTTTAGGGTTCGTGGGAGAAAAGAAAATTGTTGTTCATCTTCTTCGATTGGAAGCGCGAGTGTTGGTCAGTGAAGAACATCGACATGAAATAACATTGCATGTGCGACTGGAACAAGTTGAAGCACGAGGTGACCTTGTGTCGTTGGAAGCGCGAGACAAAAGCACGTGGTGAGTGAAGGTTAATCTGAACGAAGGTTAGTGTTTGTGCTTTGTCGTCTTGCCTTTTATAGTTGAGAAAGTACAATATTCGGTGGTGGTCCCCCATTGATATATGGTTTGGTCTGTGATACGCGGGAGCCAAGCACAATGATACATCAAGGTCCCATCACACGAGGTATGGTCAAAAAGCTTCAACAAGATGTTAATAATTTGCCTTTAGAAGGTCAAGTGCTTTTTGCCATCTTTGAATGGAAACCTAGAGAACAATAAGATAATCCAAAATGGCCAAAACAAGGAGAAGGATAGAAAGTCAAAGAGAGAAGAATAAAGGTCCGCCAACTTTGCCTAAAGGATGGAGTGCACCGTAGCTTAGCATAGCCTTTATTTCGGCACGTGTATTTTGTGCACATATAGAATAATAGAATTCAGCATGAGTGAATCCACGTGGATTGGGATCCACGTTTCTTGGCCTCATCCAACACCGGTAAGAGTAGTATAGGCAAGGGAAAACACTCTATAAATTCCCTTCTCTTTATTCATGTACGTCACTTTTGTTGATATATGAGTTTTACTTTGCTGATGCATTTCCAGCACCCAAAACTCTGTCCAAAAGTCACTTCAAATGATCTTTTCTTCTCCATCTAGCTTCCTTCTAGTTGAAGGCCGCCTGAGCTAGCTCCTCACTCACCATCAAGATCTTCAATCCATCACGGACATCACCACAATCCACCTCCGTATGCTGCTACCCGAACCCCAGGCATCTTCTTCCGCTGCCTCTGGTTTGTAGTTTATCTAGAGCAACCATATCAAGTGGTATTCAAAGCCTAGGTTCTGCATCATGCTCCAGCTAAGTCAATTTTTCCTTCATTCCATTCTGTCATCAACATTTCCTTTGTGTTCTTCATTATGTGCACACTGTTCCATTGCAATTTTAATTCCAGTAGATTCCAATGTTTGATTCGTTTGTTCCAGCTTTTAATTGCTTTATTGCTTATCATTTTAATCGGTTCACATCATTGCCTTGAGTATTTTAATTTTGAAATCGGCTGTTGTCATGTCCAGTCATGTTCAATTATTTTGATTTTGTCAAATTCTGAAGTTAGATCTGTGCTTGGATAAATCTGTTTACTTGAGTGGGTATTCATTAGCTGCATATCATAAGAGCAATGATTCAAAGAGCTCAAGTGCAATTTGATTCCATCAAGAGCAGTACCACGCATGACAACCATTAAATCTGTTTCAATTTTATTTCACTCTGCACCATGTGTTCTGGTTGTGTTCTTGAATGCTGGAACACGTAAAAGTTGCATACCATATGAACAGTGAATGGTTTAAGTCAAAAATTGTGGTTGCATCATTCTTTCAATTACTAGAAAAACATATTTCAGCAGTTTGGACCGATCTGCATAATCTCTTGTTGAGTTTTTTTTTTTTTTGAATCTGTCCAGCTTAGAACTCACTTCTGGACATCTCTTAATGCATTTCTAGAGTCTTGTTCAAGTTTAATTTGATGTTCTAAAGTCATAATATTTGTTTCCAGTTCAGTTTGATTCCTAAATGAAAATTGGTTGGTGATTTGGCTTAATTTTGGTGTTAAATAACAACTGAAGTAGTGAAAATCGAAATTCCAAACTTTTAGCCTCTGCTGGCAGTTTGAACAAGTCACATTTGGTAAAACAAAGTTGCTCAAATCATAAAATTAAGTGTCCAAACGTGTTTGTGCAAAATTGCCATTCAAACAACCAAATTTTCAACACTTTTTCTGATATAAGTTGCAGATTTTGAAAATTCAGAGTTTGGTATGATTAATGCATCAGATTCAGTGTTAGATTAGTAGCAAAAGCTTGGTTCAATTGAATTAAAAGAAGTTCACAATTCAAATCTCACCACAAACTGCACTGTAAAAAGCTGTTTGAACCTGTACTAAGTAAATTTTAAAATTCTGATGCACACTTTTTAGCCATTCTCCTAGGCATTTTATCAAACACTTTGCCTAGTTTAAATTTGGTTTCGAATTGATCATAACTGCAACTTATCTTTGTTTTTTGCTTTTCAAATCCACTCTAAAGCCTTTCCTAAGTTCATTTTGAGTGCCACCATTCATTGTAAACCGATTAATTGATTGATTTAAGTTGTTTGAAAATCCTGCACATAAGTTGTTTGATAAAATTACAGTGTGCAATATGGTTTAACAGTTTTCTAGCAGCAACAGTGTCGATTTTCTAGCTTAATAATTGGTTATTGGTGGTTGGATTGAGCTCTATGTTGGGTGCAGAACTATCTCAAAGCGTTCCACAACACTGGTAGCATCTTAGGAAGTGGATTGGAGCAAGGAAAGATCAACTTTGGAGTTGATTTTTGGTGTAGCAGAACCATGTTCTTCACTGGTCTGCATTAAACTGGTTGCTGCAACAGCAGCATATTTCACTTGGCAGTTGTGAGATTAGTGTGAATCAACCAAAATTTCACTTTCTTTGAGAGAAGCCAGAGCTGCACACCTGTTGACAAATTTATGAACACCGAAAAACGGCGCCACAAACTTGTTTTCCCCTCGGCAAGTGTGACCGAATCGTAGCAAGTAATAATCTTGGTAAGACCAAGTATCGTTTCCCAAGAGACTCAAGGCCTAGACACTTATGTGATTAGTTAATTAATTAAGACTTGGCAACAAACTATTATAGGTTTAGAATGCAAAATACTGAAAAGTAAACATGAATGCATATGTTGATCTATGGCAAAGAGAAACAAAAGTGTGAATTGAATTCTATGGATGAGTATGTTGTTGGGGTTTATCAAGTAAATCTTTTCCACTCTCTTGTATTTAGGAATTCATCAATCTTTTCATTAATGTTAATGCCACTTTCTAATTTACTTTAAACTCGATCTCTCGACGAAGAAAGCCTAATCATAATTACTAGTTTACAATCTCTTGTCTCGCTAGCAATCAATCATGCATTATAGTGAACAGAAGCTTAAAGGAAACCAACTATCATACTCCTATCTCTAGGTTGGTAATATACTTTTTGGAGAGATTCCCCAGTTATAGACTTCCCCGTATGTCTCCGTATCGACAAAATCAATATCATGACATCAAATGAGTTAAACTATGCATGCTATGAGCAAAGAGGAAAAACCCTAGCAATTAATGAAAAGAAAGCATGTATCATATAAATGATCTACATTGATTCCCCAACAGCAGTAAAAGTTTAGTTCACCATATTCATGGTGAAACTAGATGAAAAACAATGGAAGAATGAAAGATAAAACTCGAGAAAGCTAATAAAGGAGCCTGAGCATCCAAAATCCTCCTCCAAGGGGTGAAAGGAGAGTGATTGAGCTTCGTGGTTGCCAAAGATACAAACCCTAAAACGTCCTAGAGCTTATATACTATTCTAAAAAAATACAAAAATCAAGCCCGAGCCCAAAATAATACCGCTGAGGGGGAAAACGCCCCTCAGCAGCAATAGTGCATAGCGATTCTTCCCCTTAGCGGCAAAGTTGCCCCTTAGCGGTTCTGACGTAATCTGGAAAGTGGCGCTGAGGGGGAAAACAACCCTCAGCGATGCCACCGCTCAGGGGGAAAATGCCCCTGAGCGGTACTTGCGGCATCTCCCTTTCATGCATTGCTTGTGCCTTTTCTGATTCCTTCTCTTTCCCTTTTCACTTCTTTCATCAATTTCATCTAAAAACTTGCAAAAATAAGAGAATCAAGCATAAAACCTGTCCAACTCCATTATATCCAAGAATTCAACAAAATCATGAGTTCAAGCTAATTTCTAAGGCATAAAGGTTGTAATTGAAGTCAATTTTAGGTATGAAAATAACAATTTTTCAACTGTTATCACAACTCCAAACTTAGAACTTTGCTTGTCTTCAAGCAAATAATATGTAACTCAATCTTCTACCAATCCATTCAATGGTTCACCGCATTCAAAAATCTTTCTTTCAAGATAAGTAAATACTCAATTTAGCTCATCACAAAATTTCAATCAAGATGTGCACATGCTTCTAATGTTCACTCAAACATATAATATCCAACAAATGCTATTTTTTATGAATGATCAATCAACTAAGCAAAGGTGTTCTTATGTGTTCATAGAATTTATCCTCACTAGGTAAAGTGTTTCACTCAAACACACAAGTGTATAGGAGATATTCACTCATTCACTCTACTATCACAATGTCACATGAATTGACTTTGCCTTTCATTTAACCACAATCAAATGCATTCACAAGTAAGCATCATCACAAGAACTTTTCAATGGCTTATAATGTGGCTGGGCTAACAAGAAAATTGGTTTTTCTGGATCACAAAACCCTTGAGTTAAGAGAATCATCTAAACATAATCATTCTTAATCATTCCCAACTTTCCTTTGCATTGAGCTTTTCTTTTTCTTCTTTTCTTTCCTTTTTCTTTTTCTTTTCTTTTCTCATCTTTAACTTTTAGCTCAATGCTTTTCAATTTCCCTTTCTAAACTTCCCAACAACCCCAAACTTGAACATTTATCAATACCACAAAATATTTTCTACTTAACTCAAGGTAAAGCTTTTCACAAAGGGTTTTTCAAATCATGTTCAAGGCTAAGGGTTCAAAGGATAGAACACATTGTGTTCTCTTTTTGTGGACTACAACATGCATTTGGCTAACAAAAAGGGTTACCAACAAATGGCCTTGATCATATGATGCAAACAAGTAATTCAACAACAACTTTGGAGCTCAAAATCTCACATATAAGCTCATTCATATTCCACATACACATCCTGCTTAGCATCATAATCACAATCATAACATCACGCATTTGTTCATAAGGCTTGTGAACCACTTGTATAAGCATATAATGTGCACATTCTCAATCAATCAAGCTCAAAACATCATCAAGCATTACTTATCACACAACAGTCACAAGCAAACCATCAATACAGATAAAGTTTCCAATTGAGTACATCAACCCTATTCTAAAAACAAAAGCAAATAAGTTCAATAATGCAAAACATAAAACAAATCCTGCTCTAGTGCTGATAGCATCCATCAGTGAATGCTATCTCAACTCCTCCTCAGCCTGTGTTGTCATCTGTATCCTCCTCTTCTTCCTCATCTTCAACATCCTCAAATACATCATCATCATCTTCTTCTTCTTCCTCCATGGCTGAAGCTTCAGCTTCTCCAGCTCTATAGCCTGGGACCTGCTCCTCTGGCCAAGCTACTACATTATGGAATTCATCCATAGTCCACCTGTGTGCTGGGAGTGTATCATATAATCCAACAATCATCTCAACAGTGGCCACCTACCCTCTGTGGATATATTGCAATTGTGCACCTATAAGAGACATGTACATGTCTCTCATCTGAAATGGCTCTGCCTCATGAGTCTCTATAGATGCCTGACTTTGTGCTCGTCCTCGAGGACGATGTTGTGAAACTGGCTGAGCTATCTCTTCACCTCCACAGTACTGCTTGCAATAGGCCTCATCAATTGCTTTTCTAGGCCTCTCAAATGGTGGAGCAGAAGTATCCACCCCAGCTATCTTGCACAAATGTGTGATCAAAGAAGGATGCCCTAGAGGTGCTTTGCTATTCATCGTGTTAGCACACATATGTATTTCATTAGCTATCACCTATCCAATATTAATACTCATATTTCTGATCACACAGTAAAGGAAGAGTGCTCTGTTAAGAGTGATGTCTGAAACATGAGAGCATGGTTGAATGTTGACATGGGAGAATGTCATCCAATACTTTGTAAGAGGATTCAGGTAATTCCTCCTAATATTCACCATAGAACCATTTCTGTTTCTCTGGAATTGTCCTCCAGGTATGCATAAGACACTCTCCACATCATTAAAATCAGTGCCTTCCTCCATACATAAAGCAAATTGGCACTACTCACCAGCCTATTCATTGTCCAAGAAATTGTTGATAGAATCAGGATCATACCTAATATCATGTGCTCTGACATAGCTTAAGTACTCCTCAGTTGGATAATCACCCAACTTCCTTGCATTGGTGTAAAATTCCTTGACTACAGCTATGTTAGCTGGTGTAGGGTATGTGGCGAACTTCTCTCAGTTCCTTCCCATCAATTGCTCTCCAAATTGAGGAGCAAAATTTGGTATCATTCCAGCTTTCCTCTCCATCAGGAGCCTCCTATCTTGAACAACCTTAAAATGCTTCTCATGTTTGCGAGATAGGAACCTACTGGAATAGGATTGTTCTGGTTCCTTATTTTTCCTTTTTGATGCCATGGTTTTCATTCTTTTGCCTGAAGAGGATGCCATTCCTGAATCAAACACAATTTACAAAACCACCAGACATGTTATTAATCATTAGTAAACCACAATCAAGATCCTAAATCCATGCTTAACCACCGCTAAGGGTTAAAATCACACCTCAACGCAACCAGTACACCATGCCAGCAAGAATAAAAGCCAAAATTCACATCTGCCAGAATGCCGCTTAGGGGGAAAACGCCCCTCAGCGGTACTGCCGCTCAGGGGGAAAACGCCCCTCAGCGGTAGTTCTGCAGATTTTGAAAAATGCATTTTTAACTTTCCTAACTCCACCCAAATGCGATTTTCATACTTCCAGACCAAATTCAATCATTTTAATTGGTTCAAACATCAATTAATTCATCAAATCATGCATAGAAATCACAATTCCTAAACAATCATGCTTTAAGAATCAAAATCATGCTTTTCAAGAACCCTAGAATGAAAAATGCTTAACTTACTTGGGTGGAGATGCTAGATGAATGGAGAATGCTTTCCAACTATGAAACTCAACCTTAGTAATGATGCTCTCTCCCAACCCCAAACTTAGATGGTAAGCTAGTTGAATAGTGAGTGGAAGAGAGGTTTTCTAAAGTGGAATGGAAGGGAAAATGTAGAGAGCTCTTGTGCAAGTGTTTAGAAATGTTTGGGAAGAAGAAAATCTGAAAATAGAAGCCAAATCGAAACCTATGGTGTAAAAATACCCCAATGGGCTCGGGTTCCGCTAAGGGAAACCCAAAATCTGCATTCTGCGATAGTACCGCTGAGGGGGAAAACGCCCCTCAGCGGTGCTACCACTCAGGGGGAAAATGCCCCTGAGCGGCGTTTCCGTGATTTGGTTTTCTTCTTCCTAGCTTAACCTAGGTGCCTTCTACCCATGCTCCTTACTTGCTCCCTACACTTAAGTTCTCAGATAACTCATGTATTCATCCCTATCATGCAACTAAAGTAAAAATAAAAATAAACAATATAAATAGAGTAAATCAACTGGGTTGCCTCCCAGGTAGCGCTTGTTTAACGTCACGAGCCTGACCCAAAATCCTCCAGCACCCATCAGTAGGTGTAGATCTTTCTTACCAACACCCCTTAGTAGGTGTAACAAACCCAAGTACCCTTCAGTAGATACTTAACCACCTAGCATCCATCAGTAGATGCTATTTTAAAAAGTTTCAAAAATTCACAACTAAAATTTAAAATGATGTTCTTAAATCAACTGAGGTGCCTCCCAGAAAAGCACTCTTTTAACGTCATTAGCTTGACCTAGTAAAGCTCATGTTTCATCTTTAATGTTGATGTTTCTCTTTCTAGCATCACACCAACTCATCAACTGCTTCCGGTCCACCTTCTTGATTCTTCTTGACTTTGGAGACTCAATTTCTATCACTCCGTCTTCTTTATAGTTCTTCACAGTCCATAACCTGTTTTTGAATCTCACATGTCTACCAGGTTTGGGTTGTGTTTGTCTTGAATCATCATGAACCATCCTTCCTTTGCTCTTTTGTTCTTCTTCCTTATCCCGCAACACAAAATAATTTTTACCTTTTAAGCTTGACTCTGCACTTGTGTAACTAGTCATGAGTACATCCTGACATGTAGCTTTATAACTAGTTTTTGTCCACTGTTCCTCTTTGAACACATCAATAACTTCATTTTTGCCACGATCTTGGAACACCACAATTCCTTCATCTACGTCAATGATAACCTTGGCCGTTTTCATAAATGGCCTTCCAAGAATGATAGGAATCCTTTCAAGAATGATAGGAATCTCCATGATAACAAAGTCAACCAAGAATTTGAGTTCTCCCACACAAACCATAACATCCTCTGCTATACCATACGGATTCTTCAAAGAACCATCCGCTACTAACAGATTCATCTTTATAGGTTTGACTTTCAAATTACCCATTTGTTCAAGTAAAGAATAAGGCATTAAATTCACACTTGACCCTAAATCAAGTAAAGCTTTATCTACCTTTCTCTTTTCAATAACACATGGAATGGAGAAGCTTCCAGGATCTTTCTCTTTTGCAGGTAGTAGCTTCCTCTGAATAGCTTTGTATTTATCTCTCTCCTCTTCTTCATATCTTTTTCTTTTGGAGATTTGTTCCATGTGTTTAGCTTGAACTGAGAATTGTTGCCATGTGTCATGTACAAGTAAGTCAACATTTTCATGAGTGAAAAGCTCTTTAAGTTGCCTCTTTTTCTCTGCTGGAGAAGGAAGAAGATCATCAATCTCTATTATCTCCATCTCTTTTCTCTCTATTGGAGAAGAAGTAAAATCATCAATTTCTATTACCACTCTATCTTTTCTCTCTCTTTTCTCTCCCTTTCCTCTTCTTTTCCACTACTTTTCTCTTCTTTCTCTTCTTTCTTTTCTATCTCAATTTTTTCTACATTCACTAAAACTTTGCACTCCTCTCTGGGGTTAACTTCAGTATTAGCCCCAAAGCTATGATCAGACCTTTCCTCCAACTTCTTAGTTAACTGTCCAATCTGCATCCCCATAGTTCTAATAGATGCTTGCATACTCTCTTGGTTGGAGAGGGTTACCTTCATAAACTGATTAAGAGTTTCTTCCATCTTTGATTGTTTATCAGAGAGTGTAGCCACCTGTTGCCATAACGATGATTGTTGTTGTGGCTTAGTAAATTGTCCTACTTGCCCAGTTTGTCCATGACCTTGTCCCATGCTTGGGTGAGATTTCCAACCTTGATTGAAATTACCTTGACGGTATTAAAATTGATTATTCATGAAATTTACATCTTTTAAGGCCTCCAGTGGCAATGCACATTGACCATTAATATGGTCACCACCACATAGCTCACACATCTGTTGTTGAGCTTGAGCAACTGTTTTGAACTCCTTTGGCAAATGAGTAAGTGTCTTTGCTATATTTTCTAGCTGTTGAGTTATAATTTTATTCTGGGCAAGCAAGGCATCATTTGACTACAATTGTAGAACCCCTTTCGGTTGAATAAAGGCTCTTCTTTCACTATGCAATTCATTATCATTGGCAGCCATGTTCTCTATCAGTTCGGTTGCTTCCTCTGGAGTTTTACATTTAATGTTGCCTCCTGCTGAAGCATCTAGCATCAACTTGGTTTGTGAACCAAGACCTCCAAGGAACAATAGAACTATTACTGCTTCATCAAATGCATGCATGGGAGTCTTTCTCAATAAACTTTTATATCTATCCCATGCTTGGCCCAATGTCTCTTCCATGCCCTGTCTGAACGAAGAGATCTCCTGCTTCCCTTTATTGACTTTAGATTGTGGGAATTATTTATTTAGAAACTTTGCCACCACAGCTTCCCACTCTGTAAAGCTTCCTTCTGGAAAAGAGTTTAACCAAAGCTTAGTATTGCCTCCCAATGAGAAAGGAAACAAGATATGTTTGATTGCTTCGTCAGGCACCCCATTTATCTTCACTGTATTGCAGATTTCATTAAAGGTTCTGAGGTGCTCATATGGGCTTTCATGTGACAACCTATTAAATTGATTATTCTTAACCAGTTGGATCAACGCCGGTTTCACCTCCATGTTGGCTGCATTTACCCTTGGTCTTGCTATGCTGTTAAAATGTAGAGGGCCAACCATATTGGTGTAATCTGCAAGAGTCCGTCTAACATTACTATTATTCTCCATCTCCTCAGTGCTATGGTGAGAACCTTGTAGTGAAGGTTGTAAAAGATCTTCTGGAGAAGGGAAAAGTTCTCTAGATTTACATATTCTTCTCCTCCGTCTACTCTCGTCTAAGCCTTCAAGAAGAAGTTCCGAGGTTTTCTTGCTTCTAGTTCGAATTGCTTCCTGCATACACAAGAAAACAAATCCCTAGAAAAATTTGTTAGCACAAAAAGATAGAGAAGATATAAAATAAGGAATAAGAAGATAATAGATAGAAAGAGAGAAGATAAAATAAAAACAGAAAAAAATAAAACAGAAAAATAAAATAAAATAAAATAAAAACAGAAAAATAAAAATAAAAAATAAAAAAAATAAAAACCGAAAAATAAAAATAGAAAAACAAATATTCACAGCAAGTCAAAATTAATCAAAAATCACACAAATATACTAGTTAAACCAGAGTCCCCGGCAACGGCGCCAAAAACTTGTTAACAAATTTATGAACACCGAAAAACGGCGCCACAAACTTGATTTCCCCTCGGCAAGTGTGACCGAATCGTAGCAAGTAATAATCTTGGTAAGACCAAGTATCGTTTCCCAAGAGACTCAAGGCCTAGACACTTATGTGATTAGTTAATTAATTAAGACTTGGCAACAAACTATTATAGGTTTAGTATGCAAAATACTGAAAAGTAAACATGAATGCATATGTTGATCTATGGCAAAGAGAAACAAAAGTGTGAATTGAATTATATGGATGAGTATGTTGTTGGGGTTTATCAAGTAAATCTTTTCCACTCTCTTGTATTTAGGAATTCATCACTCTTTTCATTAATTTTAATGCCACTTTCTAATTTACTTTAAACTCGATCTCTCGGTAAAGAAAACCTAATCATAATTACTAGTTTACAATCTCTTGTCTCCCTAGCAATCAAGCATGCATTATAGTGAACAGAAACTTAAAGGCAACCAACTATCATACTCCTATCTCTAGGTTGGTAATATACTTTTGGGAGAGATTCCCCAGTTCTAGACTTCCCCGTACGTCTCTGTATCGACAAAATCAATGATCATGACATCAAATGAGTTAAACTATGCATGCGATGAGCAAAGAGGAAAAATCCTAACAATTAATGAAAAGAAAGCATGTACCATATAAATGATCTTGAAGAACAAAATTCCATACAAGAGAGTTTCTAAAGATTTACATTGATTCCCCAACAACAATAAAAGCTTGGTTCATCATATTCATGGTGAAACTAGATGAAAAACAATGGAAGAATGAAAGATAAAACCCGAGAAAGCTGAGAAAGGAGCCTGAGCATCCAAAATCCTCCTCCAAGGGGTGAAAAGAGAGTGATTGAGCTTCGTGGTTGCCAAAGATACAAACCCTAAAACGTCCTAGAGCTTATATACTATTCTAAAAAAATACAAAAATCAAGCCCAAGCCCAAAATAATACCGCTGAGGGGGAAAACGCCCCTCAGCGGCAATAGTGCACAGCGGTTCTTCCCCTCAACGGCAAAGTTGCCCCTCAGCGGTTCTGACGTAATCTGGAAAGTGGCGCTGAGGGGGAAAATGCCCCTCAGTGGTGACACCGCTCAGGGGGAAAATGCCCCTGAGCGGTACCTGCGGCATCTCCCTTTCATGCATTGCTTGTGGCTTTTCTGATTCCTTCTCTTTCCCTTTTCACTTCTTTCATCAATTTCATCTAAAAACCTGCAAAAATAAGAGAATCAAGCATAAAACCATTGCAACTCCATTATATCCAAGAATTTAACAAAATCATGTGTTCAAGCTAATTTCTAAGGCATAAAGGTTGTAATTGAAGTCAATTTTAGGAATGAAAATAACAGTTTTTCAACTGTTATCAATACCATGTCTACTTTCCATTCTCTTGTTGTTTCATTTCTTTTCTTGCAAAAATACTTGTAATTGGCCATTAAGTAAGTGACTTGGAAGAATTCACAAGTGTTCTTCCCTCACTTGCAAACTTTGCTTTTAATTGTTCATATAAAATTGGTAGACAGTGAGTGTTGTCTTGGATCCAAAGTTCCAAGCCTCACTTAGGAGATTTCACTTCTTTCAATTTTTGCAAGCGCATAGGTCAAGTCTTAGAGGTCCGCCTTTAGGGTCTAGTTTTCTGAGTTTGAGTGTGTCTTTAAACATTGAATGAATTTACAAGTAATTTTGATTTAAAGATTTGTAGTAAGTAACTAGGGATATATTTGGCAAGGCAAGACTTGGTATTTAAGCAACCTATATGGTTTACCTCTCTTACCTGGAATATTATCCTCAAGTGAAAACTTTTATTCTTTACTTCAAGAAAACTTTTAAGTTCATCAAAATGTCTGGAAGACAATCCCCTAGAATTAGTGACACTCCCAAAGATCAATTTTCATTTCAAACTCTAGTCAACCAACTCAATGAAATTGAGAGAAAAATAAGTCAAGAAAAAGTCCAAAGAGAGCTACATAGTTCCATGGTTGAGAATGAGTTGAAACTTTTGAGAGAGGAACAAGCCCAAAATAGGGAGAGAAGTTATAGTGGAGAATCCCAATATGAACAAGAGGCCTTAAGAGTAGGAGAATATTATCATCAACCTTCTTCATCAAGAAGACATAGGAGGGAATTTGAAAATTCTCCTCCTCCTAAGGAAGTTAATGTGGTATTGCCTCATTTTCATGGAAAAGATAATGTTGAGGCTTACCTAGATTGGGAAATGAAGGTCGAGCAAATTTTTGCTTGCCATCAAATGGGAGAAGAAAGAAAAGTTTCTCTTGCTACCCTAAGTTTTCAAGGGTATGCCATGTACTGGTGGAATGCTATAGTCCAAGAGAGACTAAGACAGCGACTGCCTCCAATAAAATATTGGAATGAGCTTACAAATGCCCTTAGGAAAAGGCACATGCCCTCCTACTACAAGAGAGAACTCATGGATAAGCTCCAAAGATTGCAACAAAAGTCTATGTCTGTTGAATAATACAGACAAAAGATGGAGTTATACATGATGAGGGCAGGAATAACAAAGGGTGAAGAAACTACCTTGGCTAGATTTTTGAGTGGGTTGAATCTTGATATCAGAGATAGGGTTGAACTTCTACCTTATAGAGATTTGAATGATCTTGTTCAAATGTGTATAAAGGTAGAACAACAAAATTTGAGGAAAGCTTCTATGAAAAGATTTCAATCTCCCTTTGAACATAAGATTGTCAAAGAAAAATAACCCCTCAAACCTCTAACCAAAATAGTTGAAAAACCCAAACAGGAATCCTCTTCACACACTCGCACTAGTGAGATCAAGTGTTTTAAATGTTTGGGTAGAGGTCATATAGCTGCTCAATGTCCTACCAAGAGAACAATCATTTTGAGAGGTAGTGATATTTATAGTAGTGAAAGTGACTCCTCCACCACTGAAAGTGAGAGTGAGCAAGAAAAAGAAGAGGAAGTGTTTGTTGATGATTGTCAACTTCTCATGGTGAGAAGAGTGCTTAACAGTCAACCAAGCCTAGAACACTTATCACAAAGAGAGAACATTTTTCACACAAGATGTCAAATTCAAGAAAAATATTGTTCTCTCATTATTGGTAGTGGATCTTGCTGCAATTGTTGCAGCACAAGTGATGGTAACCCCTTTAGGGAATTCCCATCCTAAAAAGTATCAACTTAAGACTAAGAAAGGGAAGTTGAATAAACAAAAGTTCTTTTCTTTCTAAGTCTTAGAATGTTTACTTTACTAAATATATCTACATTGTTTTGTAGGACAATAATAAGGCTTGGAACCATAACCAAGCAGCCAAAATAAGCTTACAGCTGTTGCCACTCACCAATGTCCAAGTTTGAAGCACATGTTATGTATGAAATACAAAGCAACCATGTAGTTTCATCTCTTTTGAGCATGTTTTCAATGTTGTGCACATGGAACATGCAGCTTAGTCCATATAGCTTCTCTGGCACGTCTCTCTTACATTTTCAGTAGCTTGCTAGGCACGTTTGAAGGCCTCTCTTCATCTATAAAAGAGAACCTCAATCCATTGTAAGAATAACTTGAATTGAAGTAAAGAAATGCTGCCAATTTCCAGCTATTACTCTCAAGTTCACCTCTGTGCTTTGTTATCTAGCACCTCCTCTAGCTTCTTTCCCCTTTGGAAAGCCTACTGAGTTAGAGATCTACCAAAACATCCATTCAAACACCACCAGACAATTTCACAAACACCTTGAGTGCGCTCCGAACCTCCACTGTTTCCTTTCATCCGCTGCCAATTCTCTGAGTTGTGGAGCTTCTTCTACACATCCTGGAGTAGCGTCCATCATTTGGCATCAAGAGCCAGACGTTCCACTCACGCTTCAAGAGCTAAGTGCTTTTTCCTTCTTTCTTTTTCTATTTTTCGTCATCTGTTGTCCAACTCTGTCACAATGTGTTTGATTTTTTTTTCACTTCTATGGTTTGATTTCGTGTTTGCTGTGGATGTTTGATTCCATTCACTGTTTCTTAGTTTTTAATCATCATTTTAATCGGTGCAATTTGGTTGATTGAGTTCAATTCAGCTTTGATATTTCATTTCCAGTTTTGTCAAGTCATGTGCATTTTCTTTTGTAGTTTTTAATCTGTCATATGTGTTTCAATCTGTTCTAGCAGTGAATTTTCGTTTGTAATTGAGTCCTGTGCATGTGCTAGCTATATGTTGATCATATAAAGCATTGACATCAAGTTCAGCTTTGATCATTTGAGCTAACAACTGTGCACACTGTGTTCCAATAGCAAAATTCTGTAGAAAATTTTAATTTCTGGTTTCATTTTGTATAATATGCTTTGGTCCAATTTTCTGGTGTTTCAAGCTCTGACCAAATCTGCTTTATGAGTCTAAATGTGTTTAACCTGATTGCAAACTCATATTAATCTCAGAAAAGCAAAATGACTGGTTGAATTCCTCAACTCTGATTTCAAATTCTGCATCAAAATTCATGTCTGGTTTGATCATGTGCACACTGTTTTTGTTCAGATTTATTGATTCTAATGCTTGAGACAAGTTTATTTGATGAATTTATACTTGTTTCAAGTGCTAGAAATCTGTATTCACCATTAAATTTCAAAAACAGTAGTTGAGTTGATCAAAATCTGGTTTCCAAAACTGTCACAGTATTCTCCACAAGTTTTTGCACCGTGCTTGAATCCTTGCCATGTTTTAGGCCATTTTAATTCTCCTAGCTCACATGTTCAAGCTAGATCTGGTCGCTTAGGACTTTCCCTACATGTTTCTTGATCCATCCAGCATTGATTCACATGAATTTCCAATTATGCTGCAGTTTTGCCTTATTTTTATGCATTTTTAAGCAACTACCACTGTCATTTGTTGCTACTGTGTGTTTCTGTGATGTTTCAATGTCTGTGCAAGTATATTTTGTGAATTGAAATCTGTTTCTACTGTTCAAATGGTCATTAAGAAGCCTATATGCAGATTTCCTTTGTAAACCACCAAATTTTGCTGCATTTTTGGCTTCAGCTGCTGTGATTTTGTGAATCTGTCTCTGCAAGTGCATTTTCAAAGTGTATGCAAGTTTATTTTACCATTTAAAACTTGTGCACACTGTTCATTTGGTCATTTGTCAGTTCATATGCAAAATTTCTTCCTAGATCATTCATTTTGCCTACATTTGGAAGTGCACTAGTGAAATTCTATTGTAGTGTATTCCTTGGTTGTTTAAGTGTTTGCACACATCCAATTTGATGATATAAACTTGTTTGACAAATCATTTGAACCTCACATACACTGCTGCTCATCTTAGCCACTGCTATTAATTTTTCCAGCCACTTTGTAAGGTGCAAAGTTCATTTTTATTGTTGTTTGCCATTGTTCTTCTTTGGTTTTTCATCTTTGGATTGGCAAAAGCTGGGTTTAAGTTTCCAAATACATTTATATGCTTATCCAAGTGTATAGCAATCATAAAAATCACTTTAAACCCTGCAATCCATATTTGAAAGGTCAAAAACCAGAAAACACAAGTGTCATTTGCACTTTCACTTAGTGTGGAAGTGTGTCAAGTGGCTCCAAGTGTCATTTGCACTTTCACTTAGGGCCATTTTTCTTTTTCCATTCATTTCATACTTCCTTTCTTTTGCTTGTTGAATATTTGTGTTCTACGTCTCCGTGATAGCTAGGTGTGCTACCATATCGACAAACCTTCATTTGGTTTATTAGGGGCATAACATCGTTACATTCCAAACAGGTTTTGAAAGATTTCTATCTAGAAACTTGGGTAAGAAACGTCAGGAGACACTCTGGCTAAGGATGGACAAGGTTTCTAAGCTTGTCCATTGTGACTCACCTCTCCTTTCTGGGAGCTATTCGGTTTCTTCACCTTTAGAATCTCTATAGAAGTCATTCACCAAATACAAACAAATCCTCTTTTCCAAAAGTTTTGATTCATACTTGTGCAAGGCTTTCAAATTTTGTGAAAACACTTTCTCTACTTCACAAGCATGAGTCACTCTAGTGTTCAAGGTAACACCAATCATGATCATGACAACATAGAGTTGAGAGAAGAGCTCAATAGAACCAAGGCTGAGTTACATGAACTAAGGCAAATGGTCGTCAATCTTACTCTCATTCAAAGAGGGCATTCACAAGGGGATCACTCTCATAGGCAAAACCATGATCATGATGATCATTCCCAACATAGTGGTCACCATAGTTATCACCCTTATGATCACTATCAACGCCCTCCTAGGCGTCATCATAACCATAGAGACCATAATGTGGAACCTAAACTTGACCTTCCACCGTTCTATGGAAGAGATAATGTAGAAGAATACTTTGAGTGGGAGATGAAGGTCGAACAGATTTTTGAGTGCTACTACATAGATGATAGGAGGCGAGTGACCTTAGCTACTTTGACCTTTCAAGGAGCAGCCCTCTATTGGTGGACATCCATCATAAGAGATCAAAAGATGCATGGCGACTACACCATCCAATACTGGAATGAATTGAAAGCAGCCTTACACAGAAGGCATGTCCCAGCCTATTATGCTAGAGAAGTCATGGACAAGCTCCATCGACTTCAACAAAGAAACATGAGTGTTGAGGAATACCGGCAAAAGTTAGAATTACTCATGTTAAGAGCTGGGATAAAAGAAGAGGAGCGATTCACCATAGCTAGATTCCAGAGTGGATTAAACTACATCTCAGGAACTTCCGGAGACTACTTCAAGGCATCAAGACACCATTTTTGCAAGGGATTGCTTCAAATGTGTACGTTTAAATGACTAGGAGTAGTTTTTCTTTCGTTGGAATTGGATGTAATGAACTTACTCTGATGTAATTTTCCTGTTCAATATATCGTTGTTCGTTCATATGCTCTTTCTTGAATTTACTATCATTGTATGGAAATATAATGTTATTTGAATGTTTCTGATTACTGGAAAGTAACTTAGAGCACCTAAGTGATTTGGGATCTAGAGATAGACTCAATAACTTGGTCATTCTTAACATCAGACTTAATGCAAATTGTATGTTAAATTGATTAAGGGATTAGCATTTTGATATATTAATTTAGAACTAGTTGCTAAGGGATTAGGACTAGTATGCCTTGATGTGAATGTTTGAATGAAGTAATGAAATATTGAACAGAGTTTTATATTCATATGATTCATGAAACCCAATTCCAACGAAGTTTCTTTTAAATATAAATTCCTTGCACACCAACTGTTTGATAAAATACAAAAAATAGTTTCTTGTGTTGTTTTGTGCATTTTGATGTCTAATTGAGTTATAAAAGGAAAAATTGTCATATGTTGCACAAGTCTCTTGGGAGACGATACTTTTACTTATTCATTGTATTACTTGGAACGATTTGGTATACTTGTCAAAAAGTTAACATAATGCTCATCCCTCTGAGCACACAGTACAAAAGAAGCACCCTGCTGACAGTAATATTCGAGACATGTGAGCACGGTTGGATGTTGGCATGAGAAAATGTCATCCAATACTTTGCTAGAGGAATCAAATCAGCTTTCTTGATGTTCACAATTGCACAATTCCTATTTCTCTGAAAGTGCCCTTCAGGCACACATAACACACTCTCGACATCACCAAAGTCCGCTCCTTCTTCCATATTTAGAGCAAACTAACACTGCTCACCAGCCCATTCAATATCTAAAAATTTGTTAATGGAATCAGGGTCATACCGAATGGTGTGTCCTCTAACATAGCTCAAATAATCCTCTACAGGATGATCACCCAACCTCCTTGCATTGGTGTAGAATTCTTTCACCACTGCTATGTTAGTTGGTGTAGGATAAGTGGCTAACTTTCTTTAGATCCTGTTCTCCAATTGCTCTCCAAACTATGGAGCAAAATCAGGTATCAGTTCAGCGTTCCTTTCCATTAATAACCTCCTATCTTGGACAACATTGAAGTGGCGCTCATGCTTGCGGGAAAGGAACTTGTTGGAGTAAGAGCGGTCTGGTTCCTTATCCTTCCTCTTTGATCCCAAAGTCTTGATTCTCTTGCCCGATGAGGAGGTCATCCCTACATCAAACACAATTCACAAAACCACAAAAAAACATCGTTAAACATTAGTAAACCACAAACAACACCCTAAAACCATTCCTATCATTGTTGAGGGCAAACAGAGCCCCTCAGCGCAATCTGTACATCAAGCCTGCAGCCAAAACAAGCTTAAAAACCACTATGCGGGTATCACGTTCAGGGGAAATTTCTGCTGAGCGGGGATTCTGCAATTTTTTTAAAAATGCCCAAAACATGTTCTAATCTTCACCAACATGCAATTCCTAGTTCCAGACCCAAATCAAGCATTTTAATCGGTTCAAACAACAATTAATTCATCTAATCATGCATAAAAATCAAAATCCCTAAAGAATCATGCTTAGACAACCATGTTCATATCAATCCATGCTGTCAAAAACCCTAGAATGCAAAAATGTTTGTACTTATTTGGGTGGAGATGCTAGATGAGTGAAAAATGCTCTAAGAAAGTGAAGAAATCAGCACCCAACAACAATGCTCTAACCAAACCCCAAACTTGAGTGGAAACTTGGTGCAAAAGTGTTTGAAAGAGAGATTTTGTGAAGGGGGAAGAAGGGAAAAGTGAAGAGAACTCTTTGGAGAGTGTAAGACCCGTAGAAAATAAAAAATAAAATTGTTTTATTTATTTATAGATATATATATTTTAATTATGGTTATGTGCTTGTGAGTTAAAATAAAAGTGTTGGGTTAGTAGATAAAAATTTATTGTAATTGTTTTTGGTTAAATTTATAAGTTGGGGTTCTTGCATGGGTCTATTACATTAGACGTTTTCTGAAGTTTTGTTTTTCCTTCCTTGCTCAAGAATTAGTAGCAAAGGTGCTCGTGAGAATGCTAATTAAAACGATAAGTTTTGGATATGAGTTAGTAAGGGAACTAAGATATTTAATTGGGCTAAAAATACAATTAGCTTATGACCCAAAACTTTAGTTCTGTTTTTAAATGTTAATTGTTTCTACTTGGGGTATAAAAAGAGAAACCTAAACCTAGAAAGAAAATATCTTAACTTGGAAAGGAGAGGAGCTAGCGGCGGACGGTGAGAAGTAAGATCGAAAGAGATTAGAAGATAGACTTTCGTTTAGGAAAGTAGTAGGCGCTTGCTTGAATTCCAGGTAAGGGGAGTTAACTCTACTTTGTTTTGTTTGGGTGTTTAAGGTGTGAAAATCATGAATGGTTGCATGCGGGTGTTGGTGTTGTGATGCTTCCGTGATCTGTTCTATTTTGGGTTACACTTAGTGGGTTCTAATTTGGGGTATTCTTATTGCATTGATTGTTGTCTTGGTTTTTATGTAATTGTTGTTTAACTCTTTAAATGTTGGTGATTATGTATCTCTTTGCTTGTGCACCATAAATCCATGAAAACTGATCCGGAAAGGATGGGATACATTAGTGAGGAACCGTATGGTATATGTGGTAGATGATGGAAGATAAATTATATTCTCCATGGGTGTTTCGTTGTGATGGTTGCGTCTTGCTGTAGTGAATCGTTGTTGGGTTTTAGGGTGGACTTCTTATGTGTTGGATAGGGGTGTTTAGTTGTTGCGGGTAAGGTTGATCGGTAGAGAAGGTTGAAATATTGCGTGCAGGATAGGAGAGACGTTTGCGGGCTACTGGACCATTCTCGCGGTATTTGAATTAAGTGAAAGATGCTTGAGCTAGTAGTATTAACAATGCAGTGAGAGAATTAACTATTAGAAATTTAGTGATGTATTACAACCTTATTTTGATTCATGCTTAAATAACTTTTAGCTTTTGGAAGAGTAAGGAATTTACGTAACAATGGTTGGTGAAGTAGGAAAAAAAAAGGTTTAATACGTATTTTGGTCCCTCTTTTCGTAGTGTCTGTTTAAAGTAGTCCTCCTTTTTTTCAAAATTTCACTAACATCCTACTTCTCGCAAAAACGATGCACGTTAGTCCTTTTTGGTTACGGCGTTAAAAAGACTAACGGCACAACTGCCCAACTGGCACAAAACTGATGAGTTGTACAGTTATGGTTCAGGTGGCACTGTGAATTGCTGATTCATCTTGAAAGCAAAGAGATTCATGGTTGTTTTTCCCAAATTAAAAAGCAAAGTTAAGGTTGTTGGTGATTCGTGCTACATTTGTTCTCAAATCTAAAAGCAAAGGTTAGGGTTGTTGGAGATTCGTGCTACTGTTGTTCTGAAATTTAAAAGCAAAGGGTTAGGGTTAGGGATGACTTCATCACAAAGTTGTTCTTTCTGTTCGAAGGCAACGTCCAAAGGATTTTCGCAATCCTCACACGGTGCTGTTTCGAGGGAAGTTGGGATAACCCCTATTTGCCACTGTGGTGATATTGCTGTAATGAAAGTTGCCAGAACTTCAAGGAATGCTGGGAGGAAATTTTGGGGATGTCGTCATTACAAGGTGTTTTGAATACCGTAGTGACTTTTATGTGTATTGGATTTTATGTGTTTTAACATTTTTGTGTCTTGGTGAATAATAGGGTGGATTTTCAACTGGGATGTCATGTAATTTGTTCAAGTGGTGTTCTGAGGACAACGCTGATGATAGAGATGGTACAATTGTGAGACAAAGCAACAGGATATTTGATCTGGAAAATAATGTGAAAGAGTTGTAGAGAAGGATAAAGTTCTTACTTGGAGTTGTGTTTGCTGTTATTATGTTGAACATTATGACATTGTGGCTGTGTTTAGCTTGATCTTAGGTGTGCAATGTGCAATTTATGTTTTGTTCATGTAATGGCATAGGTGGTTAGCATCATGTTTTGTTGATGTAATATGAGTTGTTGTAATATGAGTGAACAATCTGAGTTCGTGCAATAAAGTTCGTTTTAGTCCCCTCTTTGCTTTAAAAATGTTAAATGTGGTCCCGCTTTGCTTTAAAAATTGTTCACGGTGGTCCCTCTTTCCTTTAAAAATTGTTCAAGGTGGTCCCTTACGTATATGACTGTAATACATATTAAGGATACCTGGCAAAAAACAGATATAATTACATAATATCACTACTTCCAAATATCACAACATAATATCACTACAACTATAATAACATATTTAATTAAAGTGCTTAATAAGAATTCAACATAGACAATTAAAGTGCTTAATAAGAATTCAACATACACAATTAATGTACTTAATAAGAGTACAAAATACATCCAAATACATCCAAATTTTCATTTAAATCTATGGATCTTTTCTTCTAATATTTAACTTTTTCCTTCGTTGTGGCTGACTTAAATCTCGGATGGAATCTTGACTTGGTTGTGGTGGGTAAGGAGACTGGGGACTTGATGGTTGTGAAGGTGCAAGGGGTTGTGAACTTTGTGCCTGTGCTAGTTCTGTTGGTTCGATGATGGCTGGATGTAAAGGGCACACTTTTTTGTTGTGCCCCATTTACATTTCTTTCGCTGCCCACTGATAACAGTTGAAAAACTGTTATTTTCATGCTTAAAATTGACACTAAAAGCAACCTTTACACTTAGAAACTAGCTTGAAATCATGCTTTTCTTCATATTTTCATAAATAAGAGAGCTGGACAGGTTTATGCTTGATTTCAGTGTTTTTGTGCAGGTTTTAAGGTGAATTTAGTGAAAGAAGTGAAGAAGGAGAGAGATGAAATCAGAAAAGACATCAAAAAGTGCAAAAGGAGAAGCCGAAGTCACCGCTCAGCGGCAGTTTACCGCTGAGCGGCACTCAGGAGCTTACGGGAGGTCCGCTGAGGGGCAAAATGGCCGCTGAGGGGAAGAAACGACTCACGCACTTACCGCTGAGCGGTACTTTACCGCTGAGCGGCACTTTTATGGGCTTGAACCTAATTTTCTGTAATTTACGAATAATATATAAGCTTTAGGGTTTCCTAGGGTTAGGTATCTTTGGCTGGAACGAAGCAAACACTCTCTCTTCCACCCCTTTGAAGGAGGATCTTGGATGCTCAGGCTTCCTCTTCACCTTTCTAGGGTTTTATCTTTCATTCTTTCATTGTTATTCATCTAGGTTCACCATGAATATGGTGAACTAAACTTTGTATGTTTGTTGGGGAATCAATGTAATCTTTTGAAGCTCTCATATATGGAATTTGTTTTTACATCTTTTAATTAAGACTTATGCTTTCTTTCATCATTAGTTAGGGTTTTTCCTCTTTACTCAATGCTTGTGTTGTTTAACTCATTCGATGCATGATTATTGATTTTGTCGATACGGGCACGTACGGGGAAGTCTAGATCCGGGGAATTTCTCCCAATATTATATTGGTTGTCGTTAAGCTCCTGCACTTATGAACTAATTATTAGGAATGCTAGGAATTGTATGAACTCGTAATTAGGGAGTGATGGACAAATTTATGAACACCAAAATATGATGTCACAAACTTGTTTTTCAATCGGCAAGTATGACCGAATCGTTCAAGTAATAAACTTGGTAAGACCAAGTACCGTTCTTCCCAAAGGACTCACGACCTAGTTTAGTTGTGTGGTTTATTGATTAGCTAAGACTTAAAGACGAAATATTTGGATTTTTATATGCAAAAGACGAAAATTAAATATGTATGCATGAAGTTTTTGATCAATGGCAAAAGCAAAAGATAAACACTTTCAATGAAATATATGTATGAATATGTTGTTGGGGGTCAATTTCATCTTATCCACTCTCATATATTTTAGGAATTCAACATTCAAATCATCATTGTTAATGCCACTCTCTAAAGTACCTTTCAAGAAGGCTTCTCCCTAATTACGAGTTCATACAATTCCTAGCATTCCTAATAATTAGTTCATAAGTGCAGGAGCTTAACGACAACCAATATACTATTGGGAGAAATTCCCCGGATCTAGACTTCCCCGTACGTGCCCGTATCGACAAAACCAATAATCATGTATCGAATGAGTTAAACAACGCAAGCATTGAGCAAAGAGGAAAAACCCTAACTAATGATGAAAGAAAGCATAGGTCTTAAATAAAAGATGTAAAAACAAATTCCATATATGAGAGCTTCAAAAGATTACATTGATTCCCAAACAAACATACAGAGTTTAGTTCACCATATTCATGGTGAACCTAGATGAATAACAATGAAAGAATGAAAGATAAAACCCTAGAAAGGTGAAGAGGAAGCCTGAGCATCCAAGATCCTCCTTCAAAGGGGTGGAAGAGAGAGTGTTTGCTTCGTTTCTGCCAAAGATACCTAACCCTAGGAAACCCTAAAGCTTATATATTATTCGTAAATTACAGAAAATTAGGTCCAAGCCCATAAAAGTGCCGCTCAGCGGTAAAGTACCGCTCAGCGGTAAGTGCGTGAGTCGTTTCTTCCCCTCAGCGGCCATTTTGCCCCTTAGCGGACCTCCCGTGACTTCCTGAGTGCCGCTCAGTGGTAAACTGCCGCTGAGCGGTGACTTCGGCTTCTTCTTTTGCACTTTTTGATGTCTTTTCTGATTCCATCTCTCTCCTTCTTCACTTCTTTCACTAAATTCACCTTAAAACCTGCACAAAAACACTGAAATCAAGCATAAACCTGTCCAGCTCTCTTATTTCTGAAAATATGAAGAAAAGCATGATTTCAAGCTAGTTTCTAAGTGTAAAGGTTGCTTTTAGTGTCAATTTTAAGCATGAAAATAACAGTTTTTCAACTTTTATCACAACCCCAAACTTAGAACTTTGCTTGTCCTCAAGCAAACAAGATATAACTCAATCTTCAACCAATTCATATGATGGTTCACTCATTCAAAAATCCTCTTTTTAGATAAGTAAAAACTTCAATCAAACTTATGACCAAGAGTTCAATCAAGATGTGCACATGCTTTAGTGTTTCACAAAGTCAGTTAATACCCAACAAATGCTCTTTTTCATGAATGACCAATCAATTAAGCATGGATGTTCATGTGCTAATGGAATATTTCCTCACTAGGTAAAGTGTCTCACTCAACACACAAGTGTATAAGAGGTAATCACTCATTCACTCTACTATCACAATGTCACATGAATCAACTTTGCCTTTCATTTTACCACAATCAAAAACATTCACAAGTATGCATCATCACAAGGACTTTTCAATGGCTTATAATGTGGCTGGGCTAACAAGAAAATTGGTTTTTCTGGATCCCAAAATCCTTGAGTTAAGAGAATCATAACACACAATTATTCTTATTTTTCCCAACTTGCCTTTGCATTTGCATTGAGCTTTGCTTCTTTTTCTTTTCTTTTCTTTTTCTTTGCCTATACTTACTTTTTCAGCTCTTAGCTCAATGCTTTTCCTTTTTCATGTTTTCCCAACAACCCCAAACTTGAACATTTAACAATACCACACAAGATCTTCTACTTAACTCAAGGTAAAGATTTTCAATCAAAGGTTTTTCAATTTATGTTCAAGGCTAAGGGTTCAAAGGATAGAACACAAAGTGTTCTCTTTTTAGTGGGCTAACTTTATGAATTTGGCCAATAAAAAGGGTTCCAACAAACGGCCTTGATCATATGATGCAAAACAAGCAATTGATTCAATCATAGAAAACCTGGGCAAAGTCATTCATGCTTTCAAAGTAATAGCATTTAACAATAACAAAAACTCTGGAACTCAAAACCTCACATATAAGCTCATCCACATTTGACATACACATCCTGCTTAATCTCACAATCACAATCATAATATTATGCATTTATTCACAAAGCTTGTGAATCACCTGTATAAGCATTTTAATGTGCACATCATCTCAACATCAATCAATAAGCATCATCAAGCATTACTTATCAAACAATCACAGTTAATAGCAAACCATCATAACAAACCAGGTGTTCAATAGAGTACATCAAACTCTAATCTAAAAACATAAAATACTTACAGAGTACTGGGTTGCCTCCTAGTAAGCGCTTGTTTAACGTCACGAGCCTGACCCAAACTTTCAAGGATCAACCAACAACATCATTGTGGAAAATTGTTGCACCTCTCCCCCTAGATAGGGTTTGAGACGTTGACCATTCACCACCCAACTTCTCTGTGGATCATCAGCAGCTGGATTAAATATTTCAATTGCTCCATGCGGATGCACTTCCTTTATCACAAATGGTCCTGACCATTTTGACTTCAGCTTCCCAGGAAATATCTTCAATCTTGAATTGAACAATAGTACCTGTTGTCCTGGATTGAAAACTCTATTCACCAACTTCCTGTCATGATAAAATTTAATTTTGTCTTTGTAAGCCTTGGATGAATCATATGCATGTAATCGCATTTCTTCAAGCTCCAAAATCTGCCGTCTGCGTGTGCATTGAGTTTCATAAGGATCAAAATTCAAGAATTTCAAAGCCCATAATGCTCTATGCTCCAATTCTACTAGAAAATGGCATGCTTTCCCATAGACTAATTGAAATGGTGATAATCCCATAGACGTCTTCATTGCTGTCCTATAAGCCCAAAGAGCATCATCCAATTTGAGAGACCAATCCTTTCTTGATGAAGTCACTGTTTTTTCCAGCATCCCTTTTATCTCCCTGTTAGACACCTCAGCTTGTCCATTGGTTTGTGGATGATAAGGTGCAGCTACCTTATGTTTTACTCCATAGTGTTTGAGTACTTTCTCTAGCTGATAATTGCAAAAATGAGATCCTCCATCACTGATCAACACTCTTGGAGTGCCGAAACGTGAGAATATCTGCCTCTTCAAGAATTTAATTACTATGCTAGCATCATTTTTAGGACAAGCTAATGCTTCCACCCATTTACTCACATAATCTACTGCTACCAGAATATATTCATTGTTGAAAGATGGAGGGAAGGGTCCAACAAAATCAATACCCCAACAATCAAAAACCTCAACCTCTAAAATACCTTGTAAAGGCATCTCATGACGTTTAGTGATTGTCCTTGCTCTTTGACATTTATCACAATTTCTAGCATGATTATGGGCATCTTTAAACAAAGTTGGCCAATAAAATCCTGATTGAAGGACTTTTGCTGCTGTTCTTTCCCCATTAAAATGTCCTCCATAAGGTGAATCATGACAATGCCAGAGAATTCCTTCTGCTTCTTCATTTGTAACGCATCTCCTCAGAAGATTATCTGCTCCAATTTTGAACAAATAAGGATCATCCCAAACAAACTGCTTGGCATCATGCAAAAATTTCTTTCTTTGTTGCCAAGTTAAGTCTTCCGGCATGACCCTTGCAGCTTTGAAATTAGCCATATCAGCAAACCAGGGTCTCTGCTGAATATACATGAGTGATTCATCTGAAAAAGATTCCCAGATTTCAGACTCCTTGCTAGTGACCTCATTGTTGACTAACCGTGACAAATGATCAGCAATTAAGTTCTCACTTCCTTTCTTATCACGGATGTCTACATCA
Source organism: Vigna umbellata (assembly GCF_029865625.1). Classification (NCBI taxonomy): domain Eukaryota; kingdom Viridiplantae; phylum Streptophyta; class Magnoliopsida; order Fabales; family Fabaceae; genus Vigna; species Vigna umbellata. The sequence goes on along the minus strand of NC_142168.1, from coordinate 16,118,431 downwards.
AATTCTTGCAATAGTAATACACATCTAATCAGACGTGGCTTAGAATCTGGTTTTGTCAACAAATATTTGATAGCTGCATGATCTGTATAGACAGTCACCTTGGACCCAATAAGATAAGGTCTAAATTTCTCTAGAGCATACACAATAGCAAGAAATTCTTTCTCTGTGGTAGCATAATTCAATTGAGCATCATTCAGAACCTTGCTAGCATAATAAATTGGATGAAACTTTTGTTCTTTCCACTGGCCAAGGACAACTCCTATTGCATAATCACTTGCATCACACATTAATTCAAAATTTTGATTCCAATCTGGCGCTACAATTACTGGAGCTGACACTAACTTCTTCTTCAATGTGTCAAAAGCTTTCAGACAGTCTTCATTCATCACAAAAGGCGCATCCTTCATCAAAAGATTACTCAATGGTTTAGCAATTTTTTAGAAATCTTTGATGAATCTTCTATAAAACCCAGCATGACCAAGAAAACTTCTAATCCCCTTTACATTTGTTGGTGGAGGTAGTTTCTCAATGACTTCTACTTTAGCTTTGTCCACCTCAATTCCTTTAGCAGAAATTTTATGCCCCAATACAATTCCTTCAATTACCATGAAATGACATTTCTCCCAATTAAGAACAAGATTTGTCTGAACACATCTTTTGAGGACAGTGTTCAAATTAGCCAAAGATCTTTGGAAAGAATTTCCAAAAACTGAGAAATCATCCATGCATACTTCAATGCATTTTTCTAAGAGATCTGCAAAAATTGCCTGCATACACCTCTGAAACGTAGCTGGAGCATTACATAATCCAAAAGGCATCTTTCTATATGCAAAGATACCAAAAGGACAAGTAAAAGCCGTCTTCTCCTGGTCTTTTGGATTTACCACAATTTGATTGTATCCCGAATATCCATCTAGAAAACAATAGAAAGCCTGCCCTGATAACCTTTCTAACATCTTATCCATGAAAGGAAGAGGAAAATGATCTTTCCTAGTAGCTTTATTGAGCTTCCTGTAATCAATGCACATCTGCCAGCCAGTAACTGTCCGAATAGGAATAAGTTCATTCTTATCATTATAAATTACTGTCATCCCACCTTTCTTTGGAACCACCTGTACTGGACTCACCCATTCACTGTCAGAGATTGGATAGATGATACCTGCTTCTAGTAGTTTCAACACTTCTTTTCTGACCACTTCCTTCATAATAGGATTTAACCTTCTCTGTGGTTGAGCACTTGGTTTATAATCTTCTTCCATAAAAATCTTGTGCATGCAATAAGTTGGTCTAATACCTTTGAGATCTGATATTGACCACCCAATTGCTTCTTTGTTGGCTTTCAAAATTTCTATCAACTGCTCTTCTTCTTGTAGAGATAAAGAGTTATTGATGATGATTGGCTTTGTTCCATCTTCCTCTAGAAAAACATATTTCAGATGTGATGGCAATCTATTTAATTCTGGTGTCTGTGCTTTGACTGCTTCTTCCTTATCAATTATTTCGAATATTGGATCTTCCTCCGGACTCTTTTTCAATGTTTCCAAGTCCATCAGACATTCATCAATCAATTTCTCTTCTTCTTCATCTAAATCTTCACATGCATTAATGAGAGTTTTTTCCAATGGAGAAATATTTCGCACCATCCTTTCTTGCACCATACAAACTTCATCAAGTTCATCAAATTGAAAACATGCTTTGTCATCATTTGGATATGTCATAGCTTTGGATACGTCAAAAGTGACTTCTTCATCATCAACTCTCATTTTAAGCTTACCATTCTCTACATCAATCAAAACTCTAGCAGTCTTTATAAAAGGTCTCCTAAGAATAAGAGGAACATCACTATTCCCTTCCATCTCCATCACAATAAAATCCACTGGGAATACAAATTTGTCAACCTTTACTAAAACATCTTCAACCACTCCAGATGGATATTTAAGAGACCTGTCCGCCAATTGAAGAGCCATTCTGGTTGGTTTAATTTCCAAACCCTGAATTGTTCTGCACATGGATAGCGGCATTAGATTAATGCTAGCTCCCAAATCAATCAATGCTCTTCCAACTTTCACATCTCCTATGGTGCATGGAATAGTAAAGCTTCCTGGATCTTTAAGTTTAGGAGGTAGTTTCTGTATGATTTTACTGCAGTTACCCTGTACATTGATAGTTTCCTTTTCAATATACTTGTGTTTCTTTGTGAGGAGTTCCTACAAAAACTTTGCATATGCTGGCATCTGTTGCAATGCTTCAGAGAATGGTATAGTGATCTCAAGCTTCTTAAACAACTCCATGAATCTTTCCAACTGCTTTTCTTTCTCCTTCCTTGAATAACTCTTTGGATAAGGAAGTGGCTTTTCATACTCTTTTTCTTTTTGTCTCTCCTCTCTCTCTTCTTCTTTTTTCTTTTTCTCTCTCTCAACTCTTTCTTTCCACTCACATGTTTCTTTTTCACTCTCACTCTCATTTTCTTTCTCTTTTCTTTCTTGTTTTCTCTCTTCTAACACTCTACCACTTCTGGTCACAACAGTTTTACACTCCTTTCTGAGATTATCATGTTTCATCTTGTCAACTATTCTCTTAACATAAACCTCCATATTTTTAAATGCAGCATCCACATTCTGACAATAAGACGCATTTGTCTTCAAGAATCTTTGGAAAGTCTCTTCAAGTTTTGTTGTTTTCTCAATTGGAGTAGATTGCATTTGCCATTTTTGTTGTTGCACTTGAACCATTGAGACCTGTTGTATTTCCTGTGTTATTTGAGAAAGCTTCAGAATTACCTCTTCAAGCTGTTGAGATATAATTCTATTTTGAATAAGCAAAGCATCATTTGATTGTAACAACTCCTTCTGACTATGATATCCTCTTTCAATGTTGAATTCGTTGTCACTAGTAGCCATATTTTCAATAATTTCAGTTGCTTCCTCTGGAGTTTTCCATTTAATGTTTCCTCCTGCTGAGGCATGAAGCATCATCTTAGTTTGTGAACCAAGACCTCCAAGGAAAGTTAGGACTACTTCTTCTTCTTTGAAACCATGCATGGGCGTTTTTTGTAACAGGCTTTTATATCTGTCCCATGCATGCCCCAGTGATTCTTCCATGCCCTGCTTAAATGAAGAAATTTCTTGCTTGCCTTTTATCCTCTTAGATTGTGGAAAGTACTTGTTTAAAAACTTTGTCACCACTGCTTCCCACTCTGTGAAACTTCCTTCTGGGAACGAATTCAACCAAAGCTTAGCATTGCCTCCCAATGAGAAAGGAAACAAGCTAAGTTTGATAGCTTCGTCTGGCACCCCATTAATCTTGACTGTGTTGCAAATCTCATTGAAGGTAGTGAGGTGCTCATATGGGCTTTCATGAGATAACCCATTAAATTGGTTGCTTTTCACCAGTTGGATCAGTGCTGGTTTGACCTCCATATTAGCTGCATTGACTCTAGGTCTAGCTATATTGTTAAAGTGCTGAGGTCCAGCTGTATTGGTGTAATCAGCAAGAGTTCTTCTGATATTATTGTTCTCCATATTTTCTGTGCTATGGTCAGAACCTTGTGGTGATGGTTGCAACAGAGTTTCCGGAGGAGGGAAAAGTTCTCTAGATGTTCGGATTCTTCTCCTCCGTCTACTCTCGTCTAGACCTTCAAGAAGAGGTTCTGTTGTTTTCTTGCTCCTAGTTCGAATTGCCTCCTGCATACACAAGAACACAAAACCCTAGAATATTTGGTTAGCACAAAAAGATATAGGAGAAGATATAAGACTTGAGATGAGAAGATAAAAACAGAAACAGAAAAATAAAAATAAAAACAGAAAATAAAATAAAATAAAATAAAAACAGAAAAAAAAAACAGAAATTCAAAATTAAAGTCAAAGATAATCAATAGTCACACAAATTAACCAGTTAAACCACGAGTCCCCGGCAACGGCGCCAAAAACTTGATGGACAAATTTATGAACACCAAAATATGATGTCACAAACTTGTTTTTCAATCGGAAAGTATGACCGAATCGTTCAAGTAATAAACTTGGTAAGACCAAGTATCGTTCTTCCCAAAGGACTCACGGCCTAGTTTAGTTGTGTGGTTTATTGATTAGCTAAGACTTAAAGACGAAATATTTGGATTTTTATATGCAAAAGACGAAAATTAAATATGTATGCTTGAAGTTTTTGATCAATGGCAAAAGCAAAAGATAAACACTTTCAATGAAATATATGTATGAATATGTTGTTGGGGGTCAATTTCATCTTATCCACTCTCATATATTTTAGGAATTCAACATTCAAATCATCATTGTTAATGCCACTCTCTAAAGTACCTTTCAAGAAGGCTTCTCCCTAATTACGAGTTCATACAATTCCTAGCATTCCTAATAATTAGTTCATAAGTGCAGGAGCTTAACGACAACCAATATACTATTGGGAGAAATTCCCCGGATCTAGACTTCCCCGTACGTGCCCGTATCGACAAAACCAATAATCATGCATCGAATGAGTTAAACAACGCAAGCATTGAGCAAAGAGGAAAAACCCTAACTAATGATGAAAGAAAGCATAGGTCTTAAATAAAAGATGTAAAAACAAATTCCATATATGAGAGCTTCAAAAGATTACATTGATTCCCAAACAAACATACAGAGTTTAGTTCACCATATTCATGGTGAACCTAGATGAATAACAATGAAAGAATGAAAGATAAAACCCTAGAAAGGTGAAGAGGAAGCCTGAGCATCCAAGATCCTCCTTCAAAGGGGTGGAAGAGAGATTGTTTGCTTCGTTTCTGCCAAAGATACCTAACCCTAGGAAACCCTAAAGCTTATATATTATTCGTAAATTACTGAAAATTAGGTCCAAGCCCATAAAAGTGCCGCTCAGCGGTAAAGTGCCGCTCAGCGGTAAAGTGCCGCTCAGCGGTAAAGTGCCGCTCAGCGGTAAAGTACCGCTCAGCGGTAAGTGCGTGAGTCGTTTCTTCCCCTCAGCGGCCATTTTGCCCCTCAGCGGACCTCCCGTGACTTCCCGTGACTAATTATTAGGAATGCTAGGAATTGTATGAACTCGTAATTAGGGAGAAGCCTTCTTGAAAGGTACTTTAGAGAGTGGCATTAACAATGATGATTTGAATGTTGAATTCCTAAAATATATGAGAGTGGATAAGATGAAATTAACCCCCAACAACATATTCATACATATATTTCATTGAAAGTGTTTATCTTTTGCTTTTGCTATTGATCAAAAACTTCATGCATACATATTTAATTTTCGTCTTTTGCATATAAAAATCCAAATATTTCGTCTTTAAGTCTTAGCTAATCAATAAACCACACAACTAAACTAGGCCGTGAGTCCTTTGGGAAGAACGATACTTGGTCTTACCAAGTTTATTACTTGAACGATTCGGTCATACTTGCCGATTGAAAAACAAGTTTGTGACATCATATTTTGGTGTTCATAAATTTGTCCATCACCCATCAACACTCATTTGGGTCCCATCTTTCGTTAGCTCCCATGGCTCCATTCTTCTTTTTTTCTTTGGTCTCCCAGGCATGTTCCTCTTAAGTGGTGGCAGTACATCAAGAGAACTAGTTTTTTCCCATAGGAGGTGGTCATTCACAGGATAGATGATGGACGCATAAGCCTCTTCATATGTGGATTTCCTGAACCAAATTGGTATAAAAGTTTCTGGATCTACATTTGAATAGTTCATTGATGCAACTGCATGACAACATGGGATGCCACTGATCATCCACTTCCTGCAGCTACATTCTTCATTGTCCAGTTCCATTGTGAACTTGTTCCCAATGACTGAAACATGCCTAACCTCAAAAATCCTTCTTGCAGACCAGCTGAATAAATGAACATAAATAAGGCACATCAACAATTGGATATGAACATCAATAAGGCACAAGAACAACTGCATATGAACATAAATAAGGCACAAGAACAATATTACCTTAGGATCCAATATCTTGACAAATTACGTTCCTTCATAAGTCTCTTTTTTATCTTTGGACAGACATTGAAATCCATATATGCCACCTTCGTTCTGTTCGTGGCCCATCTTTTCATCAAATACAGTCTAATATCCTCCAGCATGGTTATAATGGGTTTTCCTCTGGACTGAACAAGAACACTGTTGAATCCTTCATTGATGTTGTTATCCAGAGTATCACACATTGCTTGAGTTCTGAACCTACTTCTTGACCAATACCTATTGCACGAGAATGAAGAAAATGGGTTACCAAACATGAGTAATGCAGAATCTTTGTGCATGTAATGGAAAGAATGTACCTTGGGGGAATGGCTATGAGGTATTTATATGCTTCTTCATTCACTGCTCTGATATTCAACATCTCTCTCTCCCAAGCTTGGGGGTATGTGCTTGTGGCAGCCCTCCACATCAAATTCTTCAATATCTGACCAGAAAATATTTTCCTAAAGTTAGCATAAAGGTGCCTGATGCAGAATCTTTGTTCTACCTTAGGCAAAAGCTCTTTGATAGTTGGCACCAACCCCTGCCAACATCAATTTTTTAATCAAACACACATGATTAATAAAGTATGCATAATAAAATAATTTAAGTACTGCATGTACCTTTTGCTGGTCAGACATCCACGTGTACGCCCCACAAACTTCATTGCCCCCAAGGTCTTCAACCAATAATTGCAAAAACCAGGACCAACTATCTTTATTTTCGACTTCAACTACTGCATATGCAAGGGGTAGCATTTGCTCATTTGGATCCCTCCCAACAGCAGTAAGCAGCTCTCCCTTATAAAGACCTTTCAAAAAACACCCATCTAAATAGATGATGGGCCTACAACTAAAAAAATTGTCCTTACATGCTTTAAGACAAACATAACATCTCTCGAATATGGACTGACCATTATCACTAGCACTGACGAACGAATGACGCTCTTGGACGAACCACGAACTTGATTTCACCAAAAATCAAAATCTGCACTCTTGGAAAGGTGATTGTTGAACCCTAAATCGCCCCGAAATTGCCAGGAGATTTTACCCCAAATGTAATTAATCCTAAAATTATTTTTAACCCTATCTTTTAAATTAATTTAAATCATTTTAAAATATTTTAAATCATTTTAAAATATTTTAAATCATTTAAAATTATTTTAAATCATTTTAAATTATTTTAAATCATTTTAAATTATTGTATTTTAACACATATCAGCAATTCACAGTGCCACCTCAACCATAACTGTACAACTCATCAGTTTTGTGCCAGCTGGGCAGCTGTGCCGTTAGTCTTTTTAACGCCGTAACCAAAAAGGACTAACGTGCATCGTTTTTGCGAGAAGTAGGATGTTAGTGAACTTTTGAAGAAAAGGAGGACTACTTTAAACAGACCCTACGAAAAGAGGGACCAAAATACGTATTAAACCAAAAAAAAATATGGCATGGGAAATGATGAAAAGGCGTGGGGCCATGAGTGATTAAAAAAGTAAGATAAAGGTATATGGGTGATGAGTGGTTTACGTAAGGGTGAGTGGTTTTTAATTGGTAGATGTGGGGTCCCCTTATGGATGGATATATTGAGTTTATTTTATTTTAATATATTTTGTGTTAGTTATTAGAAAAGGGGTGTATATAGTGTATATTTTTCTTTTGTTTATTTTAGTTGAATTGTCATTAGTTTGATGATCATGTTATTATTGTTTTAAGAATGTCTATCACATAAGAGTTTGACACTTGACTGTGTGAGTATAATATTGTTTATTATTTTTGGAAATTAAGTTTATGTTTGTAATGCCCGGTGAAGCTCCTGGAAGAGTGGTGGAAGTAGCACTGGTACTTGTCCGGTGAAACTCTCTGAGAATAGAGTGGTGGGGAGTGTATACTTGTCCGCTGAAGCCCAATAGGGTGGTGGAAAGCATTTACTTGCCCGGGGAAGCTATAAGAGAGTGGTGGGAAGTGGTGTACTTGCCGGTGAAGCCTTTCAGAGAGTGGCGGGAAATGTCTTTGTGTAACGGTGTCGTAAAGTATACCTGCTAGTGAAGCTCTTTAAGAGAGTGGTGGGAGGTGACACTCGACCTTGTGTTGTATGCGAGCAACTCGGTGGTGATTCAATATATATAGTGAATGGTTTCAAATAAATTGGGTATGAGTTGGTGAGTGACCGAGTGAGTTTGGGTGTGACTTGGTTACGTTGACATATAAGTGTAGGATTATATGATGGTAACTTGGAATTCTACTAGTACGGGGTTAATGATTTAATATACTGTCAGGTGAAGATGAGTGTTAGAACATTTATCCTATTTATCATTATTATATTATGTCTAGGGTTACCCTATCTATCATGATTATATTGTTTAGGATTATCCTATTTATCATGATTATATTGTGTCTAGGTTACCCTATTTATCATGATTATATTGTGTCTAGGTTACCCTATCATGATTATATTATGTCTAAGGTTACCCTAATTATCATGTACTCTTGTATCAATTTATTTTTATAAATAGAAGATTATGAAAGGGATCAATCAAGCCCTCAAGAATTATTTCTTTTCAATCTCAAGTTGGTATCAGAGCATGTTGTGTGAGTCTCTTCCTACTCTGTCTTTGTTGCCGCCGGTGGCGGCGCTGGCCACCGTCGGCCTTAAAAATTTCATCTTTTCTTAAATACCTCAATGAGCAGCATGTTTTGGTTTCTATCTAGTCTCTAAACCCTAGTTGCTGTCCGCAATCGTCTAGCACGGTTTGCCGTTGTATGGTGTCGTTTGCCGTTGTCTGGCGTTGTTTGTCCTTATCCACTTGGCACTATTTTTCCACTATGAGGAGTTGTCCACATAAGTTTGTCACCATCAACCTTTGTTTACTGTCATTCTGACGTCGTCTGCTAATGCCCGCCACCAACCACGGCCACAGTTTAGTCCGACGACTAATGGATCTGGATCGCCTCCTTGAGCCATGGTTAACCATGCATGTGTCGAGGGCTAGTTCTCATCCAAGCACTGCCACATCTGTTCAACCTCCGTTGCCGCTGCCATCTCGTTTTCTCTAGCGAAGTTAGGGGTTTTGTGCGCATCGAGGAACGCGACCCATCCCTGGTTGTCACTGCCATTCGTCTCGCTGGACCAAAAGAAAAAAAATCTCCAAGGAGAGTCAATGCTAGAGACCATTATGATTTTTCACCTTCACGATTTGTCATGAGTGCGTCGTCATTTCCGTCGTTTGGCGTGAGGGGAGTATGTTTCCCGCCACTGCAATATGTTTCCAGCCACTGCATGCCCCATCGGTCAGTGATGGTAGTCCCTGCAGTTTTGTCCTTTCAGTCACTGCAAGCCCCCATCACCTCGTCAGTCAGTGATGACAGTCCTTATAGTTTTGTCGCTTCCAGCCACTACAGGCCCCATCAGTCAGTGATGACAATTTAGTCCCTGCAGGCTCCATCAGGCAGTGATGGCAATTTAGTCCCTACAGGCTCCATCAGGCAGTGATGGCAATTTAGTCCCTGCAGGCTCCATCAGGCAGTGATGGCAATTTAGTCCCTGCAGGCTCCATCAGGCAGTGATGGCAATTTAGTCCCTACAGGCTCCACCAGTGAGTGATGACAATTTAGTCCCTGTAGGCCTCATCAGTCAGTAATAGCAATTTAGTCCCTACAGGCCTCATCAGTAATGGCAATTTAGTCCCTGCAGTGAGGAGGAGTATGTTTCCATCCACTACAGGCCCCATCAGTCAGTGATGGCAATTTAGTCCTTGCAGGCTCCATCAGTTAGTGGTGGCAATTTAGTCCCTGCAAGCTCCATCAGTCAGTGATGGCAATTTAGTCCCTACAGACCCCATCAGTCAGTAATGACAATTTAGTCCCTGCAGTGAGGGGGAGTATGTTTCCAGCCACTAGTCAGAGGCCCCAACTAGTCAGAGATGACAGTCCCTACTTTCAGCCACTGCAGGCCCCAATTAGTCAAAGATGGCACTCCCTGTAGTTTTGTCGCTTCCCGCCACTACAGGCCTCATCAGTAAGTGATGGTAGTCCCTGCATTTTTGTCGCTTTTAGCCATGCAGGCCCCATCCTTACTTGATGGCAATCCAATCTCTGTAGTTTATCGTTGTCTACCACTCATCATTCACTTTTGATGGAAATCAACTTCGTCAAAGTCATCCTACTTGAAGGTTCATGGTGCTAGATGAAGTTTCGTGGTTGTCCATCCAATATTATTCTTCATAAGCTTATGAGGAGTCTCTTTGGTTATGCTGGTTTGTGAGTCCAATTTGGTTTATAGACATTCTCTCTTGATGGTCTGAAACATATGTACATCTTATTCGAAGCCAGAGTTACCACGTCTATCTATTGCCTCGACATTTTAGACAAGTTGATTTTGTTGGACTGGGTTTATTTATTCCAAGCATGGCACATACAATTTGTATGCTCTAGCTTGAGAGGGAGTGTTAGAATATTTATCCTATTTATCATGATTATATTATGTCTAGGGTTACCCTATTTATCATGATTATATTGTTTAGGATTATATTATTTATCATGATTATATTGTGTCTAGGTTACCCTATTTATCATGATTATATTGTGTCTAGGTTACCCTATTTATCATGATTATATTGTGTCTAGGTTACCCTATCATGACTATATTGTGTCTAAGGTTACCCTAATTATCATGTACTCTTGTATCAATTTATTTTTATAAATAGAAGATTATGAGAGGGATCAATCAAGCCCTCAAGAATTATTTCTTTTCAATCTCAAGTATGAGTAAGAGAATGATGATATGTATTATTCGATAATCTTATTCTAAGTTGATATTTAATACTTATGTATGTTTATATGACTTATTTTTGTTAGCTCACCCTTGTATATTGGTTGTGGTTTTCACCTACGATGATTGTACTTGTACGTGAGTAGATGTTGTTACAGATGTAGCTAAAGCGGAGTTGAGCAGTGAGATTTAACGGAGAACTAAGGGATTTTAATTTCAATGTTATTAGTCTTGTAATGAGATTCCATGAACGTTTTATAGTTGCATTTTATTTATGATGCTTTTCTTTAATTCTATTATAATAAATAGAAGTTTTATTTAATTTGTATTTCACAATGGTATTAGAGTTAAAGTTTAAAAAGTTTTTATAAATCCGTGGCATCCAAAAATTTGGGGTGTTACAGAAAGTGCCTGAGAGTGTGTGGGAAGAGGGAGATCTGAAAGTGGAAGCAAAGCTGCGCCCTAGGGTATAAAAATAACCTAATGGGCCTAATCCCGCTGAGCCCAATTAAAACAAAATCGTCCACCCAAATTTGCAGCAGTCGCGCTCAGCGGTAATTACCGCTGAGCGGCATTTCCGGCACCAACTCTCCTTCTTCCTAGCTTGCCCTATGTGTCCTATACCAATGCCTCTCACTCACCCCATCCATTTAGGTTCTCGCATCACTCATACATTCAATCCCCAAAATGAAACTAGAGCAAAATCAAAACAAACAGAGATAAAGTCAATCAACTGGGTTGCCTCCGAGGTAGCGTTTGTTTAATGTCATGAGCCTGACCCAAAATCCTCCAACACCCTTCAGTAAGTGCAAATCTTTCTTACCAACACCCATCAATAGGTGCCTGCTAACCTAGTATCCTTTAGTAGATACTCAACCACCTAACATCCATCAGTAGATGTAAACCCTGGAACAAACTTATAACCAAAACAAAAATACCAAGAGTTCAAGATTACATCACCAAACCAAAAATAAAAAATTTTTAAATCACTGGGTTGCCTCCCAGCAAGCGCTCTTTTAACGTCACTAGCTTGACCCAATAAAACTCAAGTTCCATCTTCTTTTTTCTTCTTTTTGCTGAATTTCTTCAGGAATTTGATAAAACCAGGAACCTATTTCAATGTCTCAATCATAGGAACTTTAATCTCCAATTTCTTGAAGATTTCCATAAAGCGCTCAAATTCCTTCTCCTTCCTATGATACTTCTTTGGATGAGGACAGGGTTTTTCATATGATTCTTTCTTTTTTCCTCTTTTCCTCTTTTCCTTTTCTATCACTTTCTTTATCTTCACACACATTTTATTTTCTCTCACTTTCTTTTTTTCTTCTCTTTTTCCACTCACTTTCTTAATCTTCACACAAATTTTTTTTCTCTCTTCTCTCTCAACTACTTCTCTTTCTTTTTCTACATCTTTATCTTTCTCATTAAACTCTTCTTTTTTCTTTTCTCTCTATCTCTTTCTCATCTAAAGTCTTGTCACTTCTAGTGATAATGGCTTGACATTCCTCCCTAGGGTTAACTTCAGTTTTAACCCCAAAATCTTTCAATCTCTCAATTAAGTGACCAATCTGCATCTCAATCCTTTTACATGATGCTTCAATGCTTTTCTGAGTGGAGATGAATTCTTGCATAAATTGTTGAAAAACGTCATTCATCTTTGATAGAGAGCTTTGTTGCTGCCATTATTGTTGTGGTTGGTTCTCAAATTGTCCAGCAACTTGCCAAAATTGTCTTTGATCCTTTGATGAGTCAATATTTTCTTGATTTCACTTAGCTTATTGTGCTATATTTAATCAGGGAATTGTGCTTGAATGTCCAATATCTTCCCATTTTTGCTAATTGTGCTTAATTCGACCACAAATTCTTATTTTAATTAATTTGAATTATTTGAGGCTAATTATTTGCATTATTAATTACAAGGAAATTGTTGGATAATATTTTGGGACATTTGGAGGGCTGTCACATAATTCAAGACTCTCCACATAGACATTTTAGAATTAATTAAATTGTAATTTAGTATTGTAGAATGTTTTTGGATTAACTTTTGTAGATTGAGCCAATTTTTGGCAAAATGAACTAGGCCCAAAAGTGGGGGTGGATGACTTGGCACCCTAGGGTTTTTTGTGTGGACCCCACCCTCATTAAAGAAAACTCACGGGCTTGAGCAGTCGCCAGAGGCACTTAGTTTTTGGTTGGGGGAACGTTTTTTTTTCAATGGGAAATGGTGCAACGTTGTTTTCAAGGGGAGGAATGAAGAGCTCTATGTTAATTTCATTTTGTTGATTTACTCATTATCCTTTTCGTTTTTGGTTCATGCACTTTTTTTTATTGAAGTTTAAGTCTATGATTGTATTGTCCAACGTTGCACGGTGATTATTGGAGAGCTGACTCGTTTTGCTGGAAGTGGAGCTGGAAACGGTGATTATCTTGGAAAGAAATGAGGTGTTGATTCACGGAGGAAGTGCGCACCCGAGAGCACAATGGAACAGTGTTTTTATTTTGAAGAGGCGCTGGTTTCATCTTGAGAAGCACACTGACTCATTTTGCTTTGGAGAAAAAGAGAATTGGACGGTGATTCAAGGGCTGTGAGGGGAAGATGAGAGCCGCCACCCTCCCATTTTTTTTTTTTTTTGCTAGCACCGTTCAGTGAAGTGCACGTTTTTTCTTTCTTTTAAAGTTGGAAGTAGAAGCACGTTGGAGAGAAGCAGGCAGCTCAACTTTGCTTGCATGTTGATTCATGGAAGAGGAGAGAAGAGGTGTTGGAAGAGTGTCTCGTGAGGTGATTACTTGGCAGGGAGAAAGGCACAACCTCGGGATAGACGTCCAGGAGAAGCACATGTGGGACATTCATTTTCTTTTAGAAAGAGCTCATTTATTTAGCTGAATATGTCACGGCCTAGAGGTGTGCACGGGAACGTGGAAGCAGAGAGGAGAAATGGTGACGTCCAGCAGCTGCTGTCACATCTTTTGGAAGGTCACTTATTTTGGTCTTCACAATTGAACAAAGATGCATTTTTATATTCTATAAATTTGAATGAGTTAAACAAAGCATGCATAGAGTATAGAAGAAAAACTCTAACAATTAATGAAAGAAAGCATATAGATTAAAGAACTAATTCAATACATGAGAGTTTCAAAGGATCACATCGGTTCCCCAACAATAATGAAGGTTTAGTTCACCATAGACATGGTGAAACTAGATGAAAAACAATGAAAGAATGAAAGATAGAACCCTAGAAGTTGAAGAATAGAGCTTGAGCATCCAAAATCCTCCTCCAAGGGGTGAAGATAGTGTGATTTCGCCTCTTTCTGTCCAAAGATACTAACCCTAATTCAGCTAAAACCTTATATAGATTCCTAAAAATTACAGAAAATAGGCCCAAGCCCAAACAAAATGGCGCTTAGCAGTAATTAGCGCTCAGCGGTAAGTGCGGTTCTTCTATTTTGACGTTCAGTTGAAGTTTTGCCCCTCAGTTGTGACTGCGAGACTTCAGAGTACTGCTCAGCGGTAAAAGTGGCCCTGAGCAGTAACTACGACTCTTCTTTTGTGCACTTTTCCTTCCTTTTCTTAGTCCAGCTCCTGGCTACTTCACTTCTTTCATTCAATTCATCTTAAAACCTGCCAAAACAAGGAAAACCAAGCATAAAACCTATCCAACTCTCTTATTTCCAAAGCTTAAGTAAAAACATGATGTCAAGCTAATTTCTAAGTCATAAAGGTTGTCTTTAAGGTCAAAATTAAGTATAAAAATAATAGCTTTTCAATTGTTATCTGTCAGCAAATAAATTGTTTTAAGTGAAACACGTCTCCCACAGTGGAGACAAATTTGTTGTAAACATAGAGGACTTGTCATGCTTCTGCAGGAGATGGAGCCTTACAGGAATTCCCTGTTGTCACTCGCTAGCCGCAATGAAATTTCTCAACATTGATGGACAACAGTTCATTCCACCTTGCTTTATGAAGTCCACCTATGAAGAAACATATGCATCAATCATATACCCCATCAACAGCAACAACATGTGGGACCTAATGATGGACAAATTTGTAAGCACCAAAATATGATGTCACAAACTTGTTTCACAATCGGCAAGTATGACCGAATCGTTTCAAGTAATAAACTTGGTAAGACCAAGTATCGTTCTCCCAAAGGACTCACGGCCTAGTTTAGTTATGTGATTTGTTGATTAGCTAAAACTTAAGAACACAATAATTGAAGTTTAATATGCAAAGACGAAAATTAAATATGTATGCATGAATTGATCAATGACAAAGACAAAAGATAAACACTTTCAAGGAAATATATGAATGAATATGTTGTTGGGGGTCAATTTCATCTCATCCACTCTCATATATTTTAGGAATTCAACATTCAAATCATCATTGTTAATGCCACTCTCTAATGTACCATTCTAGATGGCTTCTCCCTAATCATATAGTTCATACAATTCCTAGCATTCCTAATGATTAGTTCATGAGTGCAGGAGCTTAAAGGCAACCAATATAATATTGTCAGTATAATATTGGGAGAAATTCCCCGGATCTAGATTTCCCCGTACGTGTCCGTATCAACAAAACCAATAATCATGCATTAGAATGAGTTAAACAATGCAAGCATTGAGCAAAGAGGAAAAACCCTAACTAATGATGAAAGAAAGCATATGTCTTAATTCAAAGATGTACTCAACAAATCCATATATGAGAGCTTCAAGAGATTACTTTGACTCCCCAACAAACATACAAGGTTTAGTTCACCATATTCATGGTGAACCTAGATGAATTACAATGAAAGTATGAAAGAATAAACCCAATAAAGGTGAAGAGGTAGCCTGAGCATCCAAGATCCTCCTTCAAAGGGGTGGAAGAGAGAGTGTTTGCTTCGTCTTTGCCAAAGATGCCTAACTATAGGACGTGCAAGCCCTTATATACTAATCTAGAGTTACAAAAGATTACAAAAGTCCAAGCCCAAAAAGTGCCGCTCAGCGGTATTTACCGCTCAGCGGTGATTGCGCGTCTTCTTTCTTCCCCTCAGCGGCCATTTTGCCCCTCAGCGGTTCCAACGTCACCTCTTGAGTGCCGCTCAGCGGTAGTTTGCCGCTGAGCGGTGCCTTCGACTTCTCCTTTTTGCACTCTTTCTTGTCTTTTCGAATGTCCTCTCTCTTATTCTTCACTTCTTTCACCAAATTCACCTCAAAACCTGCACAAGAACACTTAAATCAAGCATAAACCTGTCCAGCTCTCTTATTTCTGAAAATATAAACAAAAGGCATGATTTCAAGCTAGTTTCTAAGTCTAAAGGTTGCTTTTAGTATCAACTTTAAGCATGAAAATAACAGTTTTTCAACTGTTATCACAACCCCAAACTTAGAACTTTGCTTGTCCTCAAGCAAATAAAATGTAACTCCATCTCCAACCAATTCATATGATGGTTCACTCATTCAAAATCCTCTTTTCAAGATAAGTAATAACTTCACTCAAACTTAAGACCAAGAGTTCAATCAAGATGTGCTCATGCTTTAGTGTTCACAAAGTCATTTAAATTCCAACAAATGTTATTTTTTATGAATGATCAATCAATTAAGCATGGATGTTCATGTGCTTATGGAATATTTCCTCACTAGGTAAAGTGTTTCACTCAACACACAAGTGTATAAGAGGTAAAGTGTTTCACTCATTCACTCCACTATCACAATGTCACATGAATCAACTTTGCCTTTCATTTAACCACAATCAAATACATTCACAAGCATGCATCATCACAAGGACTTTTCAATGGCTTATAATGTGGCTGGGCTAACAAGAAAATTGGTTTTTCTGGATCACAAAATCCTTGAGTTAAGAGAATCATAACAACACAATCTTCTTATTCATTCCCAACTTTCTTTTGCCTTTGCTTTTGCATTTGCATTGAGCTTTGCTTCTTTTTCTTTTCTTTTCTTTGCATATTCTTACTTTTTAGCTGTTAGCTCAATGCTTTTTCCTTTTTCATGTTTCCCCAATAACCCCAAACTTGAACATTTAACAATACCACACAAGATCTTCTACTTAACTCAAGGTAAAGATTTTCAATCAAGGGTGTTCAGTGTATATTTAAGGCTAAGGGTTCAAAGGATAGAACACAACGTGTTCTCTTTTAGAAGGCTAACTTTATGAATTTGGCCAATAAAAAGGGTTTCAAAAACACGGCCTTTGATCATATGATGCAAAACAAGCAATTGATTCAATCATAGAAAACCTGGGCAAAGTCATTCATGCTTTCAAAGTAATAGCATTCAACAATAACAACTCTGGAGCTCAAAACCTCACATATAAGCTCATTCACATTTGACATGCACATCCTGCTTAATTTCACAATCACAATCATGATATTACACATTTGTTCACAAAGCTTGTGAATCACCTATATAAGCATTTTAATGTGCACATCATCTCAACATCAATTAATCATAAGCATCATTCAGCATTACTTATCACACAATCACAGTTAATAGCAAACCATCACAAGAAACCAGGTTTCAAATAGAGTACATCAAACCCTAATCTAAAAACAAAAACAAATAAGTTCAGAAAACTTAAACCACAAAAGCATAATCATATGATAGCATTCATCAGTAAATGCTATCTCAGCTCCTCATCAGTCTGAGTTGTCCTCTGTATCTTCCTCTTCTTCCTCATCATCATCATCATCAAACGCATCCTCCTCCTCAGCTTCATCTTCATCCATGTCTCGGGCTGAAGCTTCAGCTGCTTCAGCTCCTCCATGCCATGGTTCTTCTGGCCAAGCTACCACATTATGGAATTCATCCATAGTCCACCTGTGTGCTGGAGGGGTATCATACATCCCCACTATCATCTCAGCCGTGGCCACCTGCCCTCTGTGGATGGACTGCAACTGAGCACCTATAAGAGACATATACATGTCCCTCATCTGGAATGGTTCTGCCTCATGAGTATCAGCAGAAGTCCTGCTCTGTGCTGGCCTTCTCTCTCTACGAGCCTGGCGTGGTAGCACTGGCTGGGCTGCCTCCTCACCTCCACAGTACTATCTGTAATAGGCCTCATCTATAGCTTTTCTTGGCCTCTCAAATGGTGGAACAGAAGTGTCCACCCCAGCTAGCTTGCAAAGGTGAGTGATCAAAGAAGGATGTCCCAGTGGTGCTTTGTTGTTTGAGGTGTTAGCACACACACTAATCTCATCAGCTATCACCTGCCCAATATTAACATTCAAGTTTCTGATAGCACAGTAGATGAAGAGTGCCCTGCTGAGAGTAATATCTGACACATGTGAACATGGCTGAATGTTGGCATGAGAAAATGCTATCCAATACTTTGCAAGAGGAGTCAAATCTGTCCTCCTAATATTAACCACTGAACCAGATCTATTCCTTTGGAAGTGTCCTCCAGGTATGCACAATACTCTCTCAACATCCTCAAAGTCAGCACCTTCCTCCATGCTAAGAGCAAACTGGCATTGCTCACCAGCCCACACAGTATCCAGAAAGTTATTGATGGAGTCAGGATCATACCTGATAGCATGGCCTCTAACATAGCCCAAATAATTCTCAGCTGGATAATCACCAATCTTCTTTGCATTGGTGTAGAATTCTTTCACCACAGCTATGTTGGCAGGTGATGGATAAGTGGCTAGCTTCCCCCAATCATTCCCTAACACTTGCTCCCCAAATTGAGGAGCAAAGTTAGGTATCATTCCAACCTTTCTCTCCATTAAAAGTCTCCTGTCCTGAACCACCCTAAAGTGCTTCTCATGTTTCCTAGAGAGGAACCTGCCATTATGGGGCTGCTCTGGTTCCTTTTCCTTTCTCTTGGTTGCCATGGTTTTCAATCTCTTTCCTGAAGAAGATGCCATTCCTGCATTCAATCATAAATCCAAAACCACAGAACATGATGTTAATCATTAGTAAACACAAAACAAAACTCCTTTTGAAGCTAAACCACCGCTGAGGGCCAGAATTTCCCCTCAGCGCCACCAGTGCCACATTCAAACACGCAACAAACCAGAAAAAGCAAATCTGGCAGAGTGCCGCTCAGCGGTAAATGCCGCTCAGCGGTGATCTGCAGATTTTTGCAAATCTCGTTTTTAAACTGTCCTAACTCCACCCAAATGCAATTTTCAGTTTTCCAGTTCATAATCAAGCAGTTTAATCGGTTCAAACATCAAATATATCATCAAATCATGCATAGAAATCAAAACCCCTAAATATTCATGCTTTGACAATCACAGTCAATTTCAAGAACCCTAGAATGAACAAAATGCATTTTACTTACTTGGGTGGAGATGCTAGATGATATGAGAATGCTTCCAAACTAGAATGCTCTCTTCCAACCCCAAACTTTGATAGCACACTAGTGTAAAAGTGAGTGGAAGAGAAATTTTCTAAAGAGGGAAGAGTAAAAAGATGTGGGAAACCTAAGAGGAGATATGTGGGAGTCTTAGTGCAGAGAAGAGCTTGAAAGAATGTAAAAACGCGCAGCTTAGGGTTTAAAAATACCCCAATGGGCTCGGGTTCCGCTAAGGGGAACTTAAGCCCATCTGCGATAGTACCGCTCAGCGGTAATTGCCGCTCAGCGGCACTTTCTTGATGTGCCCTTCTCCTTCTTTTCTTGACCTACGTGCCTTCCTAGCATACCCCTCATAGGTTCCCTGCAATTCAATGTTAAAAATGCTTATGCAAATCCTAAAAATAAACAAACAGAAAACAATCAATCAACTGGGTTGCCTCCCAGGTAGCGCTTGTTTAACGTCACGAGCCTGACCCAAAATCCACCAACACCCATCAGTAGGTGTTTCAAACTTACCAGCACCCATCAGTAGGTGCAAAATCTTCTCACCAACACCCATCAGTAGGTGTTACAAACTTAGTATCCTTCAGTAGATACTTAACCACCTAGCATCCTTCAGTAGATGCTAAATCCAACAAAATAATGTCCAGAATAATGTTCACAAATTACAAATTATAAAACCAAATCAAAAGTTTGTAAATCTACTGGGTTGCCTCCCAGCAAGCGCTTCTTTAACGTCACTAGCTTGACCCTGTTAAGCTCATGTTCCTTCTTCTTTTTCTTCTTTCTACTGAACTTCTTCAGAAATTTGATCAAACCAGGAACCTGTTGCAATGTCTCAATCATAGGAACTTTAATCTCCAATTTCTTGAAGATTTCCATAAAGCACTTGAATTTCTTTTCCTTCCTATGATTCTTCTTTAGATGAGGATGTGATTTTTCATATGATTTCTTCTTCTTTCCTCTCATCTTCTTTTTCTTACGCTTTCTCTCCCCAAATTTTCTCTTTTTCTTTTCTTTTATTTTTTTCTTCCCTTCTCTTCTTCTTCTCAACTTCTTTATTTTCACACAAATTTTCTTTCTCTCTTCTCTCTCAACCACTTCTTTTTCTTTTTCTTCATCTTTATCTTTCTCACTCAACTCTTCTTTCTCTTTTCTCTCTACCCTTTCCTCATCTCCCTCTAATTTTTCCTCATCAAGAATCTTGTCACTTTCAGTGATAATGACTTGCCCTTCCTCCTTAAGGTTAACATCAGTATTAACGTCATCATTTAATATCTGACTAATGTGACGAAGTTGCATCTCCATTCTTTTACATGATTCTTCAATGCTTTTCTGAGTAGAGTCGGAATTTTTCAAAAATCGTTGAAGGGTGTCCTCCAACCTATCCAAACTTCCTGATAGAAAGGGTTGTTGCTGCCATTGTTGTTGTGGTTGGTTCTCAAATTGTCCAGCAGCTTGCCAAAATTGGCTTTGATCCATGCTTGAGTGAGGTTCCCACCATTGGTTGAGATTACTTTGGTAGAATTGAGTGCCCCTATAGTTAAACTCTTGACCAAATTGCATTCTGCAGACATTAGGCACAAAATCCTAAAAACAATTGTTAGCACAAAAAGATAGAGAAAAGAAAAAAAATCAAAGGATATAATTGAAAAGATAAGAAGATAGGAAATAAAAACAGAAAAATAAAAACATAAAATAAAATAAAATAAAATAAAATACAAACAGAAAATAAAATAAAATAAAATAAAATAAAATATAATCTAATCAAATAAAATAAAATCAAATAAAAACCAAAAAATAAAAAACAGAAAATAAAAACAGAAAACAGAAAAACAGAAAACAGAAAAAATAAAATAAAATCAAATAAAATACAAACTGAAAAATATAAACAGAAAAATAAAATAAAATAAAAATTCGAAATTAAAATAAAATCTAATCTAAAAAGATAAAAATAAAATCTAACCTACAGGATAAAAATAAAATCTAAAAAGATAAAATAATAAAAACAGAAAAAATAAAAACAGAAATTCAAAATTAAAGTCAAAGATAATCAATAATCACACAAATTAACCAGTTAAACCACGAATCCCCGGCAACGGCGCCAAAAACTTGATGGACAAATTTGTAAGCACCAAAATATGATGTCACAAAGGCAACCAATATAATATTGTCAGTATAATATTGGGAGAAATTCCCTGGATCTAGATTTCCTCGTACGTGTCCGTATCAACAAAACCAATAATCATGCATTAGAATGAGTTAAACAATGCAAGCATTGAGCAAAGAGGAAAAACCCTAACTAATGATGAAAGAAAGCATATGTCTTAATTCAAAGATGTACTCAACAAATCCATATATGAGAGCTTCAAGAGATTACTTTGACTCCCCAACAAACATACAAGGTTTAGTTCACCATATTCATGGTGAACCTAGATGAATTACAATGAAAGTATGAAAGAATAAACCCAATAAAGGTGAAGAGGTAGCCTGAGCATCCAAGATCCTCCTTCAAAGGGGTGGAAGAGAGAGTGTTTGCTTCGTCTTTGCCAAAGATGCCTAACTATAGGACGTGCAAGCCCTTATATACTAATCTAGAGTTACAAAAGATTACAAAAGTCCAAGCCCAAAAAGTGCCGCTCAGCGGTATTTACCGCTCAGCGGTGATTGCGCGTCTTCTTTCTTCCCCTCAGCGGCCATTTTGCCCCTCAGCGGTTCCAACGTCACCTCTTGAGTGCCGCTCAGCGGTAGTTTGCCGCTGAGCGGTGCCTTCGACTTCTCCTTTTTGCACTCTTTCTTGTCTTTTCGAATGTCCTCTCTCTTATTCTTCACTTCTTTCACCAAATTCACCTCAAAACCTGCACAAGAACACTTAAATCAAGCATAAACCTGTCCAGCTCTCTTATTTCTGAAAATATAAACAAAAGGCATGATTTCAAGCTAGTTTCTAAGTCTAAAGGTTGCTTTTAGTATCAACTTTAAGCATGAAAATAACAGTTTTTCAACTGTTATCACCTAACACCATATTTGGATGTCATGCCTCCTACCAAAAAAGTTATGCCTGGAAGACCTAAAAGGAAAAGAAGATTGGAAGAGTGGGAGATTAAAAAGGATGATTCTCGATTGACCAAGACTGCTTTGCGCAAGAGATGCGGACTATGTAGGGAGGTTGGGCACAATAGGAGTCGTTGCCCCAAAGAAACCGAACAACCTACCCATGAAGATACCCAACAACCTACTCCTTCATCAAAACCAATCATCCCATCAACACAACCACTCATGCCATCATCATAATTATCTGAAGTTTGTCATGACCGTCAAACTCAACCATAGAACTTTAAGGATATTTATATGTAATATTGCACTTTAAGGCATATATAACACTTTATATTTGTATTTGACACTGAAGACTACATTGTCTTTTTGATAAAATATTGATTTGTATTGAAGTATTTAAATGTTGAAGTATTTTAATAGGAAGATTTGAACACGAGTCGTTCGTTCGAATGCTTTATTTTAATAGGAGGATTTCAACATGACCCGTTCGGTTGAGTGCTTTATTTTAATAGGAAGATTTAAACACGACCCGTTTGGATGAGTGCTTTATTTTAATAGGAAGATTTCAACAGGAGTCGTTCGGTTGAGTGCATTATTTCAATAGGAAGATTTGAACACGATCCGTTCGGTTGACTGGTTTATTTTAATAGGAAGATTTCAACAGGAGTCGTTCGGTTCAGTGCTTTATTTCAATAGGAAGATTTGAACACGAGTCGTTCGATTGACTGCTTTATTTTAATAGGAAGATTTTGAATATCATCATCACAACATCATTTGAAGAAATTGCAACCATCGTTTTCATGTCCGTTCTGTAAAAAAACAAAACCCAATTACAACGACTTTCTAGTAACACAAACAATTACTCATCCACGTTCTTTGACCTTGTACTTAGGGCACCCCAAAAAATTGTTTCCCTCTGTTCTTAGCAGCTCGAGCTATTCTAACGACTGTTTTCTCTCCACACAGGCAAAGGGGTGATACACCACGGAAAACGACATTAGGGTTTCCATTCCGTCAGTCATTGCATGTCGAAGAAGAACAAGAATGTGAATTATGCATTTCATTATCCATCGCGCTTCCAATCGAAGAAGATGAATAACGATTTTCTTTTCCACCACGAACCCTAAACCTCAACTTTCCCCAATTTCAATTCCATTTCGCAATTGTAGAGGACAATGGGGCTTTCACCACTTTATTTTATTTCATTTCCAACTTTGCCCTTAGTTAAAAACGTGTTTCCACTATGTACATTGCATTTTTTAATTGAAAAATAAAAAAAATACAATTCAATCACGTTTTTAATGCTACGTAATAAAAAATTACACTATCAGCATACCACGGCACACCCTCCTTAACGTCGTTCCATCAATTTGACAAAAAGTCTTTATTTGATTCAATTTTACAAAAATAAAGACCCAAGATACCGAAAAAAAAGGGACCTATTTAAAATTCTGAACCAAAATAGAGATTTAAAGAAACATTAAAAAGATAATTATGACTAGAATTAACTAAACGGCTGTGATGCAAGAAATTAAATAATTTATTAATATGATTAAGGTTGTTATATTACAATTTGATTCAGGAATTAAATATAAGAGAAATTTGGATCTTTAATCTATTAAAAACGGTCAAACATGATAAACGAGATAAAATATTTCATTACATTTTCTTTGCTCTCACTCGTAAAGAGATTTAGAAGAAAGTAAATAATAATTGATTATACATTACATATAATCCATCCTTAAATGTAAACATAAATACTAGTAAATTATTTAATATATTATATTATATTATAATAAAATGAGTATTTAAAGTTAAAATATTAAAATAATTAATAAAATTAAATAAACATTTTCTTGATATATAATTTATATTATAAAAAATAATTAAAACAATAAATATAATAAAATCAATTAATTTAAATTTTGATTATTTATTTTATTGTACTTTTAGTTTGAAACATGATTTTTTACTTTAGCTTAAAGAAAATTTAACTTTAATTTATATTTTCAAAAACATTATACTTTTACTAAATTATTATAAAAATTATTTTAATTATATACAAATAAATTTATTTTATTACATCTGTAATGTCCTAAAAAATAAGGGAAGGGCTCAGCAGTGCTTTAAGCTAATGAGACCAGACCCTTCATATTAAAGTGCACTGACCATTAAAAATAGAATTTTTAAGATGTTTGGTTCATTGGCCTAAACCCCAACCTCTCTCTAAACTCTGTTCTTATTCTTTTTGCTCTGCTTTCTCTCTATCCTTTCACAAATTTCAACCGTTGCATTTTCAAATAGGTGGTGTTCCTGCATTTCCGGAGTCGAGAGCTTCCCATCCATCCGATTAATTTTTGTCTTGGGTGGGTAAGTCATTCTTTTCTGTTTCTCCATTTCTCTTGAACCTAGGGCATGCAACTTTGCTAGTTGCATGTAGCCAGTAGTTTTCACCTTTAGATTCTTTGCCTATTCTAGCTCTAAGAGTTGTCTCTGTCTCCACTTTAGTGGGTTGTAGGGTCTTGTTGTGTGCTGGCTGTGTAAGGCATTGTTAAGATCTTGTTGTGAACTGAGTTGTACTGTTGTTACAAGGTAAGGGGAGCTAGTTATAATTTTTAAATTTATTTTGTTTGAATCTGTTTTATAAATGGGTATACATGTTGACTACCGAATTGATGTGTTGTTGGATTGTATTTTATATTTTAAGCATGTTGGATGTTGTGAACTGAGATGTGTGGTTGATGAGACTGTAGTGGTTTGTTTGGGAATCGTTTTGGATGAACGAAAGGGATGTAAATTGAACATGTAGGAATAGGATGGGGTGAGATTTTTGTTTAGTGTCAATTTGGTAAATAGGTTCAACAGTTAGGCAGAAGTTTTAGGTTAGTTCAAGGGAAGTGAGGTATTGAAATTGGGCATTTGGGGTCTAGAGCACAATAGGACAATTTGGACAACTTAGATGGGTTAAATGTAACTTATTAAGCACATAAGGAAGGTCTAAAACATGTTAAAAACAGTAGAATTAATCTTAGGTCATTGGGTTGTTGATTTAGATGTTTTAGAGAGTGAAGTGAGTTTTGATCACTTGAAAATCATTAGAGGAATGTTAGAAATCACATAAACAGGCTTAACTGGGACATAATCACGATCTAGAGATCTTAGAAAATGGGAAAGAGGACTAGAATTGGTCTAGAGGGTGCAAGTGGGCATAATCTGCAGAATTTAGCGTCCTACAGGCTATGTAGACTCGCTATGCAAGTTGTCTCGCATAGCGAGACCTTGTAGAGAGTGCTCACTATTTGAGTCATTCGTTGTGCGAGTTGGTGCGCTATGCGAATGACCAGAGGGTGTTGCTCTCTGTTTGTGGATTCACCTGACGAATGTTGTCGCTATGCAACTGGTGGTGGTTTGGAACCACTGCCCATTTAATTCAAAAGGCGAGTGGGGCGCATAGCGAGATTTTTAAGGGGATTGGCTTCTGTTTCGTTTCTCGCTATGCGACCTGGGTGCGCTATGCGAGAGACCTAAAGTCTGATACTTATTCAGACTTAATTCGCAAGGCGAGCTGGGTGGGTGCGTTATGCGAAAAGCGTCAGTCTCGCCATGCGAGGGTGGTGCGCTGTGTGATGAGTGCTGGACCTAGTTCTCTTGATTTTCTCTTGTGCTGCATTTGATTAGTGTGCTCTTGCTTTGTTTGTGAAGCATTCTTTAGCATCTATAGTATTGTATTGTGATATTCAAACAAGTATGTGGATTGTAGCAAAAAGTGTATAATTATAAAGTGGTAGAAATATGATCCAAGTTGTAAACCAAGTTCCATCTGTGTAGAATCTCTTGGTGAGATTCTTAGAGTTTAAAATGAGAGTAGGAGCTCAGTCTTGGGGGTCATCCTGAAACTCTAATGGTTTTTCTTCTCACGTAGAGAGGATTGCACCATGTGAGGAGTAGCGGGAGGTCTTAGTCTTGGAGGCTTCCAGTATGCCTCAAGGCCCGGAATAGGCTAACCTTGTGAGTGTGGTAGGGTGGGGAACCCAAGTTTCATAAGCCACCATGAGTGCAAGACCCGCTATAGCTCGACTATCATTCTAAAGTCCGGACGAGTCAAGTCTAGTATTCAACATGTTAGAATGTATGTTTTAAACTGCTTTGATTGAAGTTTACCCTAGTATGTTATATACTGTTAATTGTATGTTCTTTTATATATAATTGGCTCACCCTTGCTTGTTTGCGTGTGTTTCCTCTTGCGATGATCATTCACTTGGATGGAAGCAAATGTCGAGGAGGTGCCTCTAGAGCAGCCATTGGAGGGAGATGACATTGAATCCTAGTTTCATTAGGATTTCTTTATTTTAACTTATGTATTTTGAAAAACTTTAATATGTAGAACCCTTGGTATGTTGGAAGACTCTAGTACTTCAAGCTTTAACTTCTTAACATTTTAAGGATGACTATAATCCTAATATTCTATTATATGTTTCTAACTGCTTTCCAATATTATAACTTGATGACGTCTTTATTATATATGCATGCCGTATATTTTGGAATGTCTCTGTTATATGTCTCTAACTGCTTTCCAATATTATTATTATTATTATTAGTAATTTATTTTATTATATCAATTTACTTTAAACTTGTGATTCAAATAATCTTAAAATTATATCAATTTACTTATATATTTATTCTTTTAGCATAAATTTATCAAATTATAGAATATCTTTTATTAAAAATAATTATAAAATAAATCATTTTTATTTTTTTAACTAAGTAGATTTTTATTATTAATAATTATTTGAATTAAAAGAGTAGTTATAAAAAAAGATAAAATGATAAAGTAATTATTTTAATTTATGTAATGATTAAATTTTGATAACAATCATTTAAAAGATAAAAATAAAAATGTAACTATTTTAATTTAAAATAAAAATTACATAAAATTAGAAATATATATATATATATATATATATATATATATATATATATATATATATATATATATATATATATATATATATATATATATATATATATATATATATATATATATATATATATATATAAAATAATCCACTATAGAAGTATAGAAAAAAAAAGTTAAAATTATTATTATTTATTATTATTATTTAATAAGTTAAATAAATAAAAGTTTAATATCTTATTTTGTCCCAGTTTCAGTTCGATAATATTAAATTAGTCCATTTTTTAAAAAGTGTGTGAGTTACGTTCTTACTTAATAAAATTTATGTCAATGAAATTTCTTCCGTTAAATTTGTATAAACGACACTTTTGAAAGGATGAACTAATTTGACATTATCGAAGGACAAAAATAAAGTATTAAGCCATAAATAAATTAAACATATGTGTATCTTTGGGAACATATAATAACTAAATGGTATTATTAATTTTATTTTATTATAACGTGATTAATACAATGGTGTCTAGTTTAGTCATTGCAGAGGTTCCAGAATTTTCTAAACATGTATTGTCACAGAATAGCTTTACAATTCTCAAATTGGAACCCTAGCCTCCTCCACCACCGGCGTATTCTTTTCCTCCTCTTCCGCACGCATATTTTCTTGTAGAAGAAGATAATCCTTGTTTCGTGTTTAAACCAAAAAATTAACTCAATTTTTGGTCCGCAAGCTTATATTTTCTCATCTACAGAGAAGAAGAAAACCCCCCAGCTTGTTTATCGCAAGGGTTTCGTATTGCTGATTCTCTAGCTATGGTATGTTCTTCTTTTTCTATTGTTTTTTCTATCAACTCTCTGTTATATGCTGTTTAGCTTCTGTGCATCAGGGAATCGAGAATCCAAGCTTGTGTATCAGAAGGGGTTTATTGTTTCTTCTATAGATTCCTCTTTGATTTTCTTTTTTTCTCGTTGTCTCATGAGATTTAGATTTTAGATGGGTTTTATTTGCAGGTATGGCCGTTTGATCAAAGGGTGTTATAAATTTTTTGTTTTTGTAGCCAACCTTGGTTATTTTGTTTTCATTGATTGTTATGCATGTAACTGGGTTGTGATTTCTGTGTTGGTGTAGTTTAGTTTGTTTTGGGGTGTCGTAGTTTCAAGACCTAGATTAGGGCTAACCCACGCTTTTTATCTATGTATCATCAAAAGGGAGAAAAAAAAGTGAAAGAGAGAAATAATCTGTTATCTTTGGATGATAATTTTCAGTACTGCTCTGTTTGTGCAGGCTGCTAAGATTCTTGCGAACTTGCTTGTAATGGGTGGAGGAATCTTGGCAAGAGCAGTTGTTCAGGCATATCGTCAAGCACTCACTAGTAAGCCTTTCAAATTTGTCTATTGATTTGCGAACCGTGGGATGAGTGTAATTGCATACTAATTTACTATGCAATTCTCTGGTTTCTAGGTGTTTGGTTTATTTATTAGGCTTCATCTATTTTTATTTTGTATATATATTTGTGCAGATGTTAAGTTAGTTTCCAACCCCGAAATGATTTATCACTTAGTGGATATTATACTTCTATGCATCTTAAGAATTTAGCAGCTAAGTTTGTTTTCTGAAGATATGTAGGTGCTATGCTTTTGTTGTCTTTAGCATTTGCCCAAGGGTGGCAGGGGATTTATAGAAAACACAATTTTGGAGTGCTAGCCAAACACAATTTCATACACGTTTTAGGTCACGATTCAAAGGAGAATTGTGACTCAAACAATATCAAAAGCAATATGGGAGCAAAAACTAGTGTTACAGTGATTTTTATTGCACAAGATTCATTTTGTATCAAACGGTAATTACCACGGTCTCCACCTATCTGTCAAGCTTGAACTTGACACGGGTAGTTTATAATCTCATGTCACGTGTGCACCTGTGTGCATTGCTTTTTACGTTAGTGAACCGTCATAAATATTCATAACTTTCTGTCTTGTGATCTCCACCCGTCTTATCCTTGCTGCCCATTCATGCGTCATTTCTGTGACTGTAAACTTTTGCACAATTTTGCATTAACCGCCCGTCATTCTCCATACAACACTGCAGGTGTTATCAGAGTTTAGTAGATCAATCTGTTCAATTTCTTTTTCTTTGACACTCTACAGTTACAATATATTTCAGGCTTCTCATTCTACTTGCATTTCAGTACAATATGTGACCTCGTAATTGACCTTTTTCCTCTGAACTGGACTACTGGACTCCCTTTTGTCTCTAAAGAATTTCTTTGGTTGCCTCAAACCTATTCATCCAGGAAACTTCTTTGTTAGACCTCCACATCTCCACCGGGTTTCCATTAACTTAAATATACCTTGTTCATTTGAATAGGTGCTACACTCATGTTTCAAAAATTTGCAGTGGATACAATATGTTAGACTTCATTATAGGCTTTCTTAAAATGTATAGATTTTGCATGATATGACTTTCTACCATGGTATACTTTATAGCAGTCTAGGCTGATGGATAGCTTAGTAGTGAATCATCTAGTATCTGTTAGAAGTCCCACATCGACTAGAGATAAGACCAATTTATAATATATAAGTGAATGCAAACTTCACCTTACAAGCCGGTTTTGTGGGGTTGAATTAGGCTTCCCACATCGACTAGAGATAAGACCAATTTATAATATATAAGTGAATGCAAACTTCACCTTACAAACCGGTTTTGTGGGGTTGAATTAGGCTTAAAGTCTACTTAACATGGTATCAGAGCCTGGTTAGAGTCTATCGTAGCGGTTGAAATATAACGTCTTTATTATTATGAATATTTATGTTAGGGTTTTGTCAGAGGCTTTGCACCCTTTTACATTTCAGAACTACTGTCTCCTATAAATGCAGTAGTAAGTTGTATCAGATTTCCTAAGTGAAAAAGAAGACTTTTCAGTTTCTCTAACTCTTCAAGTTGGTATCAACACTCCCCTTCAATTGAAGGATATTGTGATGCACTCGAGTTGAAGGATATTGTGTTGCAGATTGGGCTGGTTGTCCAATTGACAGAAGATCTACCACAGGATATTGTGTTTTACTTGGAGGAAACCTTGTATCTACGAAAAGTAAGAAACAAAGTGTTGTTGCTCAATCTAGTGTTGAAGCTGAGTATTGATCTATGGCTCTAACTACATGTGAGCTTGTGTGGATTAGACAACTCCTTCAAGAGTTGAAATTTTGTGACAATGAGCATATGAAGTTGTATTGTGACAATCAAGCTGCCCTTCGCATTGTCTCTAATCCAATGTTTCATGAAAGAACAAAAACATAGAGATTGATTGTCATTTTATTAGAGAGAAGTTGTTGGCAAAGGATCTTGTTACTGAGTTTGTCAACTCTAATGAACAACTCACAGACATTCCGGCCAAATCTCTAAGGGGCCTAGAATTCAATTTATATGTTCCAAGCTTGGTACATATGATCTATATGCTCTAGTTTGAAGGAGAGTGTTGAAATATAATGTCTTTATTATTATTAATATTTATGTTAGGGGCTTCCCGCCCTTTTACTTTTCAGAACTACTTCTCCTATAAATGCAGTAGTAATTTGTATCAGATTTACTAAGTGAAAAAGAAGACTTTTTAGTTTCTCTCAATTTCTTAACATAGTATCAGAGTTTGGTTAGAGCTTATCCTAGCGATATATTTGTTGTTTGTTGGGCATGTTGTTTCACCTGCTATTAGGCCGTTATTGGACCACTCATTAATATTCACTCTCACGCTCGAGAAGTATATACCTCGACGTGAGGAGGTGTATTGAAAGTCCCACATCGATCAGAGATAAGGTCAATTTATAATATATAAGTGGGTGCAAACTTTATCTTACAAGCTGGTTTTGTGGGGTTGAAGTCCACTTCTTAACCGTATTCAAACTGAGTTTTGGTACGCTAGTTGTTTCCTTTTAGCAGCTAATCCATCACTTCTGTAGTTTCGTGGTGCAACATAGGTTCCTTTTTCAGTTTGCAAAAGTTTTGGCATTTCTCTCATCCATTAAGAGCTGGAACTTCCTTCATTCACCAAGCATTATTTTGTTCTTTAAATTAATGAGGATAACAAGCTAGGCTATTTCCTCTCGATGAAGTTTTTGATGATATAACTCTGATACTTAATGGAAAATTGTAACAAAGTAGTTCCTCCATTCTATCGGTAATTCTGTGGTCTTTGTCAAATACCTTTTGTTTTGACTCTGATACACATTTTAGTGTCTTTATTCTTCTTTTCGTAATGTCTTGGCCTAGTCTATCTCACACTAAACACACAGATATGGTAACACAGCAGCTCTGGATCTTATTTTTCTTAACATTATGTTATGTAATTCCAGATGCCGCAAAAACTGGTGTTGCACAGGAGACAATACAAAATACCATTCGCAGAGCTAGCAAGGCAATGACAGAGCAAGAGGCTCGACAGATTCTTGGTGTCTCCGCGGAAACTCCCTGGGAGGATATTATCAAGGTTAGTATATCATTTATGTTGTAGGTATATTACCCATTTGTGTTCAAATTTATAACTTGCTAATGTGTGAAATGCATTTTGGAGGACAGCATATTGAGTAATAGGCTTCAATTGGAATTCAATAACTAAAACTACCTTCGAACTCATACTAGTGAAAAACCTAGCTTCATTTAGAAAGGAATTACATTTAGAAAGGAATTACAGTTTTGAAAAGTGTAATGTTTAATAATGGCATTAAATAGAGTTAACTTAGTTAGAATTTGCTTATATTTTTCAGTCCATTAGACATGAACATATGTTTTGTTTAAATTTTAATCTCTCGGAAGCTTGCGATAAAATACTAGCTATATAATGTATTTTGCTGGTGTTTTTCATCTTTGGAAAATTGCCAATTTTTTTCATTTTTGCTCAATTTAAACCCCCCACATTTTTTTCTTGGATTTTCTACACACAACATAATGATCTGTGCAACAAGGTGAAATTTCTGTTTCGTTACTTGGATGTTGGTTACAAAGATTACCAAGTAACTTGCACAGTAACTTAACAGATCTATGGAATGAAAGTTTAGATTTTTAGAAAATGCAATGACAAAAGTAAAGGGGATTTAAAAGTGAGGCGAAAACCAACACCTGGCAATTTATCAGGAGAAAAAAATTCCATTAACCATATATATATTGTGATTCTAAAATGCACTTGATTTTAAGATTAATGTTCTTGACTTCCCAATTTTTAATGCTGAACTATCCGTCAGTTCAAAGGGCTAAACTGTTATTGTGTTAATCATTTTTAATTTCTTGCCATGCAGAAATACGATAGTTTGTTTGAGAGTAATGCCAAGAGTGGGAGTTTCTATCTCCAGTCCAAAGTACAACGTGCCAAGGAATGTCTAGAGGAAATTCAACATGGCAAGAGTCAGAATACCACTAGTTGAGAACTTAGATTTTCGCCATATTTTATATTATTACCCCTTGTGTAATCATTTTGGCCTACAAGCTTGTATACGATTTGCGTTATCAGAAGCTTCTGAACTATAATTTTAATTGCTACCAAAAAATGTACATGATTAGTTTGGGATTGACTGCAAATAGAGGATACTATCTATAGAACTGAACTACCCAAATTATCTTTAATAAAATCAAAATCAGAATGGTAGGCAATGATAGTAATGTGATAAAAAACAGTTGCACGTTTCTTTATTTGATTGGCATTAGAATTTTGGCATCTTTCACTTTCAGTTCACTGCTAATCTTCAGAATCACCTTTGTACATGCATTTGTTGTTCTCATAATCTCTGTCGTGTTTTGGTCATGAATGTCTTCAGTTAAGGTTGGTGATGTATAGAAAGGCCTCTCTTTGTATTGTCTGTTGGATTAGGTGGTAAATAGCCACAGAGAAATAAAAAAGAGATGGGAAGGATAAAGAGAGAAAAGGAATAGATAGTAAGTGTATTATTTTTTCCACTTGTTTAACCGAATAAAGAATGTAAAAGGAAATTAGTGAATTGTCTTATTTTTTTTATGTTAATTAAAAAGAAAGAATTTACTCTCTTAAGAATAATTTTGTCAAAGTTATACGTTTTTCTAAAAGAAAAGAAGAATAATATTGTTTTTATTTAATTTCAATTTTTCTCTCATGCAATTAAGAAAATTAAAGTATTTAATACTTTTATCAATCTATTTCTTTTAATTATAACGTGAAATTAAACGGTGTTTCAAATCATTGAAAATTATAAACTCTCACGATTGTTTGGAAGGAAAGGCAATTTTGTCGTAGTTAAAAATTTATTTTATTGAAAAATTAAAGTAAATGGTTTTAACAATTTAGTTTAGCTATAACTTAATTTTAGTGTAATAAAAAATATTTCATTTTATTTTTCCCTTTTAAAATCGCGGAGAAAGAAGTTTTTCCAAATACACTAGTAAATGGTGATTACTACAATTTATTTCAAATTAGTTTTATGATAATATGATTTCTTTAAATCCTCATCCTGGATTTGATGAGAGAGTGATTAACTTTTTAAAAATTTATTTCATTGATGATTATTAGTTCATATTCCTTTTAAGTGTTATTAGTAGCAAAGGAACAAACATTTAGAACACAATATTTGTAACATCCCAAATTCTCACACTTGAAAATTCATAATTTATATATATATATATATATATTTATATATATATATATATATATATATATATATATTTATATATATATATATATATATATATATTTATATATATATATATATATATATATATATATATATTTATATATATATATATATAAACATTACATGTTTTGGGCTCAAATTTTAACTATAACACTATAACTTGAGTTCTTCTATCCCTTCTTTTTTTGGTACTGAGTCAGACGACATTCTTTCATCTGCTCCCGTATAACGAATTATACGATCATCGCACATACCCAAACACAAAACACAAACAAGTAGGGTGGGCTAATATGCAACCAATCATTTATGAAACATGCATATTTACTTTGATGCACTCAACAAACCTCGTATAATAATTATGTCAGACACACTCATACCATCATACAACAATCACATCATAGATACTCATCCATTACTTTGACACACATGGTAAAATGACATCACACATAACAGAACAATTAAACATACCCTTTAAAACTAAGACTCAAACACTCACACGACTCATCCGGATTTGTATAACTGTCGAACTATTGGTAGACTTTGCACTTGCATAGTTCAGCTGGCACTCCCCAACATTAGCAAGGTAAATCCCCCAATCTGTCTATGTCTAAACTCTAAGACTATAGACGAGGACCTCCTTATACTCTCACCACTTACATTGTTCTTCTCTATTTAAGCATGAACAATGCTTTGAGTGTAGGGATAGACATACCAGTTCAAAGCTCCATACAGTTATACAGAACAACCACAATACCCCACACAACCACTTTCAATCATCTCACCCTGAGATGTCCAATTCATACTCCAATACATCATTATATTTCACAACCATGTTCTTTTCAACCACCCAAGCCTCATACATAAATGTACATAACAATCTATTAAGCAAACAACATTAATCATACATTCATATACATAAATCACATCATGTTCAGACGCATAAATTCAAATCCAATATAATAAAATACAATCATTATAATTCATAATTTTTGTATAAATGGTCCAAAAACAGAAATTAAGCAATATTGAGATCCATGAGAAGATACGAAATTAATATCTCTAAATCTGTAACTCCAATTTCTAATCTGAACAGTCAAAGTAATTCACTATGTGTTAGAAACTACATATTAAAATTTCCGGTTGATCCAACGGTTAACTAGATAGATATTGAGGTTTTACCGAGGTAACTCAGGGACATAATTTTAAGTGGTTTTCGGTTATACTCAAAATGCAGAACGAATTCCTCTAAGCACAAACATCTAATTACAAATCTGAACGGTCAAGATGACTTAATATGTCTTATGAACTACATACTAAAGTTTGAGCTCAATCTAACGCTAAATGAAATATATATGAAGTTTTTACCATGATAACTTAAGAACAGAAATATAGTGTTCATCAGATTTTTCAAACTTTCAAAATTAATTTCTCAAAACATAGATTTCCAATTACAAATCTGATTAGTCAAAGTGTAGTAATATATCCTAGGAATCATATATCAAATTTTCAGGTTGATCTAACGGTCAAATAGGTCAGAATCTATATTTTATCGAGAGAACTCAGTAACAGAACTATAGGGGTAACTAATTTACTTAAACATGCAGGATTTATTTCTCCAAGTAGAGACTTCTAATTGATGATCCGAACGGTCAAAGTGAAGAAATAGGTCTTAGGATTCATATATTAAATTTTTAGCTAAATCCAATGGTAAAAACAATTAAAAGGAAGGTTTTACCACAGTAATGCAAAAATAAGAAAATTATAATCATGAAAACTAAATTTATACAAATGAATAGATAATTACCATTACCAAAATTTTAACATATTCATAACTCATATTCATGATCATAACATGTATAAACATCATATATAAGAAGGATTAGCTCCCCTACCTCTATTCCAGACTTCTCTTGCTCCGAATTCGTTTTCCCCGAAAAATCCTCCAGAGTCTCTATTCTTCTTGCAACTAAAAAATTTCTTCCTAACTCTTTCTTCTCTATTTCTCAAGGTTTCTCACTTGATTCTTACTCTCTCTTTTTTGTGCAAAATAGTCTCCCCCCTCATGGCTATTTATAGTCCAAAAATTTTACATTTCATCATTTTTTTTAATATTATTTATTATTTTAATTTCACCACTTATATAATGGATTCACCACTTACATAATGGATTCATAATGGATTCCTTATATAATGACTTCAAATATGAATGTTTTCTCCATTATCAATATTTTAAATTTAATTTTACTTATATATATATATATATATATATATATATATATATATATATATTACAAAATGGTATAAAAGAGTTTGAACCTAACACAAAAATTTTCTACCAATTAAGCTACCAAAATTTCTTATTAATCTTTCCACATTTTATAAACTTATTATATTTTTCATTCACAAAGAAATTTATTACTACTAGTAATAAAATTGTTACTATTAAGGTAAATATTTTTCATGGGTCTTACAATATTTCACACAATATTTCGAAGATATTGAATAAGTCATTATAAAAAAAACAATAACAAAGTATAGAACTTATCCCCACAACTTTCAGGCTTGTGAAAATTGATTGAATCCTAAATTTTATATGCACAGATGATATGTACATCATCCAAAAAATCACTATAGTCTGATAGAAACCATAAACCAAACAAATTCATATCATTTTCAAGTTAAAATATCATTGAACTCCATCAATAGAGATCCACAATATGCTTTCTCATGCTTATCCTTACACTTTTCTCTTTCTTTAATATCTAAACTTTGTTTTATTTCATTGGATCTAATTATCAAAGAGTTATCAACATAGAAAAAGTTTATACATTTTTTATGACCTCATCTTAATATCCATTCAAGAATAAAGAAGAAAAGTTATACTTTTTTCTTGGTGCAACTGCTTAATATGGTAGGTAAGCTACCAATCATTCCTTTCAATCCTAATTTCCAAACCCTAAATACAAACCATGTAGATCTTCCACTTCATAACTGAAACTTTTCTCCCACATTTGTTATTGGAGATCTCACATGGAGAATCAAAACACTAAAATGCATAAATTAAGATCAAAATTCATCTTAAGTGAATTTATAGGATTTAATCCAACATAAACTTAAATAATAAGATGGTGTTAAAATTTATGTTAGTGGCTCGTTTTAGTGAATGAAAAAGTGATGTACTAAAATGTTAGTTTTTTATTTACTTACTTTATTATTACTTAATTTTAATAATGAAAAATCAAAATGGGTTAGGGTTATCATGATGATATAGTCTAACAAAATAAAATTTTCTAAGAAAAGTGGCATATGTTTTGTTTTTTTAAAAAAAGATGCTATTTGTTTTTCAGAAATTACTCTTTCAAATTTTGGGGAAAATATTACTATAATTTTGCTTTTTAAATTTTCCTTTTGAAAGAAAAAGAATTATCTAATTCTTATAAAATTTTAAAGTTTCTTTACTTCGAAACAATACACATATGACTAGATATTTGAAAGCATCTGAACTTTATAGAAACAAACTTGTGTTATATTTGTTTTCATGTGGTTCTATATACTTTATCTTAAGTTTACTAAATTTAGGATCATGTAAATATAAAATAAAATTATTTAAATGTGGAAAGGAACGAGCTTTGAATTGTCAATAATCCTTTGATAAATTATAATATTTTAATTCTTGAATACTTTTGACATTTTGAATCAAAAGTTTTGTTATTAAATGAATTTCAAATTGGTGTCATTCTCACTAGTCAGTCTTCTCTTGAATGGAGTGATCAAACATTCCATAACTAAAAGATTTTGAGTTGAATTTATAACGTGGACTTTCATTCCAAGGTCTTCTAATTATAAAGATGTTAAAAACGGATTAGTATTTTAACAAATAAGTTATGCTTTTAATGATTTTGTTAAAGTTCTTTTTATTTATTTATTTATTTCTATAGTCAAATGACCCATTCTATTCAATAGTCTTATTAAATATTAACATAAAGCTAAACATGGTATTGTTTTAAGATTTAATTTTTCTTTTGCTTTTTAAAGTTATAAGAACATTTCCTTTTAGTCATTATAGTTAAAAATATCCCACTTAGTTCCTATAGTTTAATTTTTAATCTTTTAGTCAAATATTGGGCAAAGTTACCAAACTAGGCAAATTTGCCTCACATATTACGGAAATAGGCAAAAAAAATTTTGAAATACGAAAATAGGCAAGTCGTTGGGGACCCAGACGACTTCAAATGAAAAAGTCGTGTCCTCCTGCACGACTTCATCCTGTTCATGAAGTCGTGCACCCAAAAACGACTTTAGGGTATGGTAATCGATTACCACGTATTGTAATCGATTACCATACCGTTTTTAATAAAAAAATATAAAAATAATTGAAATCGTAGGGGGTTCACGACTTCAAGTCGTGCACCCCCAACACAACTTTACTTTTTTTCTAATTTTTAATTTTTATTAATTAAAATCATTTATAATTTCTAAAAAATATTTTTAAATGTATTTAAAATAATTAAAATTATATCTAATTAATAATGAAAATTTTTCAATATTATTAAATAAATAAATTTCATACTTTTAATTATTTTTGTAATTAAATTAAATTTTTTATAAAAGAATTTCAATTAAATAATTTATAACTATAATTATTATAATTATCTAATTAAAAATTCAAAAAAATTATATTTTATTATAATTTATTGTTTTTAATTTTTATTATTATAGTATATTTTTTTACAAAATTATAATTAATTAATAATAATTTTTTTCATTATAAACTATTTAAATTAATAAAATTATTAAATATAAACTAATTAAATTAATAAAAAAGACTAAATAACTAAAATTGTGGAGGGGGTTAACGACTTCTTGTATTGAAGTCGTGCTCCCCCCATACACTTTCACTTTATTATCTTTTTATTTAAAATGATTTATAATTTTTAAATTATATATTTAAATGTATTTAAAATATTAAAAATTATATATAATTAATATTTAAAGTTTCTAAATATTATTAAATAAATAAACTTATTTTTGTTATTAAATTAATCACATTTTTTAAAATTATTTTAATTAAATAATTTATAACTATTATTATTGTAATTACATAAATTAAAATGGATAAATAATTTATAATGAAAAAAATTATTATTAATTAATTATAATTTGTAAAAAAATATACTATAATAATTAAAATTAAAAAAAAAATAATTATAATGAAATATAAATTTTTTTGAATTTTTAATTAGATAATTATAATAATTATAGTTATAAATTATTTAATTAAAATTCTTTTATAAAAATTTAATTTAATTACAAAAATAATTAAAAGTATAAAATTTATTTATTTAATAATATTGAAAAACTTTAATTATTAATTAAATATAATTTTAATTATTTTAAATACATTTAAAATATTTTTTAGAAATTATAAATGATTTTAATTAATAAAAGTTAAAAATTAAAAGAAAGTAAAGTTGTGTTGGGGTGCACGACTTCTCTTATTGAAGTCGTGAACTCCCCTACGATTTCAATTTTTTTTATATTTTTTTATTAAAAACGGTATGGTAATCGATTACAACATGTGATAATCGATTACTATACCCTAAAGTCGTTTTTGAGATGCACGATTTCAATCCTGGTCAAATGAACATGATGAAGTCGTGCAGGGGGGACACGACTTCTTCATTAGAAGTCGTTTGGGTTCCCCACGACTTGTCTTTCGAAATTTTTTTGCCTACTTTCGTAATATCTGAGGCAAATTTGCCTAGTTTGATAACTTGGTCCAAATATTGACTAGTGTTGTTCAAAATAATCAATAGACTAAATTTATTCAAAAGAGGTTATTCAACGTTTGAAGGGAATATGAACATGTTGTAAACCTATAACTAGAGACCAAAATAAAATGTTTTAAATTGAAAAGATTAACAAAAAATCTTACAATTATAAAGATTAGTTTTTTTATACGTGTATTATCTTTTCAACCAATATCGTAAAACACAATGTAATACTAAATATAAATACTTCTTATCAAAAATTCAAATCATGATTCATCATGTGTAAGATTAATTTTTTTCTTATACTAAAAAGAAAATATTTCATTAGATTTAACTCCTTAACACATATTTCAAAAATGCCAGAAAGCAAAATTTATTTAAGAATTAAAAAAATGTTTATTTTTTCCAAAAATTTAAAAGTTATTAGTATTTTAAAAAGTGTGTTTGTTATGATGGTTAGAATAATTTAATTTAGTTATGAACTAATCTTCAATTAATGTCCTTTGGACATTTGTTAGTGAGAAGTGAATTTTATTGTTGGTGGGTGTTAGGTACAACACACATCGCACGTGTCAAAGTGATCTAAGCTGCACACGTGTCATGTTGACGAACTGCTGTCACGTTTTTTCTGTTTTTTAGTATTTTCCCTTTTAATAAATAAATAAATTGGAATCTAATTAATTTAACTTTGTCCGTTACGTTTCTCTACATGATTGCCAAGTGGTGGGACCACATTATCCATCACGCCACGTGTTTTGGACGTGTACATCAACTTCAAGGAATTAACTAAAATATTAAGGCAAACGTTATCACAAATTTGTTAAAAGATTAAATGACTTTTTATTTATTTAATAGTATATTTCAATATACATATACACTCTTTTTTATATCGGAAAATGAAACATCACTCAACTTATATGAAAGAAGCTATATCTATTTTACTACTCTTCGATGATAATTTTTTTAATATTAAATAGATATTATAGAAAAAAAGGAGTGATGATGTAGATATAACAGTTAAATATGTTTTTAGTCCCTAAACTATCATGTGATTTTAAATTTAGTCTCTTTTTCAAACTTTGGTACACTTTGATCTTTGTGTTTAAGAAAACTGTAATTTCTCGTCCTCCAAAACTAACACCGTTAAAATTAGGTTGAACTAGCTAATTGTATCACATCACTTTTCATTTTCTGAAACTGAGTTAACTCTATACTTTTTTCACGTGGAAGGTTCGCCAAAGGGGGTGGTGGGTTATGCACTCGTCTTCTACCTCGTCATTTTCACCAACATCAACCTCCTCCACAATGCCAACGTCAACACCTTCATCGTCTTTTTCTCCTTAACCCCTTCCTGAAATTAAAAGTTTCCTCCCTTCGTTCACCCCAATTGACGATCTTCAAATTGCTTCAGCGATTTTCTTGCTGAAGTAATGGCTTTCAATTTTGAAAGTCCTTATGCTTTGTAAAGTGAATGACTAATAATATCTTCAATTAATGAGAGACATTCCAAACTTCTAAGCTAAGCTTTTACTGATGTTTCAATTCCAACCTTGTAGTGCACAAATTCATGCTTCTTCTCAGCATCCCAAAGCTCTAGAAATGCCTCTCTCATGGGATTTTAATTAATTACAAATGTATTTAATTCAAAGAATGAATATGAATACTTTGATTTCAAGTGTGTCCAGGTATCCACAGGCAACATAAACAAAAGTGAATAAATAATGTCTTTTATTGTAAAAAGGTGTAAGACTAAAGAAGTAGCAGAGGAGTAACCGAGTGTGTGTAGTTTAATTGTTTGTCTTCAAGATGCAAACTTTGGTCTGGGAAGCCCCGAGTCCCTCACCAATCCTCACTCAATCCCCATCTTCAATGGCTTCTTCTACCAATCGAGCAAACCTCTCTCTTCCTTACTCCTCAAACCAGAAATCCAAACTTTACAACGAGCCATCGAGTTCCGCCACTTATGCTTCTATTCTCGACAATTGTGGGTCCCCCACCTTGGGAAAACAGCTTCACACCCATTCCATAAAGTTAGGGTTTTGCGCCCACGAGTTTGTCACCACCAAGTTGCTCCAAATGTATGCAAGAAACTGCTCTTTTCAGAATGCATGCCATTTGTTCGACACAATGCCCTTTAGAAATTTGCACTTATGGGTCGCACTCCTGCGTGTCCATGTTAAAAAGAGGGACTTCATTGAGCTTAACTTCAGGAATGGCCTCGAGAAGGAGTTGTTGATGAAGTTGAGGATTCTGATGTCGTGAATCTCCATTAGAGCATCGAGATTGATCGATCGTGAGATATTTTGAGGTGAGATGTTGAGGATCCATGAGGAGATAGCCTCCCACGTGAAGAGAAAAGGGAGAGAGGATTGATACGTTTGAGAAAAATGAAAAGTGATGTAGCACACTGTTAGCCATCTCAGCTTAATTTTAATGGTGTTGGTTTTGGAGGACGACTAATTATAGTTTCCTTAAGGACAAAGATCAAAGTGTATCAAAGTTTGAAAGAGGGACAAAATCTAAAATCACATGATAGTTGAGGGATTAAAAGCATATTTAATTCTAAATATAAAAAAATGGTGTTTTAGGAACGATAGTGGTTTAAAAATAGTGAGACTCGATTATTTTAATATTAAACATTTTTATTATAAATAATTTTGCTATAAATGATATTCATTATTTTAAAATTTATTATTTCTTTATAAATCACTTTTCTAGAGTTCTCTAACTTCTTTTTAGGAGTTATTTTTCTCTGCTCATCTGATTGAAGTTGAGACAGTATGAGTGATTCTGGCGACGAGCTCTTCAATTCAGATCGATCAGTTTCTCCGTCTGAGTAAGATAAGTTTCAATCCCTTTTCTCTGGTCCTTTCTTGATTTGTTGAATGCAAGCCCTGCTTAGTTTGCCTGCATCTTTTTAGTCTTCAGTTAGAGTTTTTGTTGATTAGTGGTTTCAATGGCGTATCTTGATCGTCTTTTCGTTATCTGTAGGTGCAAATAGAGCTCTTTGAGCTGCGGGAGTGGTATAGGGTTCTTTAGAGCAGTTTGGTCTTCTAAAAAGGTAAGGGAAGCTAATTTGTTTGTGTTAAACTCTTTGGCAAGTGCACCAAATCGTTCAAGTAATAAACCGTGGTAAGACCAGGTATCGTTTTTCCAAGAGACTCGTAATACTAGAAAATTGTGCGATTAACAACTCATCTAGACTCAAGAGTAACTCATCATTTAAGAATATGTGCAAAAAGATAAATTCA
The DNA here is from genome assembly GCF_029865625.1 of Vigna umbellata. Lineage (NCBI taxonomy): Eukaryota > Viridiplantae > Streptophyta > Magnoliopsida > Fabales > Fabaceae > Vigna > Vigna umbellata. The sequence continues at coordinate 16,075,770 of NC_142168.1, read as the reverse complement.
CAAGTAATTACAAGGTTGGACTTTGGTATTGAAGGCACTTGGAAATGGAAAAGACTAGAAATGATATGAAATGACATTGTTAAGGTTAGTTTTCACCAATGCACTCTTGTGTATAACCAATTTCATCTCCTCTCTATAAATTTACTAAAGTTAATCAACTAAAACACTCTAGCCCTAATCCCTTAGGTGAAAAAGCCTAGGTTTTCCTTATCAAACTCTAATCCCTTGGACAATCTAACAAGCAAACCCGCATTAAGAACTAGGATCTAAGACAACATGTGAATCATATCCCATCCCTGGCTCAATGACCCACAAGGACTCTTGTTTCAGTTCAAGATTTCATATCCCATCCTTGGCTCAATGAAACCCCAAAATCAAGTCATGAACGTCCCCATTACATGCAAGCTTTAAGATCGAAAACAAGAATACTAGTAATAGATAGAAAAGGCATTTATAAATATGAAATAATCATTCATTACACAAGAGTTCATAGGCTACATCTAACCCTAACAAGATGAATATGGTTCTCCATTTCCATGGAGAACCCTAAAGCTTACAAACATGGAAGATGGAAGAAGAAGGAGACCTAAAGGAAGAGGAGGAGATGTTCCCATAAGCTCCTCATGCGCTCCATGAGCTCTAGACGTGAAATCGCGCCTCCAAAGAACCAAAGACCATTTTTCTTTCTGCCTCGTGAGTATATATACTGTCCGAATTCTCGCTTAAGCTAAATTATTCTCGCTTAAGCGAGAATAAACTTCTTGGAGAAGATAGTCATTCTCGCTTAAGCTAAATTATTCTCGCTTAAGCGAAAATGACTTTTAAATCAATGACTTCCTGGATCACCGAGGCTCTTCTACGTAATGGAGGATCTTCCTAACATCAAAAGAGATCAAAAAACAAGGGATTAAAGTATTATTTACGTAATGTAGCTCAAAATATAGATAAATACTAAAACTAAATAAAAAAGAGGGTTTAAGCAAGTAATAAGCTAAAGAAGAGTTGATTTTGCTACTACAATGATGCTTAGATAATGGTAAGAATTAGCATTATCAGTTTGTCTTTAATTTCATGTTAGAATGTATGAGATTATGTTTACTAAATTATGATACATTATGTTTGAATATGTATGTAAGAACAAAAGTAACTTTGTGTGTGTGATGTTGATATGTTGATGAATGCTTATGGTTTTAATAGAATATAGGTACTGATTAGAGTGTTCTTGATGTTGTATTATGATTTCATTATGTTGTAGAATTGGAAGTAGTGAAAGATGAGTGTTAAGGGGTTGTTTTGGATGAAATTTAGGGGTATAAGTATGTGAAATTTTAAAGTAATGATCAAAGGGGGCAAACTGAGTTTTAGGATCTGTTGTATGGTTATTTGATACTTGTTTCAGTTGTGAGTTAGCTTATATATGATTTACAAATGAATAATAGTCAATTGTTTATATCTTGAATGGGTTTTAGGTTCATTTTAGGGGTTTTGGAGAATGAGATTTTGATTTGGAAGGTTTCAAGTAGGTTTAAGTGTTTGGGGTTTGTTTGAGTCATTTGTAATTTGTTCAGACCCCTAAGCGGCATAATTATGAGCCAAAAGTTGTAGATTTGATTTATGGTCTATAGAGTACAATTTTAGTTGTTTTTGAGTTGGAACTTCATGACATAATGAGTTTAAACTTAGTTTGTGTTGGATTACATACTCTTGGATAGGTCATTGGTGGCTTAGAACACAAAATGGAAGTAGTAGAGAATGGTAGGAGTACCTAAAATAGCTCAAGTTAGGTTGGAGGATGCAAATTCTGCAGAATTGGTGTTCTGCAGAATTATGCAGAGTGGCTGGGCAAGTTAATGGCTCATTGGGCGAGTAATTGAGTGTTTTGGCAGTGAGTTTCACTGGCTAGGCGAGCTAGCTCGTTAAGCTTGTGGAGCTCATTGTATATGCTTTCGTTAGGTGAGTGAAGGTAGCTTGCTGGACGAGTTTTGGCGGTCTTGGGCAGTGAGTTTTCGGGGCAAAGCGAGCTTCCTCATTAGACTGTATGAGCCCCCTATTTGGGCTCTCGATGGGTGAGTGGTTTGTTCTTGTTAGGCGAGCTTGTTCTCGTTAGGCGAGCTTGTGCTCGTCGGAGGCCATGTTTTGGCGCTGGGTGAGTAGGTTCGAATTTTTTTAGTTATTTTGTCTTCTCTTCTCTCTTTTATGCTTGGATTTAGATGGTGCAATGTTATATTTAATGCTCATTGATGTGATTTTGAATGATATAATGGTAGGGAGATTGTGATTGAACTCATGAATGATTTGGAAAAAAATTCTAAGGTGAAATTCTTAGTGGTAGTTTCAAGTAAGTGATGTATTGATGTAGGGACTCAGTCTTAGAAGTTATCCTACGCTCTAATAATCAAACCATCTCAAATAGAGAAGGGGATTATATGGTGAGGAGTAGCATGAGATCCTAGTCTATGGTCTGGTGTTATTTGTCCATAGGTAACTTGGAGGGTCAATTGTCTCACCACTACAAGTGTAAAAACTTGTCATAGTCTAACATCAATACATTTATCCAGATGGTTTTATCTAAGTAAATGACATGCTTAGGATGATTGGTTTGTTTTGACTGAAATAGGATGTATAATGAAATCTTAATGTGCAATAATTGTTTATTCTTTTACAATATTAGTTTACCCTTGTTTTTATGTTTGCCTCTTTTATATGTCATCTTCTTGTTTGCACTAATTATCTTAATGGTGGGAGTAAATGAGAATGTCTTTTCACTTACTCGAGCGAAGGATAAGGGTGAATCAGATACGTAATTAAATGGTTCTACAAGTGTAGATATTTTCTTTGTGGTAGGTTTGTTTTACCTAATTGTTTTATGATTATCTTTGTAACGTTTTATTTTAGTAGTTTTATACTATTACAATAAAACGTTAGAGATGAAATGTTGATATCATAAAATAATAATATTTTCATTATAATTGTATTATTTTTTAATTTAAAATTCTAATATATATTATTATGCTATTAAAGGATCGCTAATTGTGTGTAATTTTTAACAAGGGTATAAAGAACTATTTCTCATAAAAAAGGTTAATATTAAGTGAATACTTAACATTCATATTTTATTAGGAAGTGTCAAAAAAATGAGTTAACTCCATTTATAATTATGAATTTAGCTAAAAATCAGTCAATCTTATTTGTTTTATTTTTTAAATAAAAATAAATTTTTTAACTTAAATGATTTAAATATTATTTAATAATATTTTGATATTTAAAAGTGTCAAGTTATTAACTTAGTAGTAAATAATTATAAAAAATTAATTAAAAACTTATAAATAAAATAACAAAGAGTTGTTATTAATAGGTTATAAGTTAACCTACCCTAATCTATTTAACTTATAGACTAAGTGATCCAAATTTAGTTTAACCTAGATTTAAATTTTTTTTTATCAATCTAGTTCATACCCAAATCAATTTAAATAACAGATTTAAACTCATTTTAACATGTTTGCTATTCATAAATAGAGGAAAAAAATATCAAATATATTAAATTTTCTTGGACACTATTGAATTATAATTTATTCATTTTTAATAACCACATTAATACGATTCCGCGCTCTCTTTCTCTATATATTATGAAGATTTCTCGTCTAGTGTGTATTATTATTTTAAAATTAACAAGTATAACTATTTCCTCCACAACATAACTTTCTAGAAGAGCTTTGTTCAAATGTTGTTTTATAATATTTCTTACATCCAACGAGAAAAAAAAAAGACAGTTTAAAATATATTTTAAAAATTTCCCTTTTGTAATTTTATAATTATAATATTTAATGGTATAACTAAAATCACTTTTAATTTTTTTTCAAAATACGAAGTCACGAGTGAAAACAACATATAAAATGAGCATTATAAACATATTTAGCACATTGCATGATATTTTATCCTAAACTAGAAGTGGGCCATAAAGGAAAAGCATTAAAAGGAATCAATAAGACAAAGAAAAGAACAAATTTTATTTTAAGACTTTGTGGGATTTTCGGGGAAAGTGACATTGGAAGTGAAAGAATTAAAGAAAATGATGTTTGGTAGATTTGGGTGAGTCGTGAACGTTAATAACACGTAATCTTTCTCTAATTAGTGTGTTATGTTTCAATTCATAGTAGATAAAATATGAAGAGATGCAAAAACAATAGTTGAATTTTACATTTAATAATTCACTACAAGGGTTACTTTGTTCGTCTTTTTCTATAACATGCATTGAATTCTAGGAAGATAATTTGTTTTTGTTGTCCCTTTTCGTGTTAAATCAATCATTTTTGTACAAATATTTTAATTGTGATTTGCTTGTCATAATTAATGTTGATAAGAACAATGTGTTGTAACACTAAGATCTATCTCATTAGGTTTATTATTTGTTGAATTGTATTTTTTGACATTGATGAAAAAACATGAATATTGAATTGGTCTTGGTTTTTAATAAATCTATTGAACTCGTCACTTGTTAATAGTTAATAAAATAGATGCCTTTATTAAAATGATGACAAACACTACTATATTTTTTTATATTCATAATGGTTATCTTGGAATTAAATTCTTATTTTTTTTTTTTAATTATGGTTATCTTGTTTATGTTTATCTAGATTATGTGTACGAATTTAATATATTTTTATACTTTAAAACTTTCATTAAGAGTTGAAACTAAATATTATATATATATTTCTCTTAATTTATTGGAGAACTCCATATCAGTAATTTAATGAAATAAATAGGATTATACATATATTACTATAAAAAATTATATTTCATTTTTAGATTAAGTTATATAGTATTTAATAAAAATTGTGTAAAATATCTTTTTCAACAAATAATAATATGTGAACGTTAATAGTTCATTGAAGAATTTCGTTTATGACATAAAAAAACATTTTGTGTTATTTCTTTCAAAAAATATTTTATATAACTTTTAAAATATAGAGAAATTAAATATTATATAATTTAATTTAGAGAGGATTTACACTTTTTTTATAATAATTTAAAAATAAAAATAAGTTTAATCTAAATAAATATTTTATGATTAAATATATACAAATTAAAGTATATATCAAAATGAAAGAAAAATATAATTTTAGTTTCATGTTAAGAAGCAGTAAATTTCTCAATAAGTATATTTCAGTGTTTCTAAAGTAACAATGTTTTCTGATAGATATACATTGTTTTTCTTTTGAGACTTATTCTTTTACCAGTTTTAAAATGAAGAATCTGCATATAGAATACGCAAATAGGAATCTCTGTGACAACAATCGTAGGAATTTCATCACGAAAAATAGTATAAATTAATCGAAATATGAAGTTCAAAGAACAACAACAGTCGATGTTTTTGTACCGAATCCCAGTTCTTTTCCAAAGTCAAAGTTTCGATTTTATGAAATATGTATCCAACTTTATTATATACTTTCATTTTGAGATAACATGTATTTTCACATGATGTAATCACTTCTTATATCGTAATAATTTTTCATTACTTTATTTATGTATTCAATGATGTTCGTAGACATATATATACAACATTTTGCAGGTGCAAGAATTAAACAATGTTTTCATTAAAATATAATTTGAGGTTCGGCATGTATGATAATATGAACAAAAATAGTGTGTTCAGATTCTTCGTGATCACCAAAATGAAAATAATGGTTAAAGAAATGCATATTATTTTGCACGTTTATCAGGGCTGAAAAAGAAATAAGGGTGTATTTGGATTCGGGAGGTAAAATGAGCGAAGAGATTTGAGGGAGTATAGAAGAGATTGTGATGTATTTCGTTTTAGTTAATCAGTTCAAATCTTATCAATTCAGGAGGATTTTGCTTTAGTTAATCGTCCTCGAATCTTATCTTTATTTTGCTCAAATATACTGATCGAAAGATAGTCTTCTCCCCTCTCACTCGCTCTACTATAAGACATCTCCACATCCAAACACTCGTTAAGTGATTTGCTTGCTTTTGTAGGAAACTATTTTTTTAGAGTCCTATCAAACTAGGAATAGATATTAATTGTTTCAAGGTTGGAGCACAAAGTATCAATGTTGAAGGTGGAAGAGGATACTTGTTGGCTGGAAAAATTTGAAGTAATTAAAAGTATTTATTTTTAATTATAAAATAATTCTAAAATTGTATAAAGCAATTAAAGTGATTTAATGAAATATATGGTAAAGACTTGGTTTCATAATCCAACTCAATGCAAACATTCTAAACAATATACTTCTAATTTTTACTCTAGCATCCACACCTTCTATAACAATTCCTAATGTTTTAGTGACAAGTTTAAACTCTGATAAAAAAAACTTAATGTTTTAGCAATATTTATTATAAGTTTGCATTAAGATCAAAATTTTGATGTTATGAATGACTAATGATTAAAGCTTAATGTGTAAAGTTGAATCTATTAGTTGTTCTATCCTAATCTAGGTTCTGACATCGCGTACAATAATCGAATATCCACAAATATGTAATCAATCAATTATCATGCAGTTAACAATAAGAGCAGAACACAAGAGTGATGAAAAATAAATATATTAAGTAACAAAAATCACAAAATGTTTAGATACATTACGTCCAACCCCATGAATTAGGAAGTTAGTTTTCCTATACATTCTGTGTAACATCCCCAAAATTTCACACTGAATACTTCATAATTTATTTATATTAACATTACATGTACGGTAACATCTCGTAATCTCGCACTTAAAAATTCATAATTAATATATAAATTTTACATGTTTTAAGCTCAGATAAAAAAAAAATCCTAATTATAACTTGGGTTCTTCTATCTCTCCCTTCCTTGGCACTGAGTCAGACGACATTCCTTCATCTGCTCTCGTATAACGAATTATACGATCATCGCACATACCCAAACATAAACACAAACAAGTAGGGTGAGCTAACATGCAACCAATCATTTCTGAAACATGCATATTTACTTTAATGCACTCAACAAACCTCATATAATAATTATGTCAGACACACTGATACCATCATACAAAAATCACATCATAGATACTCATCCATTACTTTGATACACTCGATATACACTCATACCACAATACCCAATATACACTCATTTCACAATACCCAATAGACACTAATCTCGACGATATGTTATTGAGCGATTCAACGGAAGGTTCCCCATTTGTGATGCCATTCTTAGTCCCCTCACTATGTCCAAAACCGGCACATAGACCAGGACATCCTGCCCTCCATACCATTCACAAGGTTAGTCCCCTCACTATGTCCAAAACCGACACATAGACCAGGACATCCTGCCCTTCATACCACTCACAAGGTTAGTCCCCTCACTATGTCCAAAACCGGCACATAGACCAGGACATCCTGCCCTCCATACCATTCACAAGGTTAGTCCCCTCACTATGTCCAAAACCGGCACATAGACCAGGACATCCCTCTCACCACATAATTCATCTTTCTCTACTTGAGACTGGATGAGTTTTAGAATATTAGGATAACCTCCAACTACGAGACCCTCAACATCAACATATACACAAATACCATAACATTACTGAATCTCTCCACGAGACTCATACCATAGTCATATTCCTCAACTCACATTATACCCTTACAAAATCTCCTCATAATACTCATATCATGTTCAGACGCATAAATTCAATTGCAATATAATAAAATACAATCATCACAATTATAATTCATAATTTCATATCTACCACAATAACATGAATTCATCAGACATTTCCATTCCAACAAGATATATTACACAATAATTTAACAGTATAAAATCTGTTCAATAGGATTTAAGTTAAAAACTTGTCGAGTAGACTTCCAGGAAAGAGAGGTGCGTCACAATGGACAACTTAAGTACCAAGTCTTTCCTTAGGCAAAGTGTTCGTCAACTAGTTTTTAATAAATTTCTTATTTACAGATTCAAAACAACAGCATATAAAATTAACACCGAATTTCAATGTAGATATCAAAAAATAGAAATTAAGCAATATTGAGATCCCTGAGAAGATACGAAATTAATATCTCTAAATCTGTAACACCGATTTCAAATCTGAACGGTCAAAGTAATTCACTATGTGTTAGAAACTACATATTAATATTTCAGGTTGATCCAACGGTTAACTAGATAGATATTGAGGTTTTACCGAGGTAAGTCAGGGACAAAATTTTAAGTGGTTTTCGGTTATACTCAAAATGCGGAACAAATTCCCCTAAGCACAGACATCTAATTACAAATCTGAACGGTCAAGATGACTTAATATGTCTTATGAACTACATACTAAAGTTTGGGCTCAATCTAACGGTAAATGCAATATATATGAAGTTTTTACCATGATAACTTAATAATAGAAATATAGTGTTCATCAGACTTTTCAAACTTTCAAAATTAATTTCTCAAAACATAGATTTCCAATTACAAATCCGATCAGTCAAAGTGTAGTAATATATCCTAAGAATCATATATCAAATATAATTCCAGAATTTCCCCTTTGCAACTAGAATTTCCTCCAACTCTCTTCTCTCAATTTTTCTAAATTTTTGGTGCAAGTTTTTAGCCTTCCCCATGCTTGCTATTTAGAGTCTAAAAATTTTACTATTCATCATCATTTTTTTTATATTATTTATTATTTTAATTTCACCACTTACATAATGGATTTACCAGTTACATAATGGATTCACCACTTACATAATGGATTCACCACTTACATAATGGATTCACCACTTACATAATGGATTCCTTAATAATGACTTCACATTTTATAAACTTATTATATTTTCCATTCACAAAGAAATTTACTACTACTAGTAATAAAATTGTTACTATTAAGGTAAATATTTTTCATGGGTCTTACATTCTAACTCTAGAAAAGAATAAATATGAATGCTTCTAGCCTCTAGAATGCATGCACATTCTCTCCTTTTAGGTCAAGTGTCCTTTTTCCAAAAGAATGATTTTTTAACTCTACCAAACCCTTTATTTATACATTTTCGAAACCCACAATGCGTTTGGTGAATTGGCTCGTTGGGCAAGTAAATCTCTCTTTGCTAGGTGAGTTGGTTTGGTTTGTTGAGCAAATGGGGCGAAACTAAAGTGAGCCTGAAATTTGTACTTGATTTTTGTAATTAAAGTAACCAAATTTGTTGGACAACTAATTTTGTTGAAATATTCTTCAATCTTTCATGATTCCCATTTGTTTAATTTTGTAATTGAAGTAGCCCAATCTATCCATAACTGATTTTGTTAAAATATTCTTCAAGATTTAGTGATTTCTACTTATCTACAAAATATTTTCATAAATAAGAACCAAATATGTATATTTCTTAATTTATCAATTAATTTCTATATGTTTAGTTAGTTTTTGGAATATTTGATTTGAGGCAATTTGAATACTAGATTGGTTGACATAATAAAGAAAGACATGTTAAGAAGAATAATATTTACTAAATGCACAACATAATTTATTGCATATTACCAAAATTGAGCATAAACATTATATCAAAACATCAAACCAAAGTGACATTCAATATTTTGGTGTTTTGTCTCAATGATACCATTTTGTTCATGCATTTCCACACAACTGTTTTGGTGTATAATTTCCTAAGATTCAATATGTTAAATCCATTGTCAAACCTTTTAGTCTTAACAAAACTTTCAAATTGGTTTCTAACATAGACTATACAGTTTGTAATATGAAAATGAGTTTTAGATTTGCTTTTTTGATGTATTAGGAACATTACAGCTTCATATTACTATCGTGTTAAACACATGTCTTAATCTCCATAAACATTATCTAATTTTGATTGTCAGAGCGATGCAGCGAAATGGTTAACGTGTTCAACAAACCAAGAGGGGGTGAATCGGTTTCTTATCGATAATTGTTCTTTTAATAAATTTTCTCGTAAATAAAAATTCCTTAAAAAAATTTAAACAAATTAAAAGAGTGCAAGAGAGAAAATTGCGCAAGTAATTTTTATCCTAGTTCGGATCAAACAGATCTCATATCCAATTATTGATCTCAATTGACAATTAACGTTTCACTAGCACAAACCAACAAACTGTTACAATCACAAAGAAAATAAAATAGTTTAAGGTTATAACACCTCTCTTGTTATCCTAAGAGATGAAACTCACTTCCCCTGTTACCCTAAGAGATGAAACTCACAACGTCGGCTCAAAAATGTTTTGGAATATTTGATTCATTCAATAAATTTCTTCTAGAGATCTATTTTTCCTTTCTACGATCTCATTTTGTTGTGGGGTTCTAGGTGCAGAAAAAATATGAGAGATTCCCATTTCTTCACAAATATTTTCAAACGATTCATTTTGAAATTCCTTCCCATGATCAATATGAATAGATTTAATTTTCAAATCTTTTTCATTTTGAACTTGTTTTGCAAACTTTTTGAAAACATTGAAAGTTTCACTTTTTAGAGTAATAAAGAATGTCCATGTGTATCTTGAATAGTCATCAACAATAACTAAAGCATAATAATTTCTCCCAAAACTTTTTATCCTTGAAGGACCAAATAAATCCATGTCCAAGAGTTCCAAGGGTTTTTCACTTGAAACAATATTTTTTGAGTTAAAAGATTATTTTATTTGTTTACCGTTTTGACTTGCAGCACATAGTTTGTCTTTTATAAAATTGAGTTTTGATAGACCAATTACCAAGTCTTTAGATATGAGTCTATTTAATTGTTGCATATGAATATGAGTAACTCTCTTATGCCACAACCATGGATTTTCTTCTTTTACTACTAAACATGAAATATTTTTATTTAAAATATTTTCTAAATCAATTAAATAAATATTTGCATGCTTAATACCTTTCAAAGCAATTTCAGAAGAATCTTTATCATGGATAGTGAAATAATTGGGTTTGAATGTTACCTTGAAGCCTTTGTCACATAATTGACTAATATTGAGAAGATTATGCTTCAAACTTCCACAAATAGTACATCTTTAATCCTTAAGGTATTTGCACTTCCTATGTCTCCTATTCTAAGGATCTTTCCTTTGTTATTGTCACCATATGTTACATAACCTTGTTCTTTCTTACAGAAGTTTGTGAATTTCTTAATATCACCTGTCATGTGCCTTGAACAACCACTCTCAAGGTACCACATAGACTTCCTGGATCTGCAAAACAGAAAGAGAACATAGACTTCCTAGATTTACGTACTTCATTTTATTTTTATAATTATAGTATTGATAATCATATTTAGAAACATTTTTTATTTTATTACTATAATTGTAATTGTTATAATTATTTTTAGAAACGTGTTTAACAACCTTTTTAATTTATCAATTATTACTACTTTCAACATTAGTTGTTTTATCAAGAGGCTTATTTTATTTAAACAAGATATACATTCTTCAATTTTGGTATATTTGTTTTTTTATAATATAAAATCTTATTTTTCAAATCCTTATTTTTTTCAAGAACTTTTTCATGATTTGATTGTAACTCCTTAAAATCCTTTTTTAATTTTTTATTAGCAATATCTAATTTTTTTATTCAAACAATAATTCTTTATGCATGTCAAGTAATTCACTTTCACTATAATCTAAATTTTCAGAATCACTAGAGTTACTTACTTGATTTCTAGAGATGTCATCATCAGATATCAAACATATTTTGGCTTGCTCATCAGAGTCGCTTGAGCTTATTGTAGACTCACTATCTTCCTCCCAAGCTATATACGCCTTCTTTTTCTTGAAGAACTTCTTTTATCCTCCTTCTTCACCCTTCTTTTGGTTTGGACAATCTGCCTTCATATGTCCTTTTTTTCCGCAATCATAACAACGATAATTTGGCAAAGATTCCTTGATTTCCTTCTTTTTACCTTTAAATCTTCTTCTCCCCTTGGACTTTATGAACTTGTTAAATTTCTTAACAAAGAGACTCATATCTTCTTCATCTTCTTCAGAGTCTTCTTCTTCATTAAGATCTTTGGTTTTACTAATCTCGTATTTGAACGAGAGAGTCTTTTTCTTTCCTTTTTCTTCTTCCTTGTTCAATCTTCCGAGATCCAGTTCATGTTCTCTCAATTTACCAAACAATATAGCCATTGACATGGTATTGAGATTTTGTGACTCACTGATTGTAGTCACCTTTGGTTGCCAAGTCCTGTCGAAATATTTAAGAATATTTATATTTAATTCATAATTATAAAATAACTTACCTAACCCAATGAGATGATTCACTATGTGAGTGAAGCGTTTCTGGATATCTATAATTGTTTCTCCTTGCTTCATTCGGAACATCTCATACTCTTGGACTAGAGTATTTCTTCTGGCTCTTCTGACATCATCAGTTCCTTCATGTGTGACTCTTAAACATCTCCCACATTTCATGTGCATTTTTATAGGTTGAGATCCTGTAAAACTCATCAACGAGCAAATGATATTATATTGCGAGCCTTAGCATCAAGTTGGAATCTTCGTCTGTCTTTCACATTCCATTATTCTTGCGGTTTTGGTTCCTGCAAATTGTTAATAAATACAATAGGAACAAAAGGACCATTTGTGACAGTTTCCCAAATCTCACTATCAATAGATTCCATGAAAATTTGCATTCTCACTTTCCAAAATGCACAGTTTTCTCTAGTAAACAATGAAGGTCTATTGATAGAGGCACCCTGAGCAAAGTTTTGATGTTGCCCCGTCATTTGAATTACTATCAAAGCAAACTCTGATACCAATTGTCAGAGCGGTGCAGCGGAATGATTAACACGTTCAACAAACCAAGAGGGGGTGAATTGGTTTCTTATCGCAAATCATTCTTTTAATAAATTTTCTCTTAAATAAAAATTCCTTAAAAATAATTTAAACAAATTAAAAGAGTATAGAAAAGAGAAAACTGCACAAGTAATTTTTATCCTAGTTTGGATCAAACGGATCCTATATCCAGGTATTAATCTCAACTGAGAATTAACGCTTCACTAGCACAAACCAACAAACTTTTACAATCACAAAGAAAATAAAACAGTTTAAGGTTAGAACACCTCTCTTGTTATCCCCAAGAGATGAAACTCACTTCCTCTATAACCCATAAGGGATGAACACCTCCTTTGAATCTTCACAAAGGATAAACACCTCCTCTGAATGCTTCACGAAGGATGAACACCTCCTCTGAATGTTTCACGAAGGATGATAGACTTTCAACTCAGCAATAACAACAACATTCAATCACACTGTGAAAGTTCTCGCTCTATGCCAACACGCCAAATTCTCGTTTTATATATTAATTTATATGTGTAATATATGGTGTGATTAATTTTAAAATTTATAATTTATCCATATGTTTGCGAAAACTATTATGATGGTACACAATATAAGATTAAATGATATTGTATGTGATAAAAGTAAAATTATGTATGTGATATTTCTCTTTCCTAAAATTTTATTATTTTTAATATGATATATCAATAATGCATAATTAAAGATTTAATTTTAAACTTCATGTATAAAAAACCGTTGTAGATTTTTTTTTTTAATAAATCTTTACTATATCAAGAAATAATTACCAATGTTTAGCCAAAAATATATGTTATGTTAAAATAAGTAAAATTTATGTCCCTTTATAACTAAAATATAGTTAACCAAATTTGCATGATCATTGAGAAGCCACCTAACCAATTCAATTCAAGTACCTAATTTATAAAGTTGATTTCAAATGCATATAGTGTAGTTTGTAATCAACCTCAAAGCCACGATAATAACTTTATCACTTAAAAGTCTTTGTGTTCAGTCTTCTTACATACACATCTATAACTGAACAACATTTGTCAAACAAGTCTCTAAACTGGAAAGTAGGTTTCAATCGAACAATTATAAATAAATAAATAAACATTGAAACATTTATCACTATAAAGTTCAAAGACCAATGGCCATTTCAAAACCATGTTTAGACAAGTTGACTCATCCACTTCATTTCATCTCCTAACTTAGAAAAATAACCATAAACAATGAAACACCACATTCCACACAACATGCATGATAACTATTATTATAGTTATGGTGAGTTCCCATTAAAAATAACACCAAATTAAGTTATCAATTTTACTTTTCAAATTAATTTTATAAAATTGAGTTAGGCTCATAGCTAATTTTTAGACTTCAAATTCTAAAATTGTTACTTTCATCTCATTAATAATCACTTTTTATTTACTTTTGTTAAATTAACTCGTTTATTACTTAAAATTATATTATAATAAAATACTATAAATATATTTTTGAAAATAGTAGATTCAAACTGAACTAGATAGACATTAGACCAATATAGCAGAAAATTCTTGGCTTATGAAAGAATGAAGAAATTTCGTGCCTTAATAAAAAAATCGAAGGGGTCATCTGCATCTTAATATATTCCATTCAATATAAGTCTGCATCTAGAATAAATAAAGAGTACATAGGTTATGAAAAATAAGTACCTAGTTTTGTACAAACAAGACATTTAAACATATATTTGGTACTTTATTGAAAATGTATCATAAAGAAAATTGAATACATCACGTATTTGATTACTGTATTTTGTTCTATTTTAGATAAGAAGAAAATATAAAAAAGGAGAAAAACAGAAATAACTTTTTTTTATGATTTTCTTCCTTTTCTCTTGAATTCAAAATTGAACCATCTCGGTTTCCTTTGTTTGTGAGAAAGAGGTTTAGTGTAAGATGATATCATCACTAATAATGTATCCATTGTATTACTCTTGCTCATTAAGATTGGAATAAATGAACAGATCGAAAATAATCGAAAAGATAAAGAATGATAATGATGACTAAATAAATCTCCACAAAATATTATTAAAAAAAGAAGTAAAGTATAAGAACATTTTGATAAAATCTGTGGTTGTATAGCAGATAGCAGACAGAGTATGTAAAAGCTATGAGGTTCTACATCTTTCCATGGATATATATCTAGGAGAATGTTAACATCATCTCCATTCAGAATTTCAAATAAACTATAACCCTAAAAAACCTAAATGCTACTTTGTCTTTAACCTTCAACCACCTTTTCTCTTTTCAAATAATCTTCTTTACAAGAATACGAACAAAACAATAGTTAACTCCAAAACTACATGTTCAAGGAATTTACCATCATTTCACAAAGGAACAAAACTTAAACAAACTTATAGTTAGGTATCTTTTGTACTATCTTTTTTCAAAATTAGAGTTTCATCTTATCATTTTGGATTAAATATCTGTATAAACTGAAACTCTAATTTTGATTTGATAATAATAGTGACAAAATATACTTAAAAAAACTGTTTTTAAGTTTTATCCTTGAAAATAAGTAAAACAAGTTTTTTTTATCCTAAGTATGAAAGAAAGAAAAAGGGTAAGACAACAAAAAACCAAAAGGAGAATATGAAGGAAGCTGAAACATTGGATCAACCGGAAGGTGGCGGGTTGCCACCGGTATCGGACCATGTTGACGGCGGCATCTCCGGCCTGCTGCCGGCTGGAGGGAGGCTTTCCAGTGGCTGGAAATAACTCATTTGTTGACTTGAAAACATGGGAAATGAAGCAGAGGAAAATTGAGGAGATGTTGAGAATAACGGGAATGGAGTTTGTGACACAGAAGAAGAGAATGAAGGTGATGATGGTAACAATGAAGGTGATTGAAGAGAAGCCAATTGTGCATTGTAGTAGAACTGCTGAAGCAAACTAGAAGGTTGTGGTTGTTGTTGTTGTTGAAGCTGATGCTGATGCTGATGATGCTGCTGTTGAAAATCACTCTGTAGAAGCTGAGAGTATTGCAAATAGTCTCTGATCAAGTCAGAGGAGCTTTGCATATTTGGCGGCTGAATGAAGGGTGGCGCCGCCATGGCTGTGGTGAGTGGTCGGAATTGAGTGGTGGAGGAGTCAGAAACGGTTAGTCTTGTGGTGGGTTGGAAAGGTTGAATAGGGGGAACTGCCCTAACATTTTCAGGGAAGTTTAGCTTTGCCCTGTTGCCTCTGAACCTCAATGCAGCTTCATCATAGGCTCTTGCTGCTGCTTCTTCTGTGTCAAATGTTCCAAGCCAAACTCTTGCGGCTTTGTGTGGATCACGGATTTCAGCTGCCCATTTCCCCCATGGCCTCTGTCTCACTCCTCTGTACTTTCTCCTCCTTTCCCCATCTCCAGTCGTAGTTTCAGTAACAGCAGTAACAGCAGTTGCTGCTGCTGTTACTGTTGTAGTTGTGGAGGTGGGAGCTTCTTCAGTCACTGGTTAAATTCAAAAGATGAGATAGAAGGCACAGAACATCTGCACTAGTGTGGAGAAACATGCCATTGTGTAATAAATGGCTTAATTGTGAACCATGGTGTTTGTACTTGTAGTTGGAGGTATTTGAGTATGTGACTGATGAGTAATGAACATGTTCAGCATGGTAAACTTTTCTTTGTGATAACATGGTTTTGGAAAATGAAAATCTACTTGATAAAAGAAAATGAGAAATGGAAGGTGTTTATGCATGCAATATAAGCAGCAAGAATGATTTTCCCCTGCACTAGGTGGCAGGGAAGGAGATTCAATGAAAAGAAGGATGAGTGCTTGATTCTGAACACTTAACACAGACTAATGATGCTGCATGTTTCATTCAACAAATTGGGATGTTTGGAAAAGATAAAATAAATTGGTGAAGAAAGTTTAAGATAATGCAAATAACGATTTACATACACCCCATTTGTTGTTTTAGATGCAAAAGATGAGATGAGGGTGACATGAAATGATGTGTGAGCTGTGATTGTGATGATTGTAGATATGAAAAACACGTTTCATGGTAATTTGAGGATGTCGTGTAATGAAGGAGTTGCACCTGAAGATGAGTCTCCTTGAGAAGGTAGCATGAAGTCAGCAAGTGTTGTTCTGAAGAGTCTGGGAGCAGTTTGTTGTTGCATCAGGTTATGTGAAGAAGAGGTATTAGTCTCTTGTTCTTCTCTCCCTCTTTTCTGACCAACACCAGAGGGTCCAGAAGAAGGAGAAGGAGAGGAAGAGAAAGAAGACAAACGAGAAAGAGAAGGTGCATGTGCGAAACCTGACATCATAGGATAACCACTTTGTTGCATCCATTCGGTGCTCCTCTGGTCAGACCCTGACGAAACAACATGTGTCAAAGCTGAAACCATTTGCCTCAACTCTGGATCACCCCTGTTGTACCCTGAAACCAAAGAACCACCTTGCATTGTTACCTCACCTTGTTGTTGCAGCATCCCTTGGTTAAAATTGAAGCCTGCTGAGCCACCACTACCACCATCATGTCCATAACCATGTTCACCCTCACCACCGTCATCCGCGGTGAACCGGATAAACTCACCTGAGCCCCTTTGGTACGCCACCGTTAGCAAGGACATGAAAACTATAGACTATGGTGTTTTTCTTTTCTTACTATTTTTGGACCAAAATCAAATTTACCAAGATCCACCTGGAAATTTTGTTGTTTGATTCCTTCTCGGAACACCCTTTGGAATGCTATGGAGGATGAAACGGTTATATAATAAAGGGGTGCAAAAGATTTGCAAAATTAAGCATGTGGAATTAAGGTACCAGCCACCATTAAAATAGTGTAAACTAAGCTATAAGTATATATCCTTTTCCCTGTACCGTATGCTCTGGCTTCTACATTCACCTCAACGCACACACCCTTTTACCACCTTTATAATTTCTTTAGTAGTTTAATTTTCATGGTGCACAAATTGTTTTTGGATTTCTGAAATATGTGAAAGGGAAATTGTTTTGGTATTTTGGCAAATACTAAAAAAAGAGTGAATTATAAAATATGTATTCTCTCTGTCACGGCTGAGAATTTTGGTGGCTATGTTCACACGTAATCTTGCTTTGACTGAGAAATAGATAGAAAGTACAAATTGTAGCTAACTAGTTTAACATCTTATTGCAGTCTCTTCTGCAAATGCTGTCGGTGTCAGTCTAGAGAGAGAGAGAGAGACAGAGACAGAGGAGATCATGTTTCAATTGAACTCTATCACCATAAACATTTAATGGGTAAAAACATTTTAAAAAAAGAATTAACCATAAACATGTATGCTTTAATTGTTATTATTTATCAATCACTGATATTGGCAGTTTAGAGTTATTGATTTAAGATATTTTTTTTTTCTTTTAACAAATTATAGACCACTTTAACACTTGTACAAGTGGATGATTTTCCAGCAACAGCCACCAAGTGTTGAAGATAAAGGCATAAACTGTAGCCAATTGATAAATTGGCACAGTACCAACTTGCGAATTTCTTTATAAATATATTGATTACAAAATTTAGGTAGTTCTCCATAAAGCACATTACAAACATTTTATTTGAGAATATTATACCAATATATACATAAATATATTTATGTATATATATATTTGTTTGTATTCCAAAACGGGTAAAAAAATTGAATGAATGAATGCGATTTATGGTCAAAACACGGCTCTGTGATATGCAGAAGACAAGTGAACGTGAGTTTGGTTTTGTGATGATCAAGAACAAGAAATTCAAACAGGAAACATATTGTAAACTGATTTTGAATTCTTCAAATTTGGTTACCTTTTTATGTGTCATTTGACACTTCTGGATTTTGGTAGAAATATTTTACACTTTAAAGGTGTTATAAATAAGGTCAACTCGTTTACTGGGTCGCTATTTCGAACAGATTCTTTCCATATTGATCATTTGCATGCATACCAAAGATGCAATTATCTTATTTTTATTGTGTTCGTTTATGTCTAATTATTAGTAATATATGTATCATCATACGTATGAATGTGTTCACATAAAAAAGGAAAAAGCTTACGTATAGTTGCGAGATAGTGAAAACCGTAAATTTTTATCATAGAACCATGTATAAATTATTAAAATTAAAATTATTGCACTGTTGTATGATTATGTAAAAATTCCACCACTTTGATATAATAATAATAATAATAATAATAATAATAATAATAATAATAATAATAATAATAATAATAATAATATAATGTAATATGATAATAGTGAGAGTTAGAAAAGATGGTAAAAATGTCAACGTGGGTTTGAGTGATAGAATAAAGGTTACACGTGTGGACCAGAAATACGAGATACGGAGACGAATACAGAGAGTGGGGTCCACACAAAAGGTTACCGTACCGCCACGCAGCAATTCCCATGTCACTCATTTATCAGAATAAATTACTATGTATGTAAGCTTTTATTTTAATAATAATTAATTTAAGAATTATACTTGTATAAAACGTGATTGGATGTTGTGCAAGTCTTTTACACCTATTGTAATTCATAACAATTTATATATACTGGTATTTATGATTTTTTGTTTTATTGATTAATTATAAATTCGCTAAACTAAGTCTATAAATATTTTAATTATTTTTTCATTAAAAGATGTATTTATTAAATGTAACGCATATCTATTTCTAATCATAATTCATATAAAAAATAAATCATAATAATAATAATAAAAATAATAAAAACAAATGAAGTTTAAAACATCTTTGTAACATCCCAAAAATACATTAATAAACCATACATTAGAAATAATTACAATTAGTAATATATCAGTTCAGTCTTATACTAATCAAGCGTACAATCTTGGCCAAACGGCCTTACATAGAGCTATAAACTTAAATTGTTCCAAATAAAAAAAAAACATGACCGAACGGTTTACAAAAGTACCATTACCGAACGGTCACATAGATCCAAAAGAAAGGAGGTGACCGAACGATCACCTCACAACTAAACTACTAAGCACTAGCCGAACGCTCCTATGGCTCGGCCTTAACTTCCACTTCTACGAGATTCTCTTCCTCCAAATTTCCTTCTTTCAACGCCTCTTCCAGTAGCGCATCTCCTTTTGCTCACATTCACACAGATGATCATTGCAACGACAAGACGAACGTACAAGACGAGACAACACAAGGAACAACACAGGGTAAGCTTATGTAATTTAATTCAGTTACAAATCATACAATTCATACATCAACACAGAAACAAAGTTAACGAAACACTTCAAGCAAGGCCTAATACTAGACCGACCGTCCGGACTGTATGATATCTGTGTAGCTACGACGTTCGTGCACCCGAGTGATGTAGTAATTGGAATATTCTCATCAGCTGCCACCTGAGGTTAGTCCTATCTGTCCAAAGTACTCCTAAGGACTAGGACCTCCTGCCGTTCCCACACATGACCTACTCTCCTCTACATGAGGACGAGTACTCACGGAACATCAGGATGAATCGACAGCTTAGCATTACCACAATCATACTTTACAACTATCAAATATTCACTCATGAGTCGTTCCTCCCCGGAACGCTCGTTCAAATCCACAATATTTCATTCATCTCATATACTCTTCATCTTTTATAAATCTTCACTTTAATGCCATTTTTATCACAATATCCAAGAACGTCAAAAACCGAACGTTCAGCCCTCTTCAGAATGAGGACGAACGACAGGAACGAGACCGTGAAATCTCCCTTTCCATAATAGAATAAGACTGAAGGGGTTACTTTCAGATTTAAAATAAATTGAGTACGGCTACACAATATGTGACGAACGTTACTTACAACATGAATCAGTTAAATGAACTGACTCTCGTGAACTAAGATTAACACTCGAAGAATATATCCGGTACGAGAACTCTAGGTCGGAGGCAACGAAGGTAGACATGCCAAGACGTTTAAAGAACCAAACGTAGAACAATTAATACATATATATAGAGACTAAGTGTTGGTCAATGACTGAACACGGTAAAGGAGATTCTACTGAATTTGGACGAACGTTATTTCATCCCGATTTATAAGTTAAAATGGTTACGAGTGCTCGGTGTAAGACCGAACGCCAATCATTATGAGAGCATGAGTTGGGACTATCACTAATTCGAACTTATAATAGGAACAATAATAATAATTATGATAAGACACATTTGGAGACGGTGATGAAGAATAACTAAATATACAAATATCTATTTACAAGATTTTTCAGTTCCTCACTTAACACTCAAGTACATCTATGTTCGGCTGAACGCTCAAACATAGTATTATTACAAGAAAACGCTCGTCCTCCACCAGAACTCTTCCCAAATGAAAGAATTCAATTTCAAAAGAGTTTACAAGGAACACCGAACGGTCAAAGACCGTTCAATGTCGAACGTTCAATATCATAGGAAAATTTCTTATTTGGACTCACTTTCATTCTAATTCATTTCTCAGCGTTTAACTTCATAATTTCATACTTTCCTATCATAGCACATTTCATATTATTCATACATCAACTCATAATAATTATCATATATCAAATAATCAACATCACAAAGTCATGCTTCATGCAACTCACAGAACGTCCATGCAACTTAGTAAAACATATGAATTAAATTGAATAAGCTTCCCTTACCTCTTTTGTGAACGGACGTCCTAACAATACAACACGTTAGCCTGACTGGATTCCCTTCTACTCTTACGTTCCACAACTCTTAAACTAACCAAACAGCCAAAAACCAAAAATGGTTCAGACAACGTAACAGCATGAAACCGGTACTTGGTTTGCATGTACCAGAAAACGAACGAGTGAAGACGAAGAGATTTACCAGTTTCAGAACTTGAAGTTAATCGGTTCGATTTGAAGCTTGGGACGCCGGGAGTATTCCTACGGTGCCTGAACGATGATCGGGGCAGAAAAAGGTGAGTTACAGTAGAGAGAAGGAAGGGTTTTCTAGAGAGAAGAAGGAGAAATGGAAAGTCAGAGTTTGGAAAGGAGAAGGTGCATGCAGAAGAGAGTGGGTACGAGTTTTCAGAAAATCACTTTTGTTTTCCCCCGTCCAAACGGACATCCACTCTCCTGCTGACACCTGCATTCCACTATCTGATTTTCGAAACTTCGCTGGTTGACACCTGGCATTGCTCAGAGAGGTTTTGGATGCGTTTTTAATGAGATTAGACAGGTGGAGTTTGGGTGGGGTTTTTCCTAGGTCTGACAATCTTTAACTAATAAAATAAATATCATCATTTTTTATATGTCAATAAATAAAATAAATTGAAATAATAAAATATATAATAACAAATGAGGTTAAAAACCATCATTAATTAAAATAGAATTTCATATAAGCATAAATGAAGTTAGAGACTCGTCAAATAAAATAAATTAAAATGAAGTTAATAACATTGATCAAAATAAAAAAATAAACAAATATAAATAAATGAGGTTATAGACACCATATCATATAAAATAAACAAAAATGAGAGGTTATCGATATACAAATAAAATACAACTCAATAAAAATAAATAAATAAAAATAAGATTAGCAACATCTTACTAAATAAAATAAAACATAAAAAGAAAATATAAATGAGAATGAGGTTATAAATATCTTATTGAATAAAATAAAATTCAATAATTATTAAAATAATTATAAACAAAGAATTAAAAAAATATATATTTTCTTCACATATAACTTATAAATTTCTCAATGTCAACATTAGATAATCATCTCACATGATAACAAATCAACTCATTCATTAGTTATCAATGCAATAATAACATATCACAAAGTAAAAATAGAAAGATAATGAGCTACTTTTACCTCAAAATAATTTGTGCAATTTAAATTCTATTTCTCGATAGATTGAGTTACTCCAAAACTATTTTGAAATCTAATCAATAGATTTTTTGAACTACAATTCATATAAGAAAATTTTGGTGTCATAAATACATATATTTATTTCTAACCAAAATTCATATAAGAAAATAAATCATACACTAGTACAAAAGAGGGATTTGAAAGCGCTCCATACGCCTCGGTTTAGTCACACCCGAAGCGTATACAAACGCGGTGGCAGAACCGTAAATAAAGCTCCACTATATGCCTCGGTTGCTCCAATACCCGAGGCCTAAAGCAACATACAAACTCGGTTCTAAGCAGAACCGAGGCATATGTCCCTGCCTCAGACCTGCCACCTGACCTGCCAAAACCTGCCACGCGCAACTAACTCGGTTCAAATAAGAACCGAAGCATAAAGCGCAACTTCCAACTCGGTTTTGAAAAGAACCGAGGCAGATCTACCTGCTTCAGACCTGCCACCCAACCTGTCACCACCTGCCAGACAAGGCTACTAACTCGGTTCTGATGCGAACCGAGGCAGTTACGGGGCTACTAACTCGGTTCTGATGTGAACCGAGGCAGTAAGCATGCTCAAACCCTGCACATGCCTCTGCCAACCTCTGACGTTGCAGACGTTTCGCCTTCTCTTTAGGCACCGGGTTACTCTAAACCGAGGTGGTAAGGCTTTTATGCCTCGGTTAAGTGGCAAACCGAGGCAGTAAGTTCTTTAATGCTTCGGTTATTCAAGGAACCGAGGCAGTAAGGTGTTTAAATTTCTTCCGCGAAACGAACCGCCTTCGCTCATCTTCTTCACTGCTACAGAAAGCGAAACCCAGAAACCAAAACCGTGCCGCGTTTGCTTCTTCGTCGTCGTCTCCTCTGCCGGTGACCCTTCATCGTCGTCGTTCCTCCTCTCCGCGTGTGACCACCGTTCATCGGAAGGTGTCCTCTCGTGTGTGCTTTGGTTTCCTCCGCTTTGCTTCCATCTCCGTCGCGGCTGTTGGTGGTGTTGCGTCTGCCGCTGTTCTCCGTCGCCGGTGCCGGTGCTTCCATTTCAATTCCGGATTTCATTCTCGCTGCCACGCTCCCAGGTAATTCAACCTAAAATTTTCTCCATCTTCATTGCTTGTGTATTTTGTGGTATTGATATAGAATTGATTTTCCTGCAATTAATTAGGATTTGATTAGTAAATTAAACTATATAAAAAACATATTGTTGAAATCAGGATATATGTTTTTCTGCAGTTAATTAGGATTTGATGTAGTTTCAAGAATAAGGATATATATTTTGAAATCTTATGATATGCTTGAATACGTTGTTTGTTACTGTGAATTAGCCTTAGTTTCCCGTTTAAGATTCAATACAAAAATTATTTACTATCTCCATATTTTTTTAACAAACATACTTTTTAGAAATGAAAATAGAGGAGATGGTAATAATAATTTACATGTATTGAATCTTGAATTGTCCGGTTGGACAGTTTAAGAAGAGTAATAACTTTTTCATAGTTTATTTTGACATATCAATTTTAATATACATGTCTTAAATTTCACGAAAATTTGTCGTTGTGTTTTGTATTGATCTTCGGGTGCATATTTGATTGTGATTTATAATCACTTTCATTTCGTGTAACCTGAAGACCAATGCGAAATGTTGGCAAAATTTCGTGAAGATTAAGATATGTTGTTTAAAATTGATATGTTTAATAAACTAAAAAAAGTGAATCTTCTTGAATGGGATAGTGTCACACCTTGAATACAAACACGATCAAAGTGATCATTCAAGATTATTGAAATTGTGTAAACAATTTCAGTAAACATGCGTACGGATAGAGGGTGGATTAATTTACCACGCATCAGCACTGAGTATGAGAGAGGGGTAGAAGAATTTATAGAGTTTGCGCAACGTAATGCGAGTACAAGTGGTGATGATGAAGTGAAGTTCAGATGTCCCTGTGTGAACTGTTTGAATGGGAGGAAGTTGAACGCAACTGATATTAGGGAACATCTTATCTGTGATGGTTTCATACGAAGTTATACAACATGGATATGGCACGGCGAATTAACAGACTTTCCAACTGTCTCTCCAACTGAAAATGTTTATGATTCCACAATGGATATGGAAGATCAAGCAGAAGAAGATAACTTAGAGGACATGATCCGCGATGTTGGCGCAGAAGCTTTTTCCCAAGCGCATGTGTATGAAACGATGTCCACTGATGCGGAGACTCCTTTGTATGCGGGTTCAACTAAGTTCACACGGTTGTCAGCGGTATTAAGGCTGATGAATTTAAAGGCGAGCAATGGATGGAATATAAACGGATACATGCATGTCCAAATGATTGCATATTATATAGGAATGAGAATGAAGTTTTGATAAAGTGTCCAAAATGTGGGTTATCACGATACAAGTAAAAAAACGGTGAAGAAGGTGGCATCACAGAAAAGAATGGTTCTGCTTTGAAAGTAGTTTGGTACCTTCCACTAGTTGCCAGACTTAAGCGTTTGTTTGCGAATCCAAAAGACGCTAAAAACCTAAGATGGCATGCAGATGAGAGAACAACTGATGGGATGCTTCGTCATCCGGCTGATTCAAAGCAATGGAAAATTATTGATCAAGAATTCCCCCAATTTGGTGAAGAATGTAGAAATCTTAGGTTTGGCTTAGCTACTGATGGAATGAATCCATTTGGTAATTAAAGTACCAATCACAGTTGTTGGCCCGTTATACTGATAATTTACAACTTATCTCCTGGATTGTGCATGAAAAGAAAGTACATGATGTTGTCAATGTTGATATCTGGTCCAAAGCAGCCTGGAAATGACATCGATGTTTATCTAAGGCCACTAGTTGAAGACTTGAAGTTGTTGTGGGTTGATGGGGTTGAAATATTTGATGCCTTTGCTTCAGAAACTTTCATGATGCATGCCATGTTATTTTGCACCATTAATGACTTCCCAGCTTACGGTAATTTGTCGGGGTACAGTGTGAAGGGTCATAAAGCATGTCCTATATGTGAAGAAAACACTGCAGCTCAACAATTAAAACACGGAAGGAAGACAGTGTATATGCGTCATCGGCGATTTTTACAATCTAATCATCTATATCTGAGGATGACCCTCTTGGTGCGTTAGACGAGCTTGCTAAACTCATTTCAGATGTGCCGATGAATGTATATTGGGATTCTACTACATTTGGAAGAGAAGCTCAGATCCCATTGTACTTGCATCATCAAGATGTTAGGGAGCTTGCGTCGGGGAGAGACGAAATTAATATTACACTCATTCAGCTGTGGATGATGTAAGTTTATGAAAACTTTTATATATAATTCTATTTTATCAACTTACTTATATCATATTATTTCTTCATTTTAGGTATCTGTTTGATGTTAGTAACAAGAAGGGGTTCAACGATGTATATGGGTTCATTGGCCCCTCTATGACTCATGAAAGAAATAAATTTGATGATATCCAGACATACATCACCACCTGCTTTGGAACGGGGAAGGAGATATATTTTCTCCCTTATTTACATGGGTAAGTGAAGTTTGTTCACTTCAACACATTCATTTATTAATTTTGGTATATCATTCATAAGTTATTACCAATTTCAGGTGTCATTGGCAGCTACTTGTGATCTCCATACCGGAGAACACGGCTGTTTGGTTTTGTTCATTGCATAAGTCTCCTCCCAGCCCTCTTAGACATGTAGTAGATTGGTAAGAATCTCAATGTGTGGTCCTTTTTTTTTATATAAATGTATGCTAAAAGAATTTTTTTTAATAGTTCCCTTGCAACACATATGATGTTATCTGGGAGATCTACTGCTACAGCTAAAAAGCTTGCATGGATTTCTCTTAATAAGGTTTGGTATTTTAGTCCATACTTTGTTACATTTGGTTCCATTCAAATGATGTTACTTAACATTTTATAATTATGATGATATATTGTAGTGTAATAGACAAATGAGGTCATATGAATGTGGTTACTACGTTATGTTTTGGATGATGACCATCATTCGTGCACATTACACCAGTGGATGGGAAACGGTAATATTTAGGTTTGAATTTTATGTTCTCTATATTTGGATTTCATATACACTAATTGAAATCATTGTACTTTATGCAGAGATTTAATAGGACTGCTTCAATTCCAGAGAAGTCAATCCAACTTGTGAGGAAAACACTTGCTAAATATGTAATTCATTTATATAATAGTATGTAGTAGATTTTAGGATATACTAAGTTTTAAGTTTATGTTTGTAAGTTGTTTTATGCTTTTCTACATTACTATATATTCAACATGTACATTGCATTGATTTATGCTTGAAACTTGATTTATGATTACATTGGATTGATTTATGCTTCTAAGAATTTGATTTATGATTCCATTCAATATATTTATGTTTTAATATAAATTTCATTTAAAATATACGTTTCTGCAATATTCTGGACTGTTCTGGTTATAAAAATATATGCAGGTCTGTTTCTGTGGTTGGGAATGTTGCAGAAACAGACATCATTTAAAAAAAAACGTACTTATATGCCTCGGTTCTGGTAACAACCGAAGTCAAAAGGGTCTACTGCCTCGGTTGTAGTCTAAACCGAGGCAGTAGAGTGCGACTTTATGCCTCAATTATGGTAAAAACCGAAGCAGAACGTGTCGCGGAAGAGAAAAAAAAAAGATCTACTGCCTCGGTTGTAGCCTAAACCGAGGCAGTAGAGTGCGACTTTATGCCTCGGTTAAAGGGACCCGAGGCAGTATGTCCAACGAAAAAAATAAATTAAAAAAACCTGTAACTTTCATGCTTCGGTTAGATCTGAACCGAGGCCGTAGAGTGGGACTATATGCCTCGGTTCCCAACCGATACCAAAAGTATTGGACTTTTTACCTCGCCTGAATATGCCTCGGTTCAGAAACCGCTGTCTATAGACAAAAATAACCGCTGTCGTTTCCCTGGCTGTACTAGTGATAGTAATAAAATAAAATAATAAAAACAAATTAAGTTCAAAATACTTCAATCAATAAAATAAATATTATTATAAATATAAATGTGAATGAAATTATTGACATTTTATTGAATAAAATAAATAATAAAAAAATAACATTTTGGGTTACATTAATTTAATTTTACCATTAATCCTTATTCTTTTACGTAAATTTTGTGCTAGAAAGCTTTTTGTTATGAGTTTATAACTTCAAGAAGAATGAAAAAGTAATCAAGAACCTGAATTAACAGAAGTGTAGTTACGTCAGGTGCCACAAAGTTGTGCCCAATGTCATATGGTCAGAAACCAAACCTAGTTCTAGAGTTGGCGAACGTTGGGCAACACCTACACAACGTCGGGTGCCACCAAGTTTAAGAGTTCAACAGGTCGGGCACCACTTATGCTGACATGTCAACTTTGTCCTGTTTCTACTTGATTACTCAAGAGAAAGGGAGCTTTGGTAGTTTTGGACACGATTTCTCGTTCTTGGAGAGTTTGGAAGTGTGCTAGAGCTTTCTGGGAGCAATCTCTTCTTCCTTTTAAGTGTCTTTGTTTCTTTACTTAATGTTTGCTTTGGTTTGACCATGTATTGCTTAACGTTGGGGTGTTGGGAAATTACTTTTGTAAGCTAGAACAGAAACAAGATACCTAATGAAGCTTGTGTCTAGAAATGAAGCATGACACATTAGTTATCTTAAATCCTATTTCATAAATCAGATTTGTTTATTAGGAGTTCAAGTGATTGACTCTTAATAAGGAAAACTAAACTCATTCTACGAAGGAATTAGGGTTTAAGTAAACTTGTAGGTTGACATTAGTATAATGAAGAAGAGTTATGTTTATATTCATGAGAGTGATGTTGGTGAAATCTAACCCCAACAATATCATTCCATATAATTTCTCGTTTTTTTCACTATCTAAGCGTTTTAACTTCCACAATTATTTTTACTTGTTTATGCATCAATTTAATCTATTGTATATAATCTTAAATTATGGAATATTCTTTAGTTTACATTATTTATTAATTGTGCAACTATTTTGTTATTACTCAAGTCCTTTGAAAAACGATATTCGGTCTTACGGATTACTATTTACACGATTTGGTAAGCTTCCCAAAAAGTTAACAAGACACCAGAATTAATAACACATTAAAAAAAAATTAGATGTAAAGCAAAAGCACAAAAACTCACTTTCCATATGCTATCTAGGACCAAAGTGCTCTAATCTATAATATGACACCCAAAATTTTAGTGCTATAAACATGCATATTTACTTCTAACCATAATTCAATAAGAAAAATAAATTACAATAATAAAAAAAAATAAGGTTCAGAACATCTCACTTAACAAAATAAAATTATAATAAATATAATTTTATTGAAATCTCACTCAATAAAATAAATTTAAATAATAAATATAAATAAATAAGAAATGAGGTTAAGAATGTCATATTAAAAGTACAAATAAACATAAATAGAAAATGAGACTAAGGATACTTCACCAAATAAAATAAACAAATAATAAATAAAAAAGAAGTTAAAAATATTTCAATGATTAAAATAAAATGGCAAATAAATATAAATAAAATAAAGTTATGGACATCTCATTAAATAAAATAAATAAAGAATAAATAAAAATAAGATTATAGATACTCTAGTGAATAAAATAAAATTAAATATTAAAGACAAATAAATAAATATGAGATTCGTAACATTTTACTAAATAAATTAATGAAAAGATATATAAATAAGAATGAAGTTATAGATACTTAATAAAATAAAATTACATAATAAAGACAAATAAATATTGCAACAATTATAAATAAAGAATAAAAATAATGATATATGTTTTTCTTACACACAACTTATAAATTCTGTAATGCTATCATTAGATAATCATCATCACACCAAAACAAATTAATTTATTCATCTATATATTAATACACAATCACAAAAACAAAAGTAAAAAGATATTAGCTCCTCTTTTCTCAATAAAATTGTCCAAATAAACTCTATTACTTAGATTAAATCACTCCAAAATAATTTTGAAATCTAATTCATATATGGAAAAGAAAATGAGAGTGGAAGGAGAACGAAGAAGGGTGAAGGATGTAGCCACCAACAAATAAACTTTTTCTCTTCTACCCTTATCATTATATAAAAAAACCAAATATTATTATTATATTATCATTTTAATTTTTCTTTTGTTTTCTTAGTTTCACAGACCTTTCAAAGTGAAACCACCATACAATATTTGAATAATATAACAAGCATTCATGCATATCAATTATTCACGGACTTACATTAAATATATAAAATATTCTTTTTTATCTTTATTTAATTATTTAAGTATTTTATTTTTAATAAAATAACCTAATTGATATTTTTAACTTATTATTAATTCTTAAAAACATGAATAGTTAATTAATTGAAAAATTAAATATACAAAAATAAAATTACGGTCATATCCATTTAATAGCAAAAATAAAATAATAGAATAATTAAATAAAACAAAAAATGGCCGAGCACCTGTGAGGCCGAATGACCGAGCATCTGTGAGGCCGGATGGCCAAGTAGTTGAGGCCGAAGGACGAATATATTTGAGGTCGAACGGCCGAATGCCTGAACACTTGATGCCAAAATGTACTGTGAAGCCGGACAGTTAAAAACCAGTGAGGCTGACTGGTTGAGCTGTTGCATGGTTGAACAGTTGATGCCAATTTTGGCTAAGTGGTGAGTGCATTAATAAGTCTTGAACAATATTATAATATTGAATTAAGATATTTTAAATTAAATCTTATAAATTAAATAATAAAATGAATCTATATCAAAATAATTATCTGTAAAGCCGTAGATGCTTGTTGACGTTGATGGTGAGACTGCATCCTTGTCTAGTTCCTTGTGGTTATAAGGGATGCCTCCCGACCCCATGGTGGACGCCAAAATGTTTCGGTAGGATTGCTGAAGTTAGGCGTGTGATTTAAAGAGCCTCGACTCTTGGTTGAGTATTTAGTGAATGATTATCATTGTTCCAATATTTGAAAATATGAGTTGAGTGTGAGTAGACCCTGAATGGAATGTAAG